>NC_138593.1:967767-1538920 GCF_964289735.1 Phaethon aethereus
CCTGCACCCGTGCACCCCCTGCACCCATCCCTGCACTCATGCACATCTATGCACTCCCTTGTGCTGCAGCACCCACCAGGGACTGGCAGAGCGGGTGGGGCCTGTAGGGCAGTGGGGATGTGTGGGTCCTGCAGAGCCCTTGAGCCAGCAGCTGGGCTGGTGCAGGGCCAGGAGAGACACGGGCCTTGCTGGCGGGATGTGCAGCGCTGTGCAAGGGCTGCACTGCTGCTCCTGCCGGATCAGCACCCGGCTCCTCACCCCTGCATTGGGCTTGACCACCATGCCCTGGCCCCTGGCCCCACAGCTCCTCGGGGGCTGGCAGCGGGGCCGAGGGCAGGCCATCGCACTGCATTGCAGCTCCATATGCGAGCCGGGCAGGGGCTTCGCCTGCCTGCAACAGGGACATGTGGATGCCTGTGCCGGCTGTGGGGGCAGAAAAGGACGGTTGTTCCCCTTCACCCCATCCTTGTCCCTGCTCTGCCCTCAGGCATGGCATCGCTCCTGGCACGCACGCCCGTGGCCCCTCCTCCCCAACTGCCAGCGCGCCGCCTTGGACAACTGAGCCTTTATTGAGCTTTGCCCCTGCCACCCCATGGGAGAGACGGTGCCCAGGGTGCGTGGCTGGTGGCACGGTGGCTCCAGCGCCGGCGGTCACTGCTGGACCCTGCGGATAGACTGGACCTGGCCCGTCTGTGCGTGGGAGCCCCACTCCCGCACATGCTTGTACTCGCCCGCGTGGCTGTCGCTCTCCAGGAGGTACTGGAAGCCCCGGTACCCTGGGTACTGTGAGCAGACCCACCTGCGACAGAGCAGAGAGCGACGGCGGCTCAGGGCTGGCAGCACCGTGAAGCACCCTGCGCTGTGAGTGCTGGGCAGCGGGCAGGGGGCTGGCAGCTGCCAGAGCATCCTCAGCGCCGGTGCATGCCCCCAGTGCTGGGTCCTGGCAGGGTGCAAGCCCCCAGGGTACTCACGCGCCGGAGCGGACGAGGAAGGAGCCCACGGCGCTGCTGCCCCAGCCCAGGGCGGGCAGTGAGGGGCAGTCGTCGCTCAGCTCGCCCCGCCTGCCCTGGAAGTTCTCCTGCTCGAAGAGCATCAGCCTGCTGCGCCCATGGTCCTGCCGCCAAGAGGGGCATGTTGTCAGCACCGCTGTCCTGCCCGGCCCCCTGGCCGGTGGCCAGCAGTGGCCTCCAGGGGCCAGCCCAGCAGTGGGCTCCGGGGGCCGGCCCCACGGCAGGGAGCCGGGGCAGGGGCACTCACGGCGCAGGCGATGGGGCGGAAGGAGCACATCCTCTCCACGTGGTAGGCGTTGCTGCCGCTCCACGCCTCCCAGCACGGGTACTCGCCACGCTCCAGCACGAACTGCTGCCCCTGGAAGCCACAGTGCTCGAAGCCTGCCCACCTGCGGGGGTGGGAGGGGGTGAGGCCCCCGCGGCGCCCACCACCCCGCTCACCCCCGGGGCAGAGCCCGCTGCACCCCACGGGGACAAAGCCGCTCCCCAGAGGAAGCAGCCCTGTGGCTTGGGTAGCAAAAGGCACTGGAGACCTCCATCCTCCAACCCCCCTCCATCCATGGGGTCCCACAGCACCATGGGGTGGCAGAACCCTGTGACCCCCACTCACGCCCCGCTTTCAATCTTGCAGGAGCGGACGGTGCTGAAGCCGTGCTCCGGGGTGCTGTAGCAGTCGGCGGTGAACTCGTGCTTCTTGCCCTGGAAGAAAGCCTCATCCCACACCACGATCTGGGAAGGACGGAGTGGGTCAGCGGGCTCCACGGGTGCAGAGGCCCTGAGAAGACACTGCACTCCTGTGCCCAGGCGTTCACGGGGCTCAGGGTGCGTCACCAGTCCTCCCCAGGCTCCCGTACCTTCCAGAGACCGGAGGATCTCCTGCAGCGGTGGGTCATGGTGGCTCTGCTGGGGCACAGGGGAACGGGACCATTAAAACCTGCCCCGGGACTGGTGCACCACTGGCCTCCACAAGCCTGACCTCGCCGCTGCAGCTGGGCCAGCCCTGCCAGCCCCGCACTGGGGGCTTGGCCCTTCCCTGGGGCTCCCACATCCTGGGACCGGGCTTCAGGCCATGCGTTGCATGGGCAGTGCAGGCAGATGGAGGCAGCAGCCTGCAGCCGCCTGCTCTGCTCTGCAGGGCTTGCTCCAGCCTCTGCCAGGATGAAACTGCCCTCAGGAGCCTGTGCATGTCCCTTCGCCAGCGGCGTGGGAGGCAGCGATGGGGTGGCTCCACGCTGGACCTGGCACAGAGCACGGGCCAGGGCTCTCCCGGCCCACCCAGGGCTGCCATCCAGGCTGTGCGGAGCGGCGGGTGTCTGGCAGGGCAGCCGCGGCCCTGGCAGCCGTCCTGGCAACACGGCACAGCACCGCGGCGGGGTGAGCACGCTGCCTGCCCGTGCATGGGGCTGCCCGTGCCCAGGGAGACGCCTCCTCCTGCAGGCAGATCCCTGAGCCAAAGCCCCCGGGCAAGCGGCCCCGGGCAGGTCCCCAGGCCTGCGCAGGCAGGGCCAGTGCCCGGGGCTGCAGCCAGGGCAGCGCTGAGCCAGGAGTGCCGCAGAGGTGGCCGCATGCCCACGCTGAGCAGCAGCACCCTGCCCCGCTACCACGGCCACGGATGCGCCCTGATCCCCCCGCCGCCGCGCCCCCACGCCGAGGCACGTGATGGCAGAGGGGTGCCCCAGCCCGTCCCCGGCGGCTGCCCTTGTCTCGCGCCCTGGCTGCAGGACCCCGCAGCCCCCAGCCGGGTCGTGCCCGCAGACCGAGGTCCAGCCCCGGCTCTCGGGTCCTCCTCCACGTGTCCCCGCAACTGCTCCGCTCCCAGGACCCAGCTGTGCGGGGCAAGGGCAGCTGCCGCCAGGTTCCCGCACTTACCTGGGGTGAGGCGCTGGTGCCCAGGGAGGTGACCTGACCAGCAGCCCTCCGGCTGGGTTTTTATAGCCTCCAGATAGAGACAGAGCCCAGGAGAGCATTACTGAAACCCCTAACTCAGCACATGGCGGGGAGGAGGGACCCGGCAGAACAAAGGCGACGCTGCAGAGAAGCTGATGAGCCGGGACGCCGTGGTTCCCGCTCCCCCGGCCCACCGGGCACGGGCTCTGACCCCCGGCCCCACGCTCCGAAGCTGGGGCATCGCCCTGGGGTCTGCCTACACTCCTGCCACAAGGTCTGCCCTGGCCCGAGGGTGGGCTGGGACCATGCCCCCCAGCCCTGGCAGAGCTCCTCCTGCCCACAGGCAGCTCTGCCTGCCCCGTGCCTCAGCTGGGCGCACGGGGAATTTCTCACTCACATTTCTGGGCATTAGGAAGAAAGACACGTCTCCACTTGTGGCAGCGTTTGCTGTCCCTGCTAGGGTGGAGCAGCTCTCCCCAAAAGCCAGGGCAGCTCCTTTGCAGATTGAGCACACACAACCATGGACCCTCGTAACAAGTGGGGACCGAGGGCACGGGAAAGCAAGGGGCAGGTTTGCAAAGGCATTAGAGGGACTAAAGACGCAGATCGAGACTTAGGGAGTGCTGCAGCAGCCCCCCGCCTCTGCGCGCAGGGACCTGGGAAGAGCCTGCTGCATCCATGTTTTGGGTACCTAAATACCTTCAAGCTTTGCTCACCAAATTGTCCCGGGGTCGTGCTGGGAGTGTGCAGAGCTCCGAGGGCCGAGCACCTTGCAGAGGCACCCACACAGCTTGCCCCTCGAGGCAAGGAGCAGTCGGGCAGCAGTGAAAGGAGGCCGTTGGGCCAGGTGGGAAACGCCGTGTTCCCAGGTAGAGCTGTGTTTTGGGACAGCATTTGCCAGGAAACTGCCGGGTGGCTGAGCAGGAGCATCCTCCTTCGTGCAGTCGCAAGCCTCAGCAGCCCTGGGCACCGCAGGGAGGCAGAGCAGGCGGACACGGCAGCCGTGGGGCTCACATGCACCCAGCTGCTCCTGGCCGCAGCGGGGCTGCTGGCTGTCCCTGACATCTGCAGCCCCCCAGTGCGTTGCCCACAGTCTCTTGCTGTGGCCCAAACTGAACTCAGCGCGCTGCCGGCCACCAGCACAGTGACCACAGCTCACTTGCTCTCCGCAACGTGCCCCAGCACCAGGACATGGTCGTGTGGAGCCCGGGGTGCGGCTGGGTGCACCCGTGGTGCCGCTCAGCTCCGGGCCTGCGACGCAGCGGCGGGAGCTCCACGTGCAGCAGGACTCACCGAGGTGGGATGAGCCCCATGTACCAGGCACGTGGCCGTGGCTGTGCCCAAGAGGTCCCAGCTGGGTTGGCTCCAGCCGTCCCCACGGGGGTGAGGCTTGGGCAGCTCTTTGCTGTGTTCGAGCTGCGCAGCCCACATGCCCCTCCGTGCCAGGGCAGGCCGGTGCAGGAGGGGCTTTCCAAAGTGCCTGCAGCCAGCAGCAGGGATGCTCAGTGGGGAGGGCAGAGATTCTGTGTCTGGGGGGCTCGGGAACAGCCGAGGACAGATCCCTGCTTCCACAGCACCATCTCAGGGAAAGTCACCGGGCTGCCGAGTCCTCGCAGCAACGGCCACAGCAGCGCAGAGCAGCCGTCAGGAGCAGAGCTCAGTCCCTCTGAGCACAGCTTGCCAATGCCCGAGTCCAAAGGTGCTGGGAGGCAAAGTGGAGGCAGGAGAGGACAGCAGTAGCTGCGGGGTGGGTGAGACCTGCTGATCGATGCCCAGGAGCCACAGGTGAGGCAGAGCGATTAAAAAACCCACCCGGGCTCCGAAAAGAAGAGAATGCAGCTTAAAATAGAAATCTGTCTAACAAACGCAAAAACAAATGCAAATTGAAAGCCAAGAATCATAAAAAACTGTCCAGCATCAAGGTGAGAGAGCAGACTGCAAGGAGGGCCCAGGGGAAACGGGGCAGCAGCACCCGCACCCGGCCGTGCCTGCGGGCGCAGCACAGCCCACCATAAAGCTGCGGGAAAAGAAGGAGGGATCAATAAATGCTTTTTGTTTGGGATTTTGGGCAATAGCCCAGAGCGGCAGCTAGGTCCCACCACTGCCGGTTGACACTTCACACTCGAGAGGAACTAAAGATGATGGCAAAACTGCGGGTGCTGAGCTTTCTGAACATACAGCCGTGGGTGATTTACTGCTGCCGGTGATGCAGAGCCAGCCCAGCGGTGCTGGGTGCTGTGGGGGGCTGGGGCTATTGGAAAGGGCCGGGAGAAAACAAGTGGGCAGGTACGCACATGATGAACAGGATCGCAACAGGCAAATGCGGAGAGCAGCTGATCACAAGCTCCGTGGGAGCCACGGGAAGGTTCCCCTGAGGTGCTTCCTGGTGCAGAGAGCGGCCGTGGGATGCAGGAGCTGTGGCACCACAGGCTGAGCCAGCGCAGGGACCGGTGCCCAGTGTGTCTGGCCAGCCACCCCGCAGCCCCCTCCCTCTGCCGTCAGTCAGAGACAGCAGTGATGCACCGAAACCCCACGTGGGACGTGTCACCATGCAGCGTGGTGATGGCAAAACTAGGGATGGTATAGAACCAGCACAGCACAGGTTAAATGGGCTAAAAAATAGCTTAAATGCCCATGCCAGTGAGCACAGTGAGAGGGCCGTCCTCAGAGAACACCGTTTTCAGGGACTGGGATGTTTTGGAAAAGTGTCAGCTTTGATTACATGCCATTCGGAAAAAAACCACCCAACTCTTGAAGCATTTCAAAACACTTAAGTCTTGCATCTTGGCATCTTCAGGGCAGCGCACTCAGGCGTTTGAGGGTATGAAATGATGTTTAAAGCAAGAGATTTAGTGTTTAGAGGGGAGAGATGAGCGCAGTGCAGCCACAGGGCTGGGCACCGTGCAGCCACGGGGCACGGGGCTGATGCACCCTCCCTGGCTGCAGCAGCACGGGAGCTGGCTGCCCGTGCGGGCACGGGCGCCGGGGGCAGTGGGCAGGGAGGGCAGCGTGCCGGCACCGGCCAGGCCGCGCGAGGGCTATATATGCCCTGTCGTGGTGGCTGCACGCGGGGCAGCGGGTGCCGCCGCTCGCTGCAAAGTGGCACGGTCAGGTCTTCTGTTGTGCCGCGGGCACAAAGGAAAGTGCTGGGTTCAGCGGCTGGGCACGGGGCCGGGGAGAGGCTTCCAGCTCGCCCAGCGCTTTGCAGGATGTGATGACTGGGCGGCCGCGCAGACACTGATGAGCTGGCAGTTCCTTTGTGCGCCCGCCCGGGGGTCTGTCCTTGCCAGGCTATAAAGTGGGGGCCTCGCTGCGCCCTGAAACACAAGCCCGCTCACTCCAACAAGAAGCAGCAGCTGCCCAGGTAAGAGGACAAAGTCCCTGGGCACCGGGCTGCAGCCGGACCCGAGGGGGGTAGAGGGAAATGCAGGGTCTCAGCCGTGACTGCCGCTGTGGTCATCGCGTCTGGGAGCACCCCGGTGCTCAGCACCCCACCGCCCTCCGCTCCCCCGGCAGCCTCAGGTGACACTCGCCTGTGGGGCCACCGGCAGGGTGCCTGCTGCGGGGTGCTCATGCAAACCGGGGCTGTCGCCTTCCCACCCCCTCACGCGGTGCCCAGCCAGGTTCCCAGGCACACCCTGTGCGGGATGGCCCCAGCACCTGGTGCAGCATCAGGCCCCAGCCCGGCCGGGGAGAGCAGGGAGCAGCTGGGCAGTGGGGGTCGGGGCTGCCCTGGGCACCCCTGCAGTGGTGGGACCATGCTCAGGGCTCTCCTGACCACAGAAGGAGAGTGTGGCCCCCCATCTCAGTGCAGCCATCCCTAGGGCAGGGTGCGGGCTGGGGTGGGTGGTGGGTGTCCACAGCCATGCATCCCCTCTAACCTGCTGCTGGCATCTCTGCCTGGTGCCCTGTCCCAGACTTGAGCCCAACACCACGATGTCTGAGACCACAAAACTCGCGGCTCCTGGCCAGGCTGCAGAGGAGAAGGAGAAGGCGGCCCCAGCGCCAACTCCATCCCTCGACCCTGCTCCTGTCGCAAACAGCAAGGGTGAGGAGCCCTCCACAGAAGCCTTTAGGGTAAGCCCTGCTGCTCCCCACGTGCAGGGATGCGGTCCGGGGGTGAGGCATGGTGGCTGCGTGTCTGGGGCAGTCGGCAGGAGGAGAGCGCAGGTGACCCAGGGGGAAGGACCTGAGCAGGTCCTCCAAGAGCAGGAGGAGAGCGCAGATGATGCCATCTCTCCCCTGTGGGTCTCTCCTGGGCAGCAGCTCTCTAGGTGCAGGATTTGGGCAGCCGCTTGCAAGGCTGCTGCAGGAGGGATGCTCCAGGTGCCCCTTGGTTGGGACATCTCATCAGGGACCACAGGCTTTGGAAATGCCCTGCCCCAGGACTCGGCGTCAGGGCTAGATGCTGCCACCCGCTCCCTCCAGTCACCCTCCACGTGCAGGAGTCCTGCGGTGCTGCGGGGGGTGGAGGAGGAGGCTGCCAAGTGGCAGGGCAAGTACCGAAACACCACGGTGATAACGGGGCAGCGTGCCACTGAGGTGCTGCAGCGGGGCTGGGGGCAAGGGGTGAGCGATGTGAGGGCTCCAGTGACACTTCTGCACGTGCCAGGCAGCAAAGGCCACGGTGTGGATGCAGCTCCTGGAAAAGCAGCTCCTTCCCAGCTGCAATCTCCCTGGGCACTGGCACAGGGAGATGTGGCTTTGCAGCAGCAAAACTGGGGGCAGGACGAGGCCGTCTCAGAGCAGGGATGGCTGTCAGGAGGGGACCCTCCTGTGCTCAGCCTGTGTGGGGACGGGGCTGCTCATACACACAGCCCACCTCGGCTTGCGTGGGCACCAGACCCAAAAAGCTGCAGGAAGCCTTGGAGAGCTGAGGGGAACACGTGAGGCAGTGGGCTCGTGCATGCGGGGTCCGTGCAGGGACACGCAGGACCGCCCTGCCCGCAGCCCTGCCCGAGCGTGCCTGTCCCTGTCCGACCCTTTCCCTCCGCCCCCAGATCGTCGTCTTCGAGCAGGAGAACTTCCAGGGTAGGCAGATGGAGTTCACCACCGAGTGCCTGAACCTGGGGGACCGTGGCTTCGACCGGGTGCGCAGCGTCATCGTCACCTCTGGACCGTAAGTGACCCCAGCCACGGAGGGGACCCCATGTCCCTGGGGACGCCCCGGGGAGGTGGGGACGCGGTCCCAGGGAGCAGCCCCAGGCGCAGCATGACGTGCAGGGGCATTTCCCTGCAGCCCAGGCAGAGAGTGGAGCAGGGCCAGCACAGGAGCGGAGCTGAGGACCCCGGGTTTCCTTTGAGGAGGTCAAAAGCAAAGTGCCTTAGAGGCAAAGCTGAAGGCTGAGGAAAGGTGTCCATCAGATCTGCTACTTAATGTTGTCCACAAAAAGCAAGAGACCTGTAGACTTTACAGAAGCCAAGGTGAAACGAGGCGGGTGCCGTGGACCAGGCTGGTGGCAAGGGCTGCTGTGGAGACAAGGCTGGAGCGGGCAGGGGAGCACGGGCAGGCAGCCCCACGTGCCTGCCTGCACCCAGGCAGCTGAGCCGCGATAAAGGGGCTGGGAAGGTCCGAAAGCCATGGGAACAGACAACACAGGCAGGGACAAAAATGATCGCCAAACTAGATAACTGAACAGACCGATGACCTTCATGTTGAAAGAGCATCTCATCGCGGCCGTGCCCAGCTGGGAATGCCGTGCCTGGGAAGGCAGCCTGGTGTCAGCGGGACAGCCGGGGGGGCTGGCAGTGCTGCGGGGAGGATGCACAGGACACAGCGTGCCCTGATGGCAGCCCTGAGGGCCTGGGCAAGGTGACCTGCGGTCACCTTGAATGACACCATGTGGCACCGATGACAACTTCTTTATTAGGCACCCAGAATATCCAGCTCTTCTTGAAACAAAAGGGGGACAGAGCAGCCAAAAAGGAGCTCAGGTGTGAATGCCTGGGAAGTTGCACTAGATATAGAAGGGTGAAACTTGGAGAAAAGAGTATTTAAGTGTCATTGGGGTCCTAAATCCTCAGAGTCTTCTTGAAAGTCACTGATGAAACTCTGTGCCCAAAAATTTACTTAGGGAAAGACAAAAGCAAAATCAATGAAGCTCAGCCTTGGAAGTCCGTGTAAGGTCGCAGCACTCGAACACGTCTCCTGCCATAAGGAAAATACCTGTTGGCATCTGCAGAAATAGCCCCGTTTTGCAGGGAAGCGGGAAGCAGCAAATGCAGGGCTGTTCTTGTGTTGAGGGCTTTTGGAACCCCGAGCCTGTGACATTCACAGCACAGCAGCACCTTGTGCCATTGCTAAAGAGGTGACATTGCAGCTGAATAAGCCCTGAGCACCCGTACCCGGGCAATGGGATGTATGCCAGAGCTAGCTGCAGCTGGTGCAGTGAAGCATGCAAGCGTGCCAGGATTAGACAGCCTGGGCAGCCCTGGCCCAGGCTCAGCGGTGCAAGAGGGGAAACAGTCAAAGTCCTGAGATAATGCAAGGACGAGTCTCCGGTGCGCAGCGTGCAGGGCTCGCCAGCTGCCTTGGGGTCCCACCGCTCCCCGGGGCTGACGAAGGGGAGCACTGCGAGCGTGCTGATGTTGGCTGCCAGCCTTGGATGCGTGCACCAGCGAGCACTCAGCTGACAACCTGCGGGCTCCATGTGCTCCAAGGCAGCTGCCAGCTCTGGGCATGCCGTAGTGCCTGTGCTCTGAGAAAAGTGGGAGCAGGCTGCTGGGGCCAGTCCTGACACCCGCAGCTTTTTTGCATGCTGGGAGCCCGGCTCCAGTGCTCCGCAGGCTGGCAGAGCAGAAGGGGAGCTGCTGGGTGGCATCTGACCCACGTCTTGTCCTCCCCCTCTCCCCAGCTGGGTGGCCTACGAGCAGGCCAACATGCGCGGGGAGATGTTCATCCTGGAGAAGGGCGAGTACCCTCGCTGGGACACCTGGTCTAGCAGCTACCGGAGCGACTGCTTCATGTCCATGCGTCCCATCAAAATGGTGAGTGGTGCAGGAGCAGAAGGCACCCAGCGGGGTCTGGCCAGGGCTGGATCCGAGCTGCTCGATGCCTCACTGTAGCAAGCTCCAGGGCTCCGGCTGCACGACCCAGCACCTTCCCTCTGTCTTCCCCAGGAGGCTGAGGACCACAAAATCTCCCTGTACGAGTCTGCTGACTTCAAGGGCAACAAGATGGAAATCCAGGAGGATGACGTGCCCAGCCTCTGGGCTTACGGCTTCTGCGACCGCGTGGGCAGCGTGCAGGTGCCCAGTGGAACGTAAGCCGGGCCGCGGCGGCGGCTGCCTCGTGCCAGGCTCCCTGTGCTCCCCCGCGCCCCGGCTCGCTGCCTACTGATCCTGAGCACCCGCGTGGGGCTCTCGGGCAGCGAGAAAGCGCCGCTCGGCTGTTTTTGGTGGTGTAGCCCATCAACCCAGGGGGTCGCACCCCACGCATGGGAGGCAGGGGGCTCTGCCGGCTTCCCAAGAGCGTGCCGGCCATGTCACTGCTGCCTGTAGCGGCCGACCCCGCTCAGGTGCCCTCTGTTTTGCTTTCCCTGCAGCTGGGTCGGGTACCAGTACCCTGGCTACAGAGGCTACCAGTACCTCTTTGAGACCGGAGACTTCCGACACTGGAACGAGTGGTCTGCCTTCCAGCCCCAGATCCAGTCCATCCGCCGCATCCGGGACATGCAGTGGGACCAGAAGGGCACCTTCGTCACCCCCGACGCGCCCTCCGACTGAGCGTGCCGCCTGCTAGCTACGAGTCCCGGGCCCCGTGGGGCACCCCCGCCTCCCCTCGCGCTCGCCTGCTCAGCACTTTCCTTGTACATTGCACATTCCCTGGATGTACTCTACCTTGTGAGGCAAATTAAAAAACCCCAGAAGCCTAGAGCCGCTCGGGGGTCAGTGTGTGCGAGCGTGGCCGTGGGACGCTCTGCGGCGGCTCCGCTTTGCCGCCTGGCCTCGTGCTGGAAGCCGGGTGGGACGTGGCAGAGGGTGACTGTGCCGGGGAGTCGCTCTCGGGCGGGACCCCCATGCTGGGGCTGCAGCGGGGCAAGGGAGACCCCGGCGAAAGCGGCAGCATGCAGAGGTCGGGGGGCGGCAGGGGGCCCCTCCAGCCTGGCCTCGCCAGCCCTGCGGGGGATCTCACAGCCGGGGGGGCTCGGGGTGCCCAGGAGCCCTTGGACCACGGCGGGGGGGGGGGGGTGTCCCGGTTCCCTCCGTGCCTGCGGGGCGGGGGGCAGCGAGGGCTCACGGCGCACGTGCCAAGAGGCAGGTCTGTGAGCGCCCGTGCCGCGGGATTCACGTAGGCGGTAGATAATTAAGCGCAGTAATTAATTGCAAGCAGTCAAAGACCAACTCGCTTTCCAGCGGCTTCCCCCTCGCGCGCTGCCGCTCTCCGCGCGGGGAGGCCCCGGCGGCGGCGCGTCCCCGTGCCCCCCGTGTTCGTGGGCGGCGGCGGCGCGGCCGGGCGCGGTGCGAGCGGGGGCCATCGCGCCGCCGGCCCGCGACCGCGCAGGGAGCAGCGCGGGGTTCGGCGGCGGCGCAGCCACGGCCCCCGTGACACGGGCTGCTGCGTGTTGCCCGTGGAGCGCACGCGTGTCGCGGGCACACGCACCCCCCGCTGCGGGCAGACGCGTGTCGCGTGACACACACATACACGCCCGCCGCCCGCGCGCGCGCCCGCCAGCCGCGGGGCGCATGCGCAGTGGGGCGGCGCGGGGATCCCGGCCCCTCGTGCGCGTGACGTCGCCGCGTCTCGCGCCGCTCCCGGCCGGCGGCGGCGGCGGCGGCCCCGGTGAGTGAGGGGGGGGGGGGAGGGGATCGGCACGGCACGCGCTGTGCGTGCCGCCCGCGCCCCCCGGCGCCGGCACCGTGCCCCCCGGCACCGTGCCCCCCGCCGCGGCGCCGGCCGGCAGGTGACAGCGGCGGGACCGCGCGGCGGGCGGCGCGGGCGCTGGGAGCACCGCGGGCAGCGCTCGGTGCTCGGTGGGGGGCGTGCAAGGTGCGCGGTGCCGAGCGGACGGTGCGCGGAGCGGCGGGGGACGCGCGGTGCTCCCTGCGTGTGGGCTGCACGGAGCGATGCCGGGTGCGCGCTGCGCAGCGCGCGGACGCTTAGTGCTCGGTGCGCAGCGGGCGGCGCGGAGCGCAGCGCAGGCTGCTCGGGGCAGGGCGCTCCCGGCACCCGTTCCCCGTTTCCCGCCCCCGCGCTCTCCGGGGGCTCCCGGCGCCCAGCACCAGGCCGTGCCCTCCATCACCTCCAGCGCCCTGCAGGGCAGCGCTGAGGGGAGCGGGCTGGGGCGCGCCGCCTGCCAGGGGCCGGGGCCGTCCGTCTGTCCGTCCGTCCGGGTCGGGCCCGGGCTGGGGGCTGCGCTCCGCTGCTGCGGCGAGCGAGGCGGCCTGGGCGGCGAGCGCTCTGCGAGAGGCTGCGCCCACGGCTCCCGTTACCGCCCCGGCTCTTGGGACGGAGGGTTTTGGCAGCTGCCGCTTCTGCTGGGCACCGCGGGGCCCGGGCCCCTTGGCCGGGGGTTGCAGATGGACTCCCGAGGGCCCCCCCCCAAAACGCCGGTGCTCCCTTGCCCTGCCCGGCTGTCACCGGGCCGCTGCCCTGCGGTGCGGTGCGGTAGGGACGCGAGAACCACGCTCTTTCCGTAGCGAGCTGGAGTTCCTTGGGACTTGTGGCCGGAGTCGCAGTGCCTGGCACCACTGGCAGCGTGTTCCCACTGCCAGCAGCAAGGAGCTGGGCCCGCGATCTTCCATGGGAAGGGTATGGTTTGCATTGCGTGGGCCTTTGTTCTGTCCCTCGCTGTGTTTGTTTGCACACTCGGTCTCTGTCCAAAAAACATCTCACAGCTTGAAACCCTTTCACACGTCTTCCTCTGCGAGTCAGAGCCCGGCCTCGCCAGCTGCTTGTACTTAATATACGGGCGGTGAGTCTCAGCTGTGCTGCACTCTCGTGCTCGGGTGCTGAGCAAGGGTGAGTGGAGAGATTAAAATGATTTGTGCTAACAGGTTTCCAAATTTGACGTTGCTTTTCTGGGAGTACTGCAGCATGCTCGTGGGGAGCTTGTCAAGTTCCAGCACAGGTTCAAATGTTTCCTCCAAGCGGGGTTTTGTAATAGCGTGCCTGAGTGCAGCTTGTGCTCCATGGCTGCCTACATGTGGCACCCGGCAGCAACAGACCCGCTGTGGTGCCTGCAGAGAGAGACAAGGGTCTGCAGGGTCCTCATGCTGGGGGGGCAGCCCCTGCAGTCGGGGGTGATTTCCAGCGCTGACCTTCATAACCGCCCCACGGTCTGCACAGGAACCCGCAGGGAATGGAGGTCGAGGAAGGGGCTGGTGGATCTTGCTGGCGCACCGATGAGCGGCCTCCCAGCAGGACCCTGGTGTTTTGGTGCAGAGTGCTGAGCTTTCTCCAATCCTGTGAGTTGCATCTGTGCCTGTGTGCGTGCTCAGGGGGCCGTGCTGCTCGGGGCAGCTCCGCGTTTCCCAGAAGACCGGAGCCTCGCTGCTCAGGGATGAGCTCTCGATCACTGCCTCGTGAGCAGTTGTTGCGTTGTGTCACTTGTTTTTGTATATTCCTTTATCGTATTGTTATTATTATTTCCTCTTCCTTTGCTGTCCTATTAAACTGTTTTTATCTCAACCCATGAGGTTTTTTTCCAATTCTCTCCCACCTCAGGGGGGGGCGAGGGAGCAGCTGCCTGTGCTTAGCTGCCGGCTGGGGCTAAACCACAACAATCCCGGCCACGAGATCCAGTTTCCATGCGTCAACATTTGATGGCATGTCAGCCGAGACGGGGCAGCCACCACCGTGCTCCAGGCCCCCCGTGCCAAGCTGAAAGCCCCTCACCTGGGGCAAGCAGCACAGTGTCCCATGGCAGTGGCTGAGCCATCCACAGGGCCGCAAAGTCCTTCCCGGCATCGCCTGGAGCCGGTGCTGCAGCCGGCGTCGGGGGGCATTGCTGCAGGGGGATACGGGCAGAATTATGCCCTCCACGTTGGCGCTGGCAAGACGTCCCAGGCTGGGGGCCTCTCCAGGACGCGGTTCACTGGTGTGCTGGCCAGAAGGACAGGCAGGCTTGTGCCGCTGCTGGGTTTTTTTTGGGTTTTTTTTTTTTTTTAAACTGCATTAGTAATTTCTGTCGCTATTTTAAGAAGATACTTCCAAAGGCAGTTTGCATCACAGATACGCTGAGCCTTCAGGGGATGTGCGGGATGGCAGGAGCGCTGTAAAACGCAGTGACTGTCGAGAACGTTTTTGGAGAGGGAAAACAAACACCCAGCAGGTGGTTTTATATGGCATCCTACAGATGTGTGTTCTGATGAATTTGTGATGCATTTAGGAATCCTCAGCAGAGCGTGTTTCACCTCGGATTTTGCAGACCTCCGAGTGCAGGCAGCGAGCGTGCGGGCCGGCGGGAGAAGCTTGCCATCTTGTCGCCTGCCTGCTATGTTTCATACCATTTTGCAAGCCTTTTAGTCTGTGCAGCTCTCCTAAACCTCTGTCTCCAGTATTGCAGGGATTCTCCTCAAAGAAATCCTGTCTATTGGTGAATGATGCTTTTTTTTCCCCCGCTTTTCATCCCCAGTCCATCGTTTTGTGCTGGCCTGGTAATGTGGCTGCAGGCAGGAGCGTGGGCTAGCAGCGCTGCCTGGGGCTGGCCCTGCCAGCAGGAGCCATGCAGCATGCGGCAGGCCCGCCAAGGAGCCGCCCGAGCCCCCTCGCAAGGTCTGCAAACGACAACCACTGGTAGCAGCAGAGGGTTGCTCAGTCCGCAGCGCTCGGAAGTTGAGCAAGCAGCTGGTTCCCATCGCGCGTTCCCAGGCGAGTGAGCCCAAACTGAGACCGGGGAATTCACAAGTGGTTGTGGTGTGGAACTGCTTCTCCGTGGAGAAATGACCACCGGCTGGTCGGCTCCGGAGCTGCTGCAGTGGGGCAGGGGGAAGCTGCTGGGGTTTTTCCAGCGCTCCTGTTCCTGCTCGGTGCCGGGGATGGATCCTGCGGTGTGACTGACCGTTTCTGGCAGTGGCTGTGCCCAGGCATGCTGCAAGGGGGTGGGAGAGCACCCGGCTCCTCCCCGCTTCCCCGGGCAGCTGTGCTCACAGCTGGCTGCAGACCAGCGCGGTTGGGTGGCATGCAGAGGAAGGACGGCATGCAGAGGCGGCCCTCAGTGGCCCAACATTTGCAGATGTAAATGGCAGCAGAGGACCCAGGGCTGCCGCTCGGGCTTCTGAAGACAGGAACTGAGCCGTGAAGCGCTCGGATCTGCTGTTCAGGGTAATTTGTCTTACGAGTCAGCCACGGCGTGCACAGAGCAGCACCTGGGAAGGTCCCGATTCATTTTCTTCCATCCACAGTTTCATGAGAAGAGCTTCTCCCACGCCGGGGCTTGGTGGGAGGTTGTTGCATGTCCTCGCTGGGGACTGTGCAGGCACACGGGCTTTGCACCGTATTGAGTGGGAAGCCACGTTGCTGAAGCTGGTGCTGGGCAGTGCTCTGTGCCCTTCCCAAAATTACTGGCTTTGTGAAAATGCCACACGCTCGCCCTTGTGGCAGGCGAAGTGCTGAGCCCGGCTTGGCCACAGTGGAGACCCCGGGGCCGGTCTGTGCCGGGAGGTCGGGCACCGCTGCCGAAGCACGGCTGGCTGTGGTGTTTCCTCCTCGCCTCGCTGCCCGCAGGCGTGCAGCGTGCCCCGCTGGCCACGTTACCCTCTCCTCAGTCAGTGCCTTCAGCTCTGGGGACGCCTGGTGTTGCTGCACAGGGAAAGACAATATTTTGATTTTGTTTCTTAAGCAAATTTGAGGGTTTGGGGTTTCTCTTGCAGAAACAACCTTTTATTTGCAAATCCTGATCTTTGTGCGTGCAAGAATGGAGCTTGTGGAGACTTACTGTTTGGCGTGTGGAGTTGGAAAATAATTTTTTGAAGATGCGTAGTATTTTTTCTAGCGGTTCCTCTGACTTCTTTTTCTCCCTGTTGTACAGCAGGCTCTGACCACCCGCACCCGTGTGGGGAATCTTTCTTTGGTTTTGGGAGGGAAGAGTCACGATTGCACCGACCGTGGTGAGTTAATGTGGTGGCTGCAAACTCCGGCTCCGCTCGCCCTGTCCTGCCAGGGGTGGGAGTTGGAGGGACCCGGTCGGAGGGGTGGGGAGGAGTGGGCGAACAGCTCTGTGCTTCCCCAGAGCCCCCTCGTCCAGCTCTGCGGGGAGCGGGACGGCGGGGCCGCTGGTCGGGGAGCAAGCGTGGGAGCGTGTGTGTCTGTCACCGTTCGTGCAGCGGCACCGCGCGGGCTTTGCCTTTGCCCCCTGAGGCAGCAGCTGCAGCATAATTAAGAAAAGGTAAAGCTCTGTGAATTCGAGCTGCGGGTTGATTAGAAGTGTAAGTGTCCCCCCGAAGCGCAGAGCTCCTGTCTCGTTTCGGCACAAGCGCTTCCCAAGTGAAGTCCGAGCCGATCTGCTGGGTGGGCCCGTCTGTCCCTGGGGGGTCACAGACACCCCTCCTGCTCCGGCGCTCGTCCCTCGCAGCACGGGGCGGCGGGTGGGTCTCCCTTCCCCGCTTGCGCCCCTCACTCGGCTCGGTCCCTCCGGCGGCAGCTGTGCCTTCCATCCCTGCGCCTTGAGCCAAGAGGGGGACGTGGCGAGCCCCGTCCCTCCTGGCTTTGCCTGGGTGGGGTGGGTACGGTGGCTTGTGCAAATCGCTGGGGTGGGTGCTCCATTGCTGCCTTCTGCCGGCAGCTTTCACTTCGGGCATTTCATAATTAATAAGACAGTGTGAGAGAAACGCTGTTGCCTTATGGAGAGGTTGGCAGAAGTGGATACTGTGGTTTCCATCGCAGGATGATAAAATGCCATTGCTGTGCTTGGAACGAGAGGCACGCGGAATGAAGATGCTGTAAATTGGTGGGATTTTATTATTTTGGGAACATTGTAGCATTGAGCAGGATAATAAAATGATTTTCTAATCATAACAGCCTCGAGGCAATAAACAAACAGTACATTTGTGCTGTGAAATGTCTGTCGGTTCTTTGTTGATGTGATTTAGAGCCTGTTAAAGCGGGCTGGTGCGCTGTGCAGGCATCCCTGGCCAGGCTCTTTGGGGATGGCGTGCCGGGGTGCTCGGCTGGCAGCGTGCTGTGTGGCGCAGGGCTTCCACCTCGCAGGATTTTGAGCAAGAAAGCCGGTATTTGAAGCTGGTGCACACTGCCTTAATCATCGGGGCATCAGATTCTGCTAGTTTGTTTTTCTAGATACTCAGCCATGAGAGTAAGTTCCTCTGCGTTCACCTCAGAGGAGGGCTTTGTATTTTGGGAGAAAAATGGTCTCTTGTGAAACCCCCTTGCCCCTGCAGGTCCAAGCCAGCGACCTCCAGCCTGCAGGAATGTGGTAGCTGTGGTGGTGCCGGCGAGCAGGAGCTGTGCCGCGGTGGTGGGCTGTGCTGCCGGACCCTCGTGCCCCGCTGCTGGGGTGGCCTCAGCATCTGAGCAGAGCTGCCAGAGCGACAGTGAGCACCTTTCGCAGTGGAACGCGAAGAGGGGAGCTGGTGTCGCTGCAGGGACTCTGGCTGGTGCATCACGTTGAGTGTGCTCAGCTGGAAGGAAATAGGGCAGGACCTATGAATGCGGCAGCGTTGGCGTGCCCTGCGGCTGTTGTGGAGGTGAGCTGAGCTGGTTGGGTGCTAAGATGCAAGCTTAAGCACCTTCCTTGTGGTTTGGGTGCTAAGATGCTAAACACTCATTCTTGCAGTCTTTTGACTATTTCTTCCAGTTTTACTTGGGGTGATGTCGGTGGTGCAAATGCTCTGTGTTCTGTTTGGGCATTTTCAGTGGGGCACATAACCCTGAAGTGCTCTAAAGTCCATGTGTTTTTCCTGGGATTGGTTTCTGATTCCTGTAGATATGCCTGGGTTTGTGACCTGCAATGCATCTTTAGCATTAATAAGCAAAAATTGTTCTGCTGTCGATGTTGCTGTTTTCACCACTTGATGGCCTGAAAGCATCATCTTTTTTTTTTTTTTTTCTGGAGTGCCGTAGGTGCCGTTCAACAGCTTAATTTCATGCACATAAAAGTGGGCTCTTCCCTCACCGCCCGGAGCCTCAGGCCGTTGCTCACCTCCAGCAGAGGTTTCCACAAAGCTCCTGTTGCGCTGCAAGCGGCTGCAGTATCGATTGGGGTGGGCAGCAAACAGCAGCGTAGGTTGGACCCTGCTCCCGCAGGCTGGCCATCTGCGCGGGCATCGAGCCTCGCTGGGGCGGGGGCGGACGCGCACGAGCCATGGGTTGTGCAACGGGGCTGACGCTGCATTTGGGTGAGCCTCAGCCTCTGCCGTCGCCTCGGCTGCCTCCGTGGGCATGCAGCAGCAAGCAGAGATGGGTGCTTGCTTCGTGCTTGCTCCGTGCTTGCTGCTTTCCAGGGCTGCTCATCGACCTCTTGGTGAATGTTTTAAAATTTGTTGTTCAGCTTTCACTCGGGCTGCTTTAAAATTGAGATTGAGAAACAGCCCATGCGTTTGTGCCAGCAGCCCGTCGCTTCCCTCTCCTCGCCCTCAGCCCCCGCCGGCTCTCCCCGGCTTTCCTCTCCTGGGGCTCATTTGACCCCGCTCCTGTTTGCTGCTGAACGTCTCTGTCCTGCTAAGGGCGATGCCTTGGAGTCATCGGGTGTTTTGAAACGCGCGTTACGAGTTGCCACCAGGAGAGACCAGGAGAAGCACGCCTGCCTTTGGCCGTGACCGCACTTCTGGGAGCGTCGTTTGTCTGAGCTCCGGTTGGGACGCAGCGGTCGCCCTCAGGAAAGCTGCGTTTATTTTTGTGTTGCACGCTGCCCGTGGATTAACTGGAGACTATCAATTAAGTAATTAAATTCTGCTGATTTGTAAAGATGTGAGCTAGATATGTTCGGATCTTTCTTGCTGACCACAGCTTCTGCTGCTGTTCCATCACAAAGATGTCTGCAGTTCCTCATCCTTTCATTAAGCACCAGCAATTTGAGCTAGAATTTTCCAGGCCACACCTATGTCTTTTAGGGAAGTTGCAGTTAATAGCAATCATTTCTGGGAATGGTCTAAAGAAAAATGCATTTTTTGATGATATTGAGCTTCTTTTAGAAACTGTTTTTGTTGTTTGTAACGCTTTGCTGCTTTGAAAAGTGGACTTGAGATGCTGCTTCACCATACAGGTCGTGCACAGCTCCCGCAGCCCCGGCTGCACCGACACCGTGCTGTGCTGGCGCGGGGGCTGCTCTCTGGCAATGGTGGTGGTCTGCCCGTTTCACAACAGCAGGTGAAGGACGTGGAGGCTGCAGTCGGCTGGTGCTCGCTGTTGGTGCTCGGTCAGCCGCGGTGTCCGCCCGGCTGGCACAGCAGCCATGCGGTGGCACGCTGCACGGCCCCGCGCTGCGGTGGGAGGCGTCAGGAAGGAAGTCTGCAAGCGTGTGTGTGTCTGTGTGTCTGTCTGTGTGCATGGGCAAGAGCTGGAGCCGTTTCCGGAGCAGGCTGGCTCACGGCTGGGCTGTTAAACCACCGTTGCTCCGTGTGCCAGAGCATTTGTGGCACCGCAGAAGCGCATCCAGGGATGCAGCTGCTGCTCTGCAGACCTGCAGTCTTGTCTGGACATGAAATCCCGTGGTCGATGGAGGCCAGGACAGGGTCAAGCAGAAAGCCTTGCAGGGAAGGAGAGCGATGCATGCACTGTGGATAAGCTCTTGCAAAGTTCATGCTGGGTGGAGTTTCCCTCTGGTTTCTATTTAGTGCTGAAGTGGAGGGGTCGCGTGATGATCATGGCAGCTGGGCAGGAGAGGAGGAGATTCTTGGGTGGCTGGAATAACAATTAGTGTCCATACTTGAAATGTTCTTAAAAACATCCTCCAAGGCCAGAACGCCATCGTGCATCCCGGGGGAGCTGGCTGTGGGAAGGGCCCAGCTGCAGTGGCCTCATGAGGAGCCTGTGGTCCCGTGCACATGCTGTGCGGCCCAGAGCGGAGTGCCACCGTGCCCGCGCGCTGGGTCCTCGCCCCTTGGGGTGCTCCGCTGCAGCACGGCGTCCCAGACGGTGGCTTTGCTTGGAAACCGGCAGCCTGGCCGGGATGAGTCCCCTCTGCCGCTGCCCTCCCGTGCCTGGAGGAGAGTGTCCTGCAGGGACACGGCTGCCGCACTGCCGGTGGGATGCGGTTAGGACACCTGCACCGGCGCACTGTCACCAGGATGCTTTGTGCTTGCAGGACAGCTTCAGCCAAGGTGGTGCGGGCAGCTGCTGGGCTCCCCAGGATGGGTGCAGTCCTTGTGGGTGCAGGCATCATGTCCTTTTGGAAACCGGGCGTGCAGGTCGATGTGCAGGAGGGTTTGGTTCCCTGCCTGGAGGGGTTTGCGTGCCGCGAGGGGCTGGTGCTGCTGCCTCGTCGGGTGGTGAGGCTGCAGAGAGCTGCATTCCCGTGTTCCGGGAAGGTCCTGGCAGCGTGGGCAGCTCCTAGTGCCGAGGTTGGCGTCCCTGTGACCTCACCTGGAGGCACGAGTGTGACCTGCCAGATCTGGGGAGTCCTCTGGGCCCCATCTCTTTTTGCTACTGGTCTGGGGACTCTGACCATAGTCTGACTTTTGCCTGATTTCAGCATTTGTACCAAAGCTTGTGGCAGGCGAGTCTGGAGCCGCTTCCTCTGGGACGGGCTGTTGTGCCAGTCGCTTGTGTGTGATGGAAGCGTGCCACATTCGGACTGTTGTCCCCTGGGTTTTAAACATCCCAGCTGCTCCTGTCGCCCTGAGGCTTCACCCTTCCAGGAGGCTTCATTTCCTAAAAGAGCAGCCACCTTCCCACTTCCCTCAGTTTCTCCTTCTGTCTCAGCCGTGCGAATGCCGCCGCGGTGCAGCGGTGCCAGTGCCTCGGGGCAAGTGGCCGATGCGCAGGCGTGCTGTGTCTGGCTGCCAGCACTGACTGTGAGCCAGGACCACCAGCTCCGCCGGGACCATGTTTCCCCTGGGCTCGGGGGGAGGCTGTGGGCTGGAGGGGTGCATGCAGCAGGGGAGGGTGCTGAGGAGGAGAGCATCGCTTGTCACCGCGCTCGCAGACGTCTGCGATAAACAAATCAACATTGTGGCTTTTCTTCCTCGTTAGGTATTTTCGCGGCCACCTGCGTTTCGGCATGAAGCTTGGCTAGCAGCAGAATGAACTTACCGGGGGAAGGTAAGTACATATGGACAGCAGCAGTGGAGCGGTTGATTCCCTTGTCATGCTGGGCGCGGGCTGGTGAATATTTCATACATCTGTCCACACTGCCGCTGCCCCTGTTAATATTGTATTGCCTTCACAAGCTGGCAAGAAACCGTTTAAGCCTTGTTTATACTAATGTCTGATCAGCCTGCAAAATAAGGAAGACTCTCTGCCTCTAGGACTTCTTGTGTCCTTGTTTGTCACTGCTCTGCTGTCACTTCCCCACCGGCTCCCATCCTCCCCCATGCTCTCTGCTCTCCGTACCAGCTTTGCCCTGATCGCAGTCGGGACGGAGCCGCTGGCTGTGGACCACAGCCCGTCCCTATGCTGCAGTGTCCGAGCTGCGCTTGGGGGCTTCAGCCCGGGGCCGGCTGCTGGCACTTTGATTTCTGCTCCCCATCACCAGCTGCAGTGGTTTTCAGTCCCTGCAGTGGTGTGCCAGAGAAGCCCCTGAGAGCTCCCTAATTCCTGCTGGAGTGGAAAGCTCTCGCAGCCAGCTTGGGTGTCTGAAGGACTGGAAGGTCGTCTCTGATGAGACTACCATGCCGCCTGATTATGCCATGATATTTCCGACCAGTTATGTGCTGTGGAGGAAATTATCCATCCCTGTTCTCTCATGGACTAAGTAGCCCCATAAATTTTGGGGAATTCTTAGCGGAGGATTGCACAAGGGAGTTGAAAATAAGCTGGGATTGTTGGCGGCTGCTCAGCAGGCCGCTGCCGAGCACGCTCATGGATGCTTGTTCAGCGCACCCGGGCACGCTGGGGTAATCCTGCCGGAGGAGTCCCTTCTGCTTCAGCACTGCCGGTGCCCGTGGCCGCCGTGCGGGAGGCGGAGCGGGGCTGTTCAGCTGGCGGGAGCCGTGGTGTGCCGCAGCAGCGGGGAGAGTCCAGAGAACAGTAGGAAGGGAGAAGCCGTGCTCCCCGTCGGCAGCCGAAGGCACCTGCCTCTGCCTTTCCTGCTGCCCCACAGCAGAGCGAGAGCTTCCCCGTGCTGGTGGCATCAGATGGGCAGCGTTGGGGCCGTGTGTCTGCCCTGGCTGGGGCAGCAGGATGATCCCCAGGGACACAGGACGTGGCACTTTGTCCTGCCGGGTGCTGCCGGAGCAGGGCTGGTACCGCAGGCTCCCAAATGAGTGAGTCCTTTTGTTCCCCTCTGGCGGCACTCGGACCGGAGCTGCTGGGAGCATCTCGGTGGGAAACCGCTCACTGTAAGCCGTTTTTGCAAAGAACAGAGCACTTCTGTGCTCCCAGGCTCCTTTTTAAACTGCAGATCTTTCCTGCTAATTAGCCCGTCTTGGTCTGCATAGCCGTAATTATTCCAGTTGGCCTTAAATCCTGAGTGCTCCAGCTACAATGAATTGAAATGGGTCTTGTGGCATTTGCGATTACTTTTAGGGTGAACATTTGAATATATTTACATGACTGAAACAGATCAAGATAGCAGGAAGGAGCAGATGAGCACTTGTCTTTTTAATGGGTCAGACTCTTGGTACTGCAAAAATGCCAGAGCCGTTTGTTTTTCCCTCTGATTTGCATCTAAACAAATGGACCAGCATTTGTCTTTCTGACTTTCATGTAGTATATGGGCATGCATTTGAAACTGTTTTACCTTGGTATGTTAACCAAGCTCTTGTCCAGGGTGTTAACCATGGTGCTAAAAGAGCCACAAAAATAATTTTGGTGGTGATGTTACTTTGCTGCTGGGATGGGAAGACGCATACCTGGGTGGGCAGAGGGGCACTGCTGCTTCGTGTCGTGGGAACCCGACGGCTTGCGCAGAAGCGGACAAAAGCAGAGTGGGTGGATGGTGAGCAGCTGACCGCCTCACCAGTCCGGGTAGGTGGAGCGGGATGTCAGGGGTTGGAAGGGGAGCGGAGCGAGCCCTCGAGCACCTGGACGGTTCTGGGGCTGCCTGTGCTGGCAGGTAGGGCAGGGGCAGGGAGGCTGCCTGGCTCTGGGGCGGCTCTCCAGCCTGCTCCCTGCTGCAAAGGGCCTTTGCACGGGCCACTGCTAAACATGCTCTTTCATGGAGAGAATCGAGTGGAGAAAGTGTTTTTCTGAAGCAGTTCTTTGGGTTGTCAGCAAAACAAAATGCATGGACGTCCCGTTCCTTCCACTCCATTCAGCTCCTGCCCCAGCCACATAATCACAAAGAACTTGGAATCCCTGGGTGAGCCCAGGGGAGGATTGCAAAACCTGCGCTCACGAACGGAGCGGAAGGGGGGAGGGTGTGGGAAGCCGTGCCAGCGTTCACAGGAGTCCCTCTGGGTAGGCAGCAGAGCAGGGGACTTGCAGAAACTGCAGGCTTCCTGCTGGATATCCTACCGAGACGCAGAAAACCCAAAAAGCCTTAACGCCAGATGAAGTCTTCAAGGACTTTTATGTAAGGTCAGTCTCCGGAGGAATGGCATTTAACGCTGGTTCTGTGTGTTGCTGTTAGCCTTCAGATTGTTCAATTTCTCAGTATGTGTCATTCTAATGGGTAACTGCTTCTCCTGACTCAGACCCTTAAAATTTGCATGAGATACTTTTGCTTTTCTCTTATTTCAGCTTTCCCCCCTCCCCTGTGACAGCACATTGAAACTAAAGAACATGCAGGAAGGAGGCAGGTGGCTGAGAGAAGTGAGAAGACAGTGGTGTGCTGAGCTCAGTTTTGGAAGGAGGGAGAGCTGCAGGGAGGGTTTGGACTTCATCTGGGATGAAACAGACTCTCTGTAAAGGTTTTGTTACGCACTGACTGGGTACGCGTGGCCCCTCTGAAACGTTCCTGGAGCTTTGCTTCAGCTGTAGACCTGTGATTCTGGGTGCACAAACAGTCCAGAAGTAATCTCGTTGGGTGTGCTCTGAGGCAGACTTTAATTACCTCCTGGGTAGAAGGCACCTAGCCTGGAAGTTGCTGATAAGTGAAAGAGATGATGAAAGCCTGGGATGGTGTCAGCATCCTGAAGGAGCCAGACTGGACGCTGAGGTGCCACCGGGCTGGGTTGCGGCTCCTGCTCCTCTGACCATGCTGTGTTTCTCTTCCAGATGCCCGTTGGCTTGAACACTCGCTAGCTGAAAGCTGAAGCGTGGTCACCAACCTGTGCGGAGGAGAACAGGATGCGGGTCACCATGAGGAGGGTATTGCTGGTGGTGGGCTCGGTGGTCGCCCTGATGGTGACTCTGCACCTTGGCCAGCAGGTCCTAGAGTGCCAGCAGGTCCTGAGCGAGAGGAGGCACAGGCTGATGAGACCTGAGAACGAGGAGCTGGTCATGATGGACTCCAACCACGTCGAGTACCGTTACAGCAAGGAGATGCCACTGATATTCATCGGCGGGGTCCCACGGAGCGGCACAACGCTGATGAGGGCCATGCTCGATGCCCACCCTGAGGTGCGCTGCGGAGAGGAGACCCGCATCATCCCCCGTGTGCTGGCGATGCGGCAGGCCTGGTCCAAATCGGGGCGAGAGAAGATGCGCTTGGACGAAGCGGGGGTGACGGACCAGGTTTTGGACGCCGCTATGCAGGCCTTCATACTGGAAGTGATCGCCAAGCACGGCGAGCCAGCCAGGTATTTGTGTAACAAGGACCCCTTCACGCTGAAGTCCTCTGTCTACCTGTCCAGGCTGTTCCCCAATTCCAAATTCCTCCTGATGGTTCGAGACGGCCGGGCTTCGGTCCACTCCATGATCACGCGGAAAGTGACGATCGCGGGCTTCGACCTGAACAGCTACCGAGACTGCCTGACCAAGTGGAACAAAGCCATCGAGGTGATGTACTCGCAGTGCTTGGAGATCGGGCGGTCCCGGTGCCTGCCCGTCTACTACGAGCAGCTGGTGCTGCACCCCGAGCAGTCCATGCACGCCATCATGAAGTTCCTGGACATCTCCTGGAGCGACACGGTGCTGCACCACGAGGAGCTGATAGGGAAGCCCGGTGGCGTGTCACTTTCCAAGTGAGTGTCTCGGCTCCTGCCTCAGCTTTTCGAGGAGCGTTTTCTGTACACGAAGCAGGGCAAGGCTAAAACTGGGGGCAAAGATGCGTTGCTTGTGGTTATGCATGCCTTTTCAGGGGCAGAAGTGTCAGCATGTCCAGTTTTGCTGCAACAGGTTTTGTGTTTCTGAGTAGAAGATGGCTTGAATATTAGCAATCTGTTGTACTCAACAGAGCAGCTTGTCAGGCGAGGATTTTAGGAGCAGGTGACTGCTTTATTCATCTGTCTTGACAGTCCAGAAATTATTTTGGTCTCTAATTTGAAAAGAACTGCTTGCTCTGAAACGTGAGCTCTTTAATGCTTCTTTTCTCCACCCACCCTCAAATACCTCTTTACCACGATGAGTTTTGCTGCTAATGAATGGCTTTCAGCAGTGAGTAGCAGTTCTTGCCAGGTTTGGTGCTGGTATTGCAGAATAAAAGAAATACCTGCTCTGTGGAGGCACACCCCAGCACTCCCTCCTTGCTGGCTGTCCATCCTGGGTGCCAGGGGTTGCTTGCCTTCTCCCACCTTCTTCTCCTCTTTTAATGCTCTTTATTTCCTAAATGGAGGCTTAAGTCTAACTGAGCAAAATTTAATCAGTGGTGTAAGGGAACCATACAAGCAGGCTTTGTATGAATTGCTCATGCCCGAGTGGTGAGGGCAGATGTGGACAGGCAGCTGCTCCGTTTCTGTGACGGCTGGGGCTGTGCGGCCGGGCTCCGCTTCCCTCCACTCTGAGACGCTCTTCTGGACGAGGCTGTGCGGCTTTGACGGTGCCTTGGCAGTCGGTAACTGGGACGTTCTCACAAGGTTCAGGATGTGCAGCCCCTGTGCACGTTCATCCCTCTTAGGACGCCGCGTTGCGTACGCCACGCGGGGTATGTCTTGGGCATTGGAAGCAAAATGTTGAACTGGCAGTGAACCTAGCTTAAAGCTGTTCTGTCTGAGCCCAGTACGTGTCTGAAATCCAACTTCAGTGTCTTGTTTTGTTCTTTTCTTTATTATTTTTCCCCAGGATAGAAAGATCAACAGACCAGGTTATCAAGCCGGTGAACATGGAGGCATTATCTAAATGGATCGGGCACATCCCGGGGGATGTGCTGCAGGACATGGCCCACATCGCACCGATGCTCGCCAGGCTCGGCTACGACCCCTACGCCAACCCACCCAACTACGGCCACCCCGACCCCTTAGTTGTCAACAACACGCACAGAGTGAGTGTCGCTGCCGTCTGCCTGCGGCGCTGCCGCGGGGAGGGAGTGCTGACCGGGGTCTGTGGGCCTCTGCACCCACAGAGCCCTCTGGAGCAGAAGAGGCTGCTGAACCGAGCCAGAAAAGAGCAGGGGAGAAACAAAGGCTCTCTTCCCTTTGGGGGACTGGGAACAACAGACACGCAGTTACACTGAGATGATTTCAGAACACACGTGTGCGGTAGATTGAGTCTGGCCTGGCTCAAACTGATGATGTTCCCTATGATTTTGTGGTGGTGTTTGTTTCTTCTCTTGTGGCAGATACTGACCTGTCCCTCCCTGATGCAGCCCTGCTCTCGAACCCAGGCGTGGGAGTTTCTGGTTGTGCTGATGTTATCTAGGTGCACAGCTGTAGGCGCTGGTTGCGCCGGTCTGGCCCCAGGAGGACGCTGTGTCCATGTGTAGCTCACCAGCCACTCCTGCGGGGAATGCAAGTGGAGGCTCATAATGCATTTGGGCAAAAACAGAAGATGATTTTTTTTTTTTTTTTAGAATATTGACTCATGTCCCTGGAGCAGAACTGGAAGGAAGAAGCTGCAGAGCCACAGGCAGCAGTTGCTAAACAGAGGGAGTTTCTTATGCTTTGGGGTGGACCAGCTCCTTCCAGCCTGAGGCTGGACTCTGCAGCCCCCCCAGCCTTGCATGTGCTCCCTGTGCCAGTGCCCTTGGACGAGGTGTCCTTTGTCGCACCGGTGGGAGCAGGGAACGCCTGCGGGTGGGACTGGTCCCCGTGGTGCTATGTGCAGATTGTGGGCAGGCAGGCAAGTAGCAGCACTGACCTGGAAGGTCGGAAGAGGTTCCCTGGAGCTGGCCCATGCTCCGAGTGCTCTGGTCTCTTACAGCTCCTCCTTGGTCTCTCTGCTTGCTGAGAGCTGTTCTAGGACACGGGTGATTTGGGTGAACATCTGCCCTGGGCAGGGTTAGGGACTCTTTGGGTCTCTGGCATGGACCTTTCAGTACTTCTTGGGATCAATTCTGAGAATTGGCACAATGGTAAAGACCAAAATACTCTCCCCTTCCAGGCTAAGGGGAGAACCAGAGAATTGCTTGTGTTGGTTCCCTGCCTCAGCAGGATGCCACTCCCTGTCTTTGCTTCCAGTCAAGAAAGAGGAAACCTCCTGCCTTTGGCCCAGTATAGCACCATGATATAGAACAAACGCCCATCAGGGTATTTCAGCTGGTTCAGGTATACTGGGACATGGGATCCAGTTAATGAGGTGGACTTGAGAAGTGCATCGAGCCACTACCCCACAAGGGTCACTCCAGCTTTCTCTTTTCCATAGGTTTTAAAGGGGGATTATAAAACGCCAGCCAATTTGAAGGGTCATCTGCAGGTAAGAGTCTGATGTTCCTTTGATGGCTTTGCCCTGTTTGGTTAACCTTAGGTGCCTGGTCCCTTGCTCCCTCTTATGGGCATTGGCAGGCTGGGCAGCTGTGGGGAATGTCCCTGCACTCTTGCCTCCATCCGTGGGGACAGTGTGCCTGTCCTTTCTGCCGTGCACCGCTCCCACCCTCCACGCTTTCGTTTCTGATGTCCTGTGTATTCTATGCTCCTTAGACCCTGCTCATTCATCTCTGCCACCTCCTTTCTGGTCTGCTCGTGTGTATGGTTTCGTCTGTGGAGTTCTGTGTTCACTCATCAGAAACTTGTACTCTTCATTCTCTTACTTTAAAACACTTTCTACCTTGCTCTCTGTTCCAAAACTCCTAAAGTTTTCATTGTCATGGGTCTTGACTGCCTTAGGGAAGGGTGGCTTGTCTGATTTACAGGCTACAGATAGGTCTTCTAGTTCTTGTACTTGGGTGATTGTGTTCAGGTGTCAAAAATACACTATGGAGCTCCCTCCCTAAAGAGCAGTGCTTGAAAACAACTGATAACCATCTTTTGTAATGCAGAGCAGTCCAATAGCCATTGCACATACAGACTTAAAAAAAAAAAAAAAGACTTCTCCACTCTCCAGAAAGCGCTACCTGCACAGTATGGAGATGCAGCAGATTGGTGTTGATGTTTCAATCAAAGGTACCAGGTTTCACCTGTGGCCTCCTAAAGAAAGCAGCGGGGTTGATCTGCATCACGGGCGTCTGGTGAAAAGATGCAGAGCCCCGTCCTGGACTGAGGACGCAGGGCTGCTGGTGAAGCGAGCAGGTAGTGGCTTTCACGGCGAGAGGTGTTGCTGGCGATTCCCGGATGGCCGCCCAGGGTGGTTTGTGTTGAGTGAGCGGTAGCGAAACAAGAGGTTGCAGTCTCGTGGCAGCGTCTCCTGGCTCCTGGTTCTTCGCCCTTGTGCTGCTTTCTGTGTCTTAAACATTTCCTTTTCTTGCTGCTGGGAACACAGCGGGAATGCTTGGAACTGCAGATGGTGGCTTAAAGCTGACCCTTCTGTTTCCGGGTTGTTCTAGGTGACTCAGAACACATCATCTTCTCACTAAGAAAATTAATGATTTCCAGGTAAGACCTTGTCCTTCATTTTGGGACTCAGGCAAATCTGCCTGCATTGCTCCAGGGTTAGCGTTTTACTTGTGTAATTTCTCGTGTCTCTGGATTATCCGGGCTGCTCCATGCACACTCGTTATGCAAATGATCCCCTTCACAGTTGCTTTAGGTTTTCAGAACAATACCGTTATGTGAGATGATTTGTCAGAAATTCTTTTTCTGAGCTCTGGAAGCAGGCTTACTTCAGCAAAATCGAAATCAGCCACTTGGGAGGGTTAGTACTGACTGTCCCCACGGGGAGCATTGAAGCGGGGTGTGGAGATGAGCTGAGCTGCTCCCCAGCTGTCTTCTAGGACGTGCTGTGGACACGTGGAAGGGAAGATAAAGCAGTCGCATCTGCTGTCACTTTGGAAAAACAAAGCTGCTACCCTGGGTTTCTGCTCCAGATACAACTGTTTATGTGTTGGGTGTTTTTCCGCCTCTCTTTTCAGCTAGCCTCTACGCTAAAGCATGAAGTGCCACTTTACTTATTAAAAATGACCCTTTAAAAACTAGTTTCTATGTAAAAGCAGTATGTTGTGCAAAACAAACAAAAAAATCAGAAGCAGTGAGTGAGAAGTTGTGCGCCCATCATCCTGGAGCTGGGACTTGGTTTCTTTCTAATCATTTTTTGTGTCGCGGCTGCTTTGAAACCCTCGGTCGGGCACCGGCTGCGCGGGCGTGACCCGCTCCCGCTCCTCAGCCTGTGTTTCTCTCTTCCAGAACGCTGCAAATGGCCTCTTGTTGTCCAACAAAGAAGAGTTTGCAATGGCCCTAGTGGAAATCGGTTATCCAAGCATATTGCTTGCTAATACTATTGCCAAAATGACTGCTATACGAGGAATGTATTTGCATTTATTTGCAAAGGCCAAACGTTTCACACGTCAGATCCCCGTCGTCAGCCTTTTCCGAACGCTCCGTGGTGAAAGCATCTGTGGAAATCCATACTCGACGGGGGCGTCGGCGTGCATCGGGGAGAGATGTTGTATGTCGTGGCCGGACGACTCGTTAAATCGCGTTTAAATGTCTCGTAACGCTGTTCTCGAATTCACGGGGCAGAAATCTGCGTCCTGACCTTGCAGAGTCCTTGTCGTGCGAGTGACCCCCCCCAGCCCTTCACTGTGACTTACAGAGGCTATTGCAGAGTTAATATATGAGCCCACCCCGCGCCTCCTTCCTTTGGTGCACACATTAAAGTATTGTTTTAATAGCGCAGGCTCTGCCCTCCCTCTCCGCGCCCGGGGCCCCGGCTTCGGCCCCCGCGGCGCTGCGGGGCGCCAGGCGCCGGGCCGCCGAACCATAGAGGAGCCACTGCCGGTGAGACCCAGGCGTGGCCGCTCCGTCGGCTCTGTGATTGTGGGCGTGGCTGAAGCGGCTCCCGCGTGGCGTCACCGGAAGGAGACAGTTCAGTTCCGGGCGGCAGCGACGCAGTCCGGGGCTGGCGGGAGGAGCGGGGCTGGGCCGCGCCGCGGGGTGTCAGTGTGGGGGCCGGGGGTGCCCGCAGGCGCCATGTCGATGTCGCACCTGTACTGCACGGACGGGGAGGATGGCGTGGAGATGGAGAACTTCGAGGTGTCGGACTGGGACCTGCAGAACGAGTTCAACCCCCACCGGCAGCGCCACCGGCAGAGCAAGGAGGAGGCCACCTACGGCGTCTGGGCCGAGCGCGACTCGGACGAGGAGCGGCCTAGCTTCGGCGGCAAGCGGTACGGGCCGGGGGCGGCGGGGAAGGGGCCCCCGGGCCGAGCCGGCCGCGCTCGCCCCGGGCCGCGCGTCCGGCGGCCCCCGGCTGTGCCCCGCTTGGGGGGGGGGCTCTGTGTGCAGAGCCGCGTGGGCAGGGCTCGGGTGGCTGCCTCCGGTCGTGGAGGTTTTCGGGCTGCAAACGCTCTCCTGAACAGGCCAGCATGGGACAGGGGCTGCCTTCAGGGTGGCCGTGGGGAGTTTGTGTGTGCAGGCGTGCCTCCGCTGCCCGGGGAAAGAACGTTATTTCCTGGCAAAAATTAGTGTTAGCCTGCTCGTCAGCTTTTAAGATTTCCTTTTAAGCGGGGACAGTCCTAAGGCATAGTAGTCCCCAGGCTTTTGCAGGAATGCGCACTGCTCCGCCGGAACAGAATTCGCTCACAGGTCTGTTTTTGGTGTAGCTCCAGGGATTACTCGGCCCCCGTGAACTTCATCAGCGCTGGGCTGAAGAAGTCAGCAGCTGAAGATATGTCGGAAGAAGACTCTGATGAAGATGAAAAACCTGTTAAGCAGGAAGAAGTCCCTAAAGAGTTTGTGCCGAAGAAGTTAAAAACAGTGAGTTACCTGGGAAGATTTTAATTCACATGTAATGTATTTATGAAACTCAGACAGAAGCAGTAATAAAGCACTAAAGAGAGAGAGAAATAATTAAAACCAGAGAACCACATCTGACAGCATGCAGTGGAAGGGAGATGTTTTTTCTGGCTTTTGGAGCTATTCTGATGTATTGTTGTGTGTCCTTGGGAACATCAGTCCTTTTGGGACCTTTTATCTTCCTTAATGTTCTCTTTGGTCAGCTAAGGTTAAAATAAAAGAATGTTTGTGGTTTGCTTCCTTTCTTTGGGTAACAAAATTGTAAAGATTTTTTTAGTCTTGCAGAACAATATGACAAACCTGAGCATGATATAGATTAAAATTCAAATTCCTATTTTCAGTTACCAAACACAGAAAGAATCAGGAAGCAGGTTCAGCTGCAGTGGTGGAGCTAATAACTGGTAGCTTGTCACACTAAGCTTGTCAGAACTTTTCAGTCTAAGGAGTTTCAGGAAAATCCTTAGATCTCAGGCAGATTGCATGGATGCACAAGTCACGACATAGTGAACTGTGCGGTGTGGTGACAACTGAATTGCTTTTCAGAAGAACCTTCCTTTTGACTGAAATTATACAGAGCTTGGTTGTTACGATGCCTTAAGGTTGTGTGGAGTTTGTTTGTTTGTTTTAACAGGGTGGTAATTTCAAGCCTAGTCAGAAAGGCTTTGTAGGGGGAACAAAATCTTTCGTGGATTTTGGCAGCTGGGAGAGGCACACTAAGGGAATTGGGCAGAAGCTTCTCCAGAAGATGGGTTACGTCCCTGGCAGAGGTCTCGGGAAGAATGCTCAAGGTACTGTGATGGTGTGTTTGGTCATTTATTGTTAACTAGTCAGTTGGAGGCAAGATGGGATTCTTCCAAGAACTGCCATCTCCAGGTGGCTTATAGCTTCATTCTTGTTTTCTTGCATCTCTTGCAAATGATCTGGGTCTGCATGATAAGATTCAGTTGTGTTTAACTTAAAATAGATGAGTTTTATGCTCTTGTTATTTTGCAAGACAAAAAGAGAAAGAAAAAACGGAGATAAATCTAAGGGTAGTCAGCTCACAGAAAAGGAGATGATGTTTTATGTGATAGAATAAAAAAGCAATGAAATGCAGATGTGAATAATATTCTGCTTTTTTTTTTTTTTTGGTGTGTGCTGGAATTAAGTGATTTTATAGCCACTAAGAAATTAGTGAAGTGGCAGAATATGCCATAGCAATAGAGGCAGAATACCAGGCTGGATGTTTGTGCTTATTTGATAACTTAGGGTACTGTAAGAAAAACACTGACTGTGCTCTCAGTAAACAAACTGCTCCTTCTGACCTAACTATCGTCCTTTCAGGTATTATCAATCCAATTGAGGCCAAACAAAGAAAAGGCAAAGGAGCTGTGGGGGCATACGGCTCTGAAAGAACCAGCCAGTCTTTGCAAGACTTCCCTGTCGTGGACTCGGAAGAAGAAGCTGAAGAGGTATTTGTGTGTAATTCTTGATACATCTGTTTCCCTCTTGTGTTGTATGTACAAAATTCGGTTCTGGCTTCTATGTCATTCTGCTCGTTTTGGATAAGCTAAAGACATAGCACGTGAATTTCATTTACATGTATTTTTCTCGTCACTGTAATGTTCCAGTAGTCTTGCTAGAACCCCACCTTCAAACAGCCTCCCCAGGTAAATAGTCTTTGTCTTTGGTCTAAAGGAAGAAAAGATCAGAAATGTACTGCTAACACTGTGAATAGGGTAGTTGACTGGACCACAGCATCTGAGCCAGTTTGTCACTGAGCTTCACTGCTTTCCCAGTTACTTTGCTGTACAGCATTCTTCATTAATCTGATGATTATTTTCCTGCAGAAAATAAAGGCAAATTTGGGGTGTGACAAAGAGCAGCAACCACAACTCCTCTTTGTTTTTGTTTAGGAATTTCAAAAAGAGCTCAGTCAGTGGCGGAAGGATCCTAATGGAGGCAAGAAAAAGCCCAAATACAGCTATAAAACAGTAGAAGAACTGAAAGCCAAGGGTAGGATCAACAAGCAGCTTTCAGCCCCTCAGAAGGAGCTGTCTCAGGTCAAGGTAAGGTTGATAACCCAAGAGGTGTCATGTCTGGGAAACAGTTGGTCAGCTTTGGTATTGTGAGTGCGTTTTAGCCATCGGTAACCTTAATAGAAGCCAGTTCTAAGAGCTGCCTGTCTGCAGCCTCGGGAAAATCAAGGCCGCAGACTCATCACTGACCACTGTCGCCATCACATAATAGACCACTGTGTCATTTGTTTTTAAGCAATTTTTTGCGCCTCAGGAAAATGCAAATTAGTTTGTGAGTTTTTTAATTGCAAATCAAGTTTAATTGTTTCACATTTGTCATAAATAAAATGCTCATTTACTTCTGAAAGCACAGTTGTCCTTATTGGGGTTGTGCAACTAAACACATAGTTTGAACCATCTTCTACATAAAACAGGTAGTAAGGGATTTGTCTTTTATGTGCTTAATAAAATTATTAATCTAAAATTAAGGTGTCTTTAAAAAAGTATAAAAGTACCTAATACTTCCACATAATAATGAATAGTATACTACGTGCATCACAACCGCTTGTAGAATTACTCGGTGAAATGGTAAAGCTGACATCAGAAGAGGAGACTCTTTCAGCTCTGATTCCAAACTGTTTCTTATTCACTCTAACTCTTCGTGTCTGGAGTAGGCCTTTTCAGAGGCAATCCCCAGTTGCCTCATTCAGAATACCAGAGTGTATTAGTAGCTTCCTGGAGTAATTAATGTACTTGGAAATCTCTAGTTTTCAATTTGAAGTCAGGGGTCGTCGTCTTTTTTTTAAACACGAGATACAATTTTTTTATATGTTCTTGTTTGTTGGAAGGTTATAGACATGACGGGCCGGGAACAAAAGGTTTATTACAGCTACAGTCAAATTAGCCACAAGCACAATATCCCAGATGACAGTCCTCAGCAGCCACTGGGCAAAGACTCCAAGCCCCAGGGATTTGCCTTGCCTGAGCTGGAGCACAACTTACAACTTCTCATTGACATCACAGAGCAGGAGATCATCCAGAACGACCGGCAGCTGCAGTACGAGAGAGACATGGTTGTCAACCTGACCCATGAGATACAGAAGATGTCTGAAGTTCTCTCGCATGAGGAGAGAGCAATTAGCAACCTCAGCAAGGTGCTGGAGATGGTGGAAGAGTGCGAGAGAAGGATGCAGCCCAGTTGTGAAAATCCCTTAACCTTGGATGAGTGTGCAAAGATTTTTGAGACACTTCAAGACAAGTACTATGAAGAGTACAGAATGTCCGATAGGGTAGACCTGGCAGTAGCAATAGTCTATCCTCTCATGAAAGATTACTTCAAGAACTGGGATCCCCTCAAGGTGTGTATGAGTTTGATTTATCTGCAGTTCTTACTTGACAGCTGAAATCGTCATTATTACCCTGACATGCCCCCCACCCCGACTGCTTGTCCCAAATTCCTATCAGTCTGGAGAGAAAGGGCAGGGGGAGAAAAGTGCCTTCCTCTTGCCCTGCAGGGGAGAGGAGGGTTTCAGAGAAAACTCCTAGTGTTCATGGCAGAGTGAGATAAACATGTACAAAAGGTGGACCCACTCTCAGACATTTGCTAAGGCTGAACGCTACTCTTCTGTAAAGTGGCTAAAGATTTTGGATCTTACAAGGTTAAAAACAATCCCTTTCATGGGTGTTGGGAAGAAAAACTAGATGAGAGCTAAGTTTCTACTTCTTGTTTTTTAGCAAAAGCAGTAGAGCTCTGTCTTTCAAGTAGTCAGATATGCGCTGTCTATTCTTAATGCCATTTAGGCTGTGCTAGGTAAGAGTGAATTCTCTCTACACTTGAAAAAGTTCAGACTATCTTCTTCCCCTCCCCCAGAGATATGTTAAATCCATAAAGTGGGATTTTCTTCTTGTGGGACTTCACTAATCATGGCTGCAAGCTCCTATCTTGGCTTTTGAGTGGGTGAGAAAGCTGTCTGTAGCAGAGCATACCATCAGCCTGCTCTTTGTAGATACCAGCTGAAATTAATGAAAAAGGATAAGGCATGAGCGGCCTTTATAATTTCCAGGACTGTACGTACGGCACAGAGATCATAGCCAAGTGGAAGAGCCTTCTGGAGAATGATCAGCTGTTATCGCATGGTGGGCAGGACCTGTCAACAGATGCTTTTCACAGGTAAAGAGCAAATGAATTGTACTTTGTGCAGCTTCCTCAGGGGTGGCAAAAGAACAGATATAGGTGTGCTTTCCAGATGATTCTCTTGATGTTTCTGTTAAAATCCAGCTGTCAGCTATATAAAAAGGAGTAGCTTTTAAATAATAGTTACTATTTGGTTATTTAGGCCTGGGGCTAGAGCTTTAAGCTTAACTTGGATTTCCACCCCCTCCAGACTGATGTGGGAAATCTGGATGCCATATGTCAGAAACATAGTGGCGCAGTGGCAACCGAGGAACTGTGGATCGATGGTGGATTTCTTGGATAGCTGGGTAAACGTTGTTCCTGTCTGGATACTGGATAACATCCTGGATCAGCTCATTTTCCCCAAGCTACAGAAAGAGGTAAGGCAAGAGGGCTGCGTTAAAATGAAACGATACTCTGAACCAGTATTTGAATTCGATCAACTAGAACTTCTAAAACACCAGTTTGCTGCCTCTGCTGATGCATTTAGGAGTTAGGGGTTTGCATTATGGCTCTCTTTGCATCTGGTAAGGCTTACTGCTGATGGATGGACTTATTTTAATCTTTTCTCTTTCACCTCAAGGTTGAAAGCTGGAATCCTTTGACAGACACAGTCCCAATCCACTCGTGGATCCATCCCTGGCTTCCCCTGATGCAGGCACGATTAGAGCCACTGTATTCTCCCATCCGAAACAAGCTGGCGAATGCACTGCAGAAGTGGCATCCCAGCGACTCCTCTGCCAAACTTATCCTTCAGCCCTGGAAAGATGTGTTCACACCTGGGTCATGGGAGGCTTTCATGGTCAAAAACATCGTGCCTAAACTAGGTGAGACAAGCCAAGCAGTGCTGAATTTCTGGAATCTGCTGGTTGCCACCTTCCCCCTTACACCTAGAAAAGATACGTCTTAACATGGTTGCCAGTGTTACTTCAAGGAGTATTATTAGTAAGCTTAGACCAAGCTTGCATCTGCTTTTCTGCTACTAGTACCATGCGTTTTTTTCAGAGGCAGACATTTTAGAAAATACGGGGAAGTGCTCTGATTATTCTCAATGTTTTCTGTCTTATTTTTCTAAATCATCTGATTCCTCTGTTCTTCAGCTGACAGGAGCATCTGATAGCTGCCAGATAGTACCAAGCTGTAGAATGTCTCTGTTACTCCTGTATTGGTCTATGCTAATGCTTTCACCATGAGACTCTGTAAGTCACCATTCAGCCATGCAAGCTGGCTAAAGGCACTGTAGTCTATAAAGTAGTTGAATGTTTTAAGTTTCTCAGTTCTGGCAGCAAATTATAATCGCTGGAAATGCAAGCGCACTGTTTTAGTGGCAGGGATCAGCCAAAGATCAGTTTAAAGATCCTGAATGTCCTTTAGGGTAATACAGGTGCTCCTCAAACCATGTGTGTTGCTAGTGAAATAGGTCAGTTAAATACAACCTTGAGTCAAGTTCTTTTCTAACTCTTCTCCCCTTTTTCCCAGGGATGTGTTTGAATGAACTCATCATAAACCCTCACCAGCAGCACATGGATGCCTTCTACTGGGTGATTGACTGGGAGGGGATGATTTCTGTCTCCAGTCTTGTTGGGCTGCTGGAGAAACACTTCTTCCCAAAGTGGCTGCAGGTGAGAAACTACCAAGGCTGAGTAAACAGGCTTGATTCACTGTGAAGTGTTTTAGTGACTTCTGCCTAGAAATTGCTGCCCCAGTGCTGAAATGGTTTTACTACCAAATGGGGTGATTTCCACTCCTAGTTCCGTACACATCAGAACGGACAATTTCCTAATACTGTCACAGTCCTTTTCTTTTAGTGAAAGCTCAGTAATAAACAAGTGATAATAAGGACTCTCTTCCAGAAATGTACCTGTCCTACTGCATTTGATCTGTCATGTTGTTTTGCAGGTGCTGTGCTCTTGGCTTAGTAATAGCCCCAATTACGAAGAGATTACAAAGTGGTACTTGGGTTGGAAGTCCATGTTCTCAGACCAAGTGTTAGCTCATCCATCGATCAAAGACAAATTTAATGAAGCTCTTGATATCATGAATCGGGCTGTCTCTTCCAGTGTTGGTAGGTGGCTTATGGGGATGGCTCAGCTTACTGTGATGGCAGTACAGCAATGCTTGGTTCTTCTGAGTCTGTATTTAGGCATGGCCCTGCTAATTGGCGTTGTAGCAGCTCCCATGAGCAGTGAAATTCAAAGTGTGTTTTGCCTTGCTGTGTCTGTAAATATCACCTGGAAGGTGCTACTTAATAATTGTCTGTGCTCCACTGAAGTAGAAACAGATTTTTGGTGGCTTGCTGCCTGTGCCATTAAGCAACTGATTCTTTTTCAGCCTTGCCTGATTATAGTGTATTTTATGTCAGTCAGTGAGAGACCGTTACTTAAAGATGTTGACTTCCAAAGCTATAATTTCTTGGGGTTTTTTTCTTTATGGTGAGATACTGGTTCTTCTCCTTAGCTTTAGACCAGTGCCCTTTCCTTCCATATGACTCTCCCTGTGACCTAAAAGAGATTGCTAGGAATTCCTTGGGAGTTAAACTGTATAAAAGAGAAGGCTGTGCCTGAGGGAGCAGCATCTGACATTTGCCCTGCCCTCCAAGACTGAGAACTCCTTTCCTGTATTCCTCTTGCCTGCCTGCAATACAGTGTGATGGAGAATCTGCACCAGAAATGTGGAGGATTCCTTGAGGCCCATTTTAAGTGTTATGTTTGTTTCTGTGGTAGAGTGATTACAACTACAGGCAAGCGTTGCACAAAGAGGAATTGAGAAATTTGAGAAATATTGAGAAATTTCTGGCGTGATAGTCATGCAGCCAAAAAGTGAACTGGGAGCTGATAGTGAAAGTGATCCTGATGCAATGATGCTTCCTGCAGCATGGTACTGCTTCATCCTTAGCCTGAATTTGCAATAGTCACTGTTTGTAACCCAGCAGTGGCATGTGGAGACCTCAGGCCAGATTTTGGCTTTGGGGAGTATTTTTTCGTTGTTGCTGTTCTTTTTGTTGTTCACATTTTCCCTTTGCCCATAGCAATGCACCATCCTCCTCTCCTGTGCATGCTCAGATACAATTTGGGATTGTATCAAATCCTGCTGCTTCTGCTGCAGCTCTCAAATTCAGCTAGCTAGTCTATGTTGTATTAGCCATAACAGTATAAAACTTAATGAATTAGAATGTGTGAAGGAGGATTCAGAGCATTATTGGTTGACTTGACTTTATGTGTCCTGGAGTTTACCCATAGACCTTGCAGTAGGAACAGACTGGCAGCTTGTTCTCACACGTTTTGTGTCTCCCGAACAGGTGGGTACATGCAGCCGGGCGCTCGAGAGAACATCGCCTACCTTACTCACACCGAGCGGAGGAAAGACTTTCAGTACGAAGCCATGCAGGAGCGGCGGGAGGCTGAGAACATGGCCCAGCGTGGCATCGGCATGGCTGCCAGCTCTGTGCCGATGAACTTCAAGGACCTAATTCAGACAAAAGCGGAGGAGCACAACATTGTTTTCATGCCTGTGATTGGAAAGCGGCACGAAGGGAAACAGTTGTATACATTTGGACGGATTGTCATTTACATTGACAGAGGTGTTGTGTTTGTACAAGGAGAAAAGACTTGGGTGCCGACCTCCCTCCAGAGTCTCATCGACATGGCTAAGTGAGGCCCCAGCTCTGAACTGTGAAGACCATCTTGCTAACATTTTTAGTGTAACTGTCTTAGAATAAAGAAGTTACAGATTTGTAAAAACAGTGAAACTGTAGCTGTATGCCAGGATTTTTTTCTTAGAAGAGCTGTTGAGGCAGTATCAAGAGATGAAATTACATGTGGAGGTCAGTGCTAAGGGAGGAGGAAGCAGTTGTGATGCTTGTGTGACTGACACCTCTGAAAGAGATTAGAAGGGACCGGGGGAGGTGATTCTGTGCTCCATGACAATGGATGAGCGAGGGCTGGTCCAGCAGCAGTGGCTGTGTCAAGCTTCTCCATGCTTGCTGTACTGCTCTGGCAGTGGGAGTTGCTGTCCTGATGGCATCACTCGGGGACCAAGCGCCTCGTTGCCCTGCCCAGCCAGGACTCATCCCAGCTCTCTCCAGGAGGCTCCCTCAGCCTGGAGCTGGGAGGGGGGGATTTTGTCCAGCAAATTTGCAGTATGAATGGTTTAAAAGGCAGGTTTTAGTCAAATCAGTTCAGTGAGTATAAGTCAAAGCACAGCTTTACCTTTTATTAAGTAACTAAGATACAAAAAAGTATCAGTGTTCAGGTGCTGCTACTTTTGGCAGAGCACGACAACACTGCTGGTGCTTGAGCTTCATCTCGGCTGTGCAGAAGCTGCTGTGGGAAGACATGCAGCCCCACGGCCCCCACCCTGCAGAGTGCAGTCAGGACTCTGTGGCAGTGGGACTGTGCTGGTTGGCTTTGTCCTCCTTTCTGATGATCTCCAAGTCGTCACAGTCTTGGTACGTTGGCTCTTCCACAAAGTCCCAGACCTCGGGGGAGAGCTGCTTCAGTTTTTGCAAGGGAAACCAGTGGATGGAGGTGTCGTTAAAGATGTCCAGGTACTGAGGGTGAGCAGGGAGTGCCACTTCCTCTGTCCCTTTCAACACCTAGAGCATTCAGGGAAAAAGTTACGTACGACACAGAACTTTCCTACAAAGTTAAGAGTGGGTGAAGATGAGGACAGTGTTACGTTAATGAATGATCCTAAAGTGATTCACTTTTTGTATTGTAGCGGCCAGGAAAAAAGGTTTTAAAAGTAACTGCTGCCTTCTTTCCAACTTTTCCTTTTTCAGGAAAAGGTGCTTTGTCAACATGAAACAGTAATGTTAAACTAGTGACTCATACCTTTGCTATGTAAGAATAATCTCTCTCCAATATTCTTGACAACAATCTAGAATAACACAAGGTAACCAGCATTAGACAGGATCCTCTTGTGAAATTTGGACAACTTTTCTGAAGATGTGGGGCAGGGAGAGAAGGCAGGAGATGGTTGATGACGGCAACCCAGACAGCAAGTTGAAAGTGAGCAAAACATGGAAATCCTTGTCAGAGGCAATAAAGGGAGTAAAGGAGGCAAGGGGAGGAAAACGCTGTTGGGGCAGCAGCACCTTTCCTCCATTCCTCTAAAGCTGTTCCCGATGATGACCATCCTGGAGAGTGCCGCCGCCGACCAGTTCCTCCACAGGAGGTTGTTGTACAGCGCCTTCCCGCAGTGCACCATGTAGAACAGCGTGGCCGACCCCCCCACGCCGTGCTTCCCCTCCTGCGCGGCAACCCGCGGCGCCCGTCACCGGGGGGGGCCGGCCCGGCCCAGGGGATCTCGTCCCGTCTGGGGGGGGCCGGCCCCGCCCCGCTCACCTCGTTGTCCGGCAGCAGCCGCAGCCCCAGCTGCCGCAGCGCGGCCGCCTCCAGGGGGGAGAAGGCGGGGTCGAACAGGGAGCAGCGCCCGGGGGGCACCTGCGGGGAGAGGGGCGGCCGTGGGCGGGGGCCGGTGTGCCGGGACCCCCGCCCGGGCCCCGCCGCCGCGCTCACCCGCAGCTCCTCCAGCAGCAGCAGCAGGAAGGCCAGCTGGTGCCGGGCGGCGGGGCAGCCGCCGAACCGCCCCAGCCCGTAGCAGACGCAGCGGGCGGGCGGCTCCGCGCTGCCGCCCAGCGGGGCCCGCACGGCTCCTGCGGGCACGGAGAGAAGCGTCAGGCCCGGTGGGGCGGCGGGGGGCGGCCCGTTCTGTCCCCCCCCGCCCGCTCCCCGCACGCACCGGCGCTCGCCTCCCAGAAGCCGGAGCTCAGCAGATCGTCCCTGCGGGGAGAACGCAGCGTCAGCGCGGCCCGGGGGGACTCAGGGGGCGGGGGCCGGGCACTCACCGCGCCTCCCGCAGCCGCCGCAGCACGGCGCCCTCCGCCGCCGCCGCCGCCTCCCCGCCCGCCCGGCCCCGCCGCCGCCCGCCCGCCGGCCGCCACCCGCCCGCCGCCGCCATGCGCCGCCCGGCCGCCGTAGCGCGGACGGTCACGTGTCGCCGTCACGGGGCCTCGGGCCGCCTCCCGGAAGCGGCGGTAGGAGGCCGGGCCGCTCAGCACGCGGGCGCGGGCCCGCTCTCGGCTCGTCCCGGCGCGGCCGCCGGCAGCGCGACGCCGATGGCCCGCCCCGCCGCGCCGGAGGCCGGCTCGGCGCCATGGTGAGCCCCTTCCCCGGGCCTCGCGGGCCTTGCCGCGGCCCGTCGGTACCGGGGAGGCAGCGGCGCTGCCCCTGCCCGCTGGGGCTGCGGCGCGGGCGTGGGCTGGGCGCGCGGGACGCGTGACCGTGCGGCCGCGCTGCTGCCCCGTGAGCGCCTGTTTGCCGCCGCTGGCCGGCGGGGCGGGCAGCGCTGCCCGGGGCCGCGGCCAGGCCTCCTGGAAGCCAGCCAGCCGCGCCGCGGCGCCGGCCCTCCCCGGCGAACCGTTCCAGGAGCGCGGGGGGACGGTCCAAGGCTGAATGTAGCCCTTCTTTTCTTGGCCAGATAGCAACCTGTGCTCTTCGGTTTCCCCTTGTGAGCTGCCTTTTGCGTTTCTTCCAGAAACTTGGCCCGTTTTGGCTGGACGGCTCTTGTGCGCAGAGCTGTAACTGGCTACTTGCTAGCAGGAGCAGACAAGAAGTGTATTAAATACATGCATCCTTGAAACGATGAGCTGAATAACATCACGATGTAGGCTGTCTTCAGAAGGAAACCTCCTTCTTGCTGTCCCGTACAGTCAGGAGTTGAATTAAAAGCAGCAGGTCACGGGAACTGCACATGGTTGATGCTTAATGGTAATTATTCTGTGTGCTCAGGGTAGAAGAACATCTCACAAGTCCATTATCTCTTTCCTTGTGCCTTAGCTGCAGAGTTATAGAGTCTGTCTTAAACCCGACAAATTGGTCAAATTTAATAGCACAAGGACCCTTTTAGTGCGGATTTCGTGCCTGAACTCGGTGTGCTTGTGTGAGAACCCTGGCTCTCTTCATTTGTAATAACCTTTTTATTGCTCTACCTGAAGTAATAGGAGAGGGAGAAGCACAATCATTTCTGCCTATGCTTTGCTTTTTCAGGTGGAATTACTTTTTCCTGTATGATGGTTCAAAGGTTAAGGAAGAAGGAGATCCTACAAGTGCTGGGATTTGTTATTTTTATCCTTCTCAGGTAATGTCTGCTTTTATTTCGGTGCCGATGAAGGAGCGCCTGTGTTGCAGGTCAGTGCTGATAATTGTGGTTCAGGAACAGTCGGGCTCCCAGGTGGAGCTTTGGATTAATTCTTATTTAGTATGTGGAAAAACTGTAAGAAAACGCATGTGACTGGAACCAGGCGGGGTGGGGCGGTGCCTCAGCAGGCTCGGTGCATGCGAGTCCCCAGGCTTCTGGGGCTGGGCATGGTGGTGTTGCACTCTGCTCCCGCACTGTGGATTCTGGCCAGCAGAGTCCTCCAGCAGAGTCCAAGTGTGTTCTGGTGAAGTGAATAAATACACACGAGCGATGACAGGGTCCCTAAAGAAGCTCTAGGCCCTTGTGCTACTGTATTTCATTTATAATTGAATTGAACTTATAATTCATTTTTAGTTATACCTGAATAGAGTAGTGATTTTTTTCCCAAGTCCTTTTAAAAGAGGGGGGGGGAAAAAAAGTCTTTCTTCCCTGCCTTCCTCGACAGACTCTCCCCGACCAGCAGGAACTGCTGTGTGGACAGATTGCTGGAGTGGTGCACTGCATCACTGAGATTTCTGGAGTTCCTCCAAGTCTCATTCGTCTAAGGAAGCTCAAGTTTGCAGTTGTAGTGGATGGAGACTATCTGTGGGTGAGTTCGAGAGATCTGGAGGCAGTCACAGAGCTAAAACTGAGAGAGTCTGAACTACTCTATCAAACAAAGAGGGCTTTTTTGGGGGGGGGGGTATGGGCTGCACACAGATAGACCTGGGGAATGCCAGGGTGGGAACTTGCAATGCACAACTTTTCATTGCACGGTAACTTAAATTTTGTTTACTGCAGCCTAGAAGTGTGTGTTGTGGCAGTCACTTCAGCTGTTCTGTAAAAAGCTTCACGTATTTCATTTGTGTGTCCACGCCCCACGTGTTCTCTTAAGATGTGCCTGGCAATGTCTGCACAGCATTGAGCTGCGCACTGTTACGTGTATCTGTGGGTTACGGGCAGTGACTGGAAACAGGACTCCGTGTGCTGCAGTTTATAATAAAGACTCAGTCTCCCTGTTTGGTAGTCTGACTGTTCTTTCCTTCCAACTCTCATATTCCCTACTGCAGAGCTTTGTCAGTGTCACCAGACATTTGGTATATAAAGAATAGTGTGTGGCAGAGTTGTTACAGAAAGGCCCCAAACCACCCCCTGGAAACTGGGCTAAGACTGGTCAGACCAATTTAATTGGCAGTGCTGTTCAGGCTCAAGGGGCTCTCTCTGAGGGAGAAGGCCTGGCGCTTCTGTTTCTCTCGGCAACTCAAAAACTAAATGAAGCATCTTCATTGCTGTAAATAACAAGTTAATTTCAATATTTTTAGGTACTTGTTTTCAGGAAAATGTTCGTGGCTACTAGAGCACCAAGCTAGGTCATCTAATGTGGGAAGGGAGTGTGTCTAAAAGGCTGGATTTCTGATACCATTTATCTATCCTGTCTGTGTCAGGGCTCTTCTATGGGTATTTTTGAATTTCCTTTTCATCAGACTTGTGAATCCGGGGGAGGTTTGCCTGCCACAGAGCTGCTTGTGTGCCTTTGATACTCATTTGGAAGTGATAAGAGTTGTTCTCACCTGCTGTGCCTGGGTTTTGTCAGTAAACATTCTTCATTCATGGCTTTCTGTATTAAAGGTTCTGGGCTGTGCCGTTGAGCTCCCTGACGTCAGCTGTAGACGGTTTCTGGAGCAACTGATCAGCCTCTTCACCTTCTACAACGGGCCTGTGCACCGTGCGTACATGGTAATTAAAGGATCAGCAGCTGTGATGTTTCTGCCTAGGAGGAGATCTAAAGCACTTCCCATATTGGCTGAGCTCTGCCCAAGCACATACGTGCCGACATATTCCTTTGTCTTCCTGCTTGCAAGGCTCAGAACGAGCTGATAGAGTCTATGATTCTAAGCTCACGTATCAGAGTCAGGGCCTGGGAAAGTGTACAGGCCCATCCTCCTTATTGCGCTGAGGTAGTGTGGGTGTCTACTAGAATTTTCCTAGATGTTCAGTTTAAAGCAGTTTCCTCTAGATATCATCTTCCTCCTTATCCTCACAAGGTTTGCCACTTACAGGTACTATCCCATGTTGATTGTATCTAACCGTCCTGAATGCATTAAGGCCTGTGCAGTGACAGCCATGTGGACTTTTGTTGTCCGCAGGCATTTTCTCAGGAGGAACTGAGCAGGCAGTGGGACAGATATATTAAACATATCCAAAAAAACACCAGTGACCTCCACAAGATTTTCAATTCTCTCTGGAATCTGGACAAAACCAAGGTAAAAGCCTGTCCTCTGCAGTGTCTACCTCTAGAGCTGCCCTAGTGCTGATGCTTTTGTGTTTATTTGCTGCTTTGAGCATTTTCCAGGATTCACTGGATTCAACTTCTTGTGGTTGTCCTTGTCTAGGTGGACCCCCTGCTTTTACTGAAAGCAGCTCTCATCTTGCAAACTTGCCAGCGGTCTCCCCATGTCTTGGCAGGCTGCATTCTCTACAAAGGCTTGTAAGTAACCAGGCATTACCCAGAGGATTAACCTGCACGGTAAACCTGCCCCTTCCCAGGGCTGTGATCCCAGAGGACATCCAGGAGCTCTACACACAGGGCTGCTGTTTGTTACTGGCAGGAACATTAATGCTTCAGGCAAGGTAATCCCTGTCTGCTGGTGTATTTCAGAGAGGATAAATGGTTATTTGTGTTTATCAGTAAGAAGAACGGAAGTAGGGAGAAATTCAAGGTTTGGGTTTTAGTAGTAATCTGCTGTCTTTGATATTCAGCAGGATGTGAAGACTGAATTCTTAGGCTTTTTAGGTGGAATTCACCAAGAAAAAGAAAGGTGTGTAAATATTCTTTCCCCTTAGCGTTCTCTTTGCAGTCTTGCCAATACACTGCACGTGTGTCTGTCTGTATGTATTTTTGACTGACTCGTTGTCCAGGACCACTGTCTATACTGGTAGAAAGCGCGCAGAAGAATGAGCCAGAATTTCCCATGAGAAATGCTGGCTTCTTTCAACCGGAGATTAATCGTAGCTGAAGGTGCTGCAGATGTGGCACTGAACGACATCAAGGAAAGCCTCAAAGGTGGCCTTGAAAGACAGGAGGTGGGGGATTCTGAGAATTTCTTATCAATAACATTCAAGCACCTTTCTCCTTTGGCATAGACTGTTCCTGTAGCACCTTTTACGAGCACTGGAAATATGCCATAATGTGTGCATCTTTCCAGGCCTGACAGAGGCAGGGCAGGCATTTTTAAGGGAATGATCTCATACTTGCAAGCAGGACACTGAGCGTGAGTCACTGCGGCGCCTTAAAGCTGGTGGCATGTTGCAGTGGAAGTGGCCGTCTGACTTGAGAATGGAGCCTTGTCCTGCGTTTGCCCATCACCAGTGTGTGTGTGTCGTATCGCTGGTCTGCCTGGTAGAGATTCTTTTTTTTACCAAATGTCATCAGTTTTGCTCAGAGTACAAGTGACAGTCTAGTGTGGCACTGCTGTGGCTCTGCTCGTCCTGATGCTCTGAGTGATGGGAGTCTATGGCTGAGCTTCAGGAAATGATGCTCTGCTCATAGATGACTTTGTTTCGTCCTTTTAGGATTGTGAGCACCCAGCTGCCACCTCCTCTCACTGCCAAAGTTCTCCTCCAAGGCAATGAGTCTCCAGGCCTCCAGGTATGTTGCTAAACATGTTCCCTGCATGCAGATACCCACTTGTGAGGATGCAGTCTGGGAGCTCTTGTCACACAGATCTTATGTGTGCCGGTACTAGGAGTGACAAATATCGATGCTGATGCTAAAAGTTCTTTATTGGGTATGATTATGGTAAGGTTTCAAGACTTCTGCACTAGAAATTTGCTTTTTTTTGGTCTCTTAAGTTACCGAATTTGTGAGTTCTCACCTACGTGACGTTTTGATTAGCTTTTTACCTGAGTTTAGGTATTTAGTGTCTAAAAGTGACCAACAGATTGATTTCCGTTGCCATTAAAACCTGTCCAAAGTAATTATTTACGTGGTTCAAGATCTTCTACAAGAAAGCCATCAACATCCAGACATGAAGAAGGCCTCTGCTCTTATTCTTACTTGGTTCAGAGTGAACCATTTTTGTGCCCTGAGCAGGCAGTAATGGCAAACTGTGGTATTTGTCCTTGCTTTCAGGTATATTTTGGGTCTTGGGGAGTCCCCTTATTTTTGAGGGCTACCTAAAGAAGAAATCACTGCCCAGCATGGTAAACCAGTCACAGCATTTGCTGAAGGGGATGGTTTGGGGTCTGCTGTAGTCACAGGGAGGCTGTGGAGGCTGGAAGAGATGTCCTGGTGGCACTAATGGCAAGTGTTGAGTCATGCCACAGAGCTGATTCTTGGCTTTTCTTTCAGAGCGAGCCTGGAGGTGAGGAGCAGCGGGAGCCTGGTGAGCATCCAGCTGCAGAGGACGGGTTGCCAAGTGCGCAGCGGCAGCATATGGGCAACCCTCTGGGCTTGCATTCTCTGCAGTGAGAGCATGAGCTGCTTCTCTGGGATTCACGTCAAAGCTCTTGCTGGATGCAGGAGTATATCCCTGAGGGTGTTGCTGCCACTAGTCAACATGTGCTGGGAGGTGTTGTGTAATCAGAACTAGTTCCTTCCTTTGGCTAAGCAAAGGAGTTTGCTCTTTTGGGTTTAATTGTCAGTTCTGTAGATTCCCAACATGCCTGCTTTAATTCCAGTTACCCATGTGCCTACTTGGGCACTGACACAGCCCTGAAAACAGATGGTTGATGCTTTCCGTCCAAACCTTCAGTCATCATTTTTGAGTATCAGTTTATAGGTATTCTGCCAGGACGGTTAGGAAAAAAAAAAAGCTAAGGGAAAATTTAACTCTATCAGGCATTAAGTGTATGAGGAGGATGGGAAAATGCTGAGTAGCCAGACACAGTCAGTTTGTGGTGACCCAGGATATGGGATGATGGCATGCCTTCTCCTCCTGCAGAAGCCTTTGGGCTGATGGACTCTGGCTTCTGTTCTTTATGGTGGGGCATGTTAACTTAATCCTCAAACCTCCATTGCTCTTGCAGATTCTCCATTGCCACAGGGTGTCTGTATCATCCCGGTATTCCTAACAGAAGATGAAGTCTCTGTGCTCCGAGACTTTCCAGTGGAGTGGATGACTAGGTAAGAAATCAGTCTGTTGCAGAGAGAGGCTTTTGCAGCGAGGGAGCTGACATGCGGCACTGTGTCCTCGCTAGCCTTTGTTGCTGCATTTTCTGATACTAACTCAAACTCTGTCATCTGGCTGTTAAAGCTGCCTGAGGTCTTTCAGGCTGGACAGAATTTGTGGTGTCCATTTCTCTGTTGTGAAGCAGCCTAAAGCAGAACTGTTTCCCAAGACCAACTGCGATCTTCTGTTGTTTCTCAGCTCACAGTGCTGCTTAAAGCCTTTGTACTTTGTGAATAAGGAGTGACATTCCTGGGAGTATGCAGTGTAAGAGGCCTGTGCTTTTCACCTCTGTTAGACCTGAGCCCATCCTTTTCCGAGGTAGATGCTCTTTGTAGCAGAGAATAGATCAGCTATTGAACACTACCAGGAGGTGGTGGTGTTATTAGGTATGTAATAACTCCAGACAGATCCTAGTCAGTAATTTAATCAACTTGTTATCTCACGCTAGGTCATCTGTATCCCCAGCAAGCCCTAGAGGAGAGAAGAATGCTCTCTGCTCCCAGGCAGTTTCAGAATCAACAGGAGTTCATGAAAACCAAGACCTGAATAATATCTCTGTGCAAGAGTCCCCTGAGCAAGCTTCAAGCACAGCAGCACCAGAAGATGCTGTGCAATTGGGCAGCCTTGCAAACACCGATCCTTTGAATGGCTTCCTTGAAATGGAAGCCAGTACAAAGCATTCTTCAACTGCAAAACTGAGCAGACCAGACAGCAAAAGCTCAGAGCTCAGTAGAAAAGCATTCTTCCCTTTAGAGAGAGGCACAAAGCAGCTGCCAAGCCCTTCCGCACTCCATACTGCTGAATATGCTCAAACTACAGGTCCGTATCTGGAAGGCTTTTCCTTTCCAAACCCTTACGCCCAGGAGCAGGAGAGTCAGAACATGGGGAAATCCCTTGTGGACTCTGATGTTGAGCAACGCCGTTTCCAAAGTTACCATGCAGCCAGTGGCAGTCCAGCTATTTGCTCTCCTGTCCAAGATTGGAGCAGAAGAAAATCAAGTGAACAAGACAAGCAAGGGACTATGAGCCACAATAGTGTCTCTGGAGAAAGCAGCGGTGCAGCTGATGGTAATGTGTGGGGTTTGGATTGTCCAGCCACTGCTGTACAATCAGAGCTCCAAAGCAGGAGTCAGCTGCCAGCTGCAGAGGTTCAGGAGGGTCTGCCCGGAGGCCCAGCAGAGAACACGCGCTGTCCCAGGAGCGGGCAGAGTGGCTGGCCACCTCCAGCGGACAGTCTGGGAGCCGGGGCTGGTGTGGAGCCAGGCAAACAGTGCAAACCAGTTCAAATGAGCTTGTATGTTCACTGCATTAAGGGGCTTGTGCTCTCCTTGCTGGCTGAAGATCACCTCCGTGAGGACCAGAGCTCCATTGAAGATGTGGTAAGTGGGAAAGCATCTACACCTGCAGCTATGCTCACTGCTGCTTGTGTGGTGGTGGTGGTGGTGGTGGTGGGGACAGGGGTTGCAACTGAGGAGCGAGCGTTGGATCGCTGTTCCCATCTCTTCCTCACCTGCTCTGTGTTGTGCAAGGCAAAGCCGTTTGGCTTAGGGTTCGTCACCGCAACCAAAGCTATGTGGGAGGCTGTTCGCGAACGTCAGGCAGCGAGCCTGAGAGGTTGAGAGCGTTGTCTCACAGGCGACTCCTGTTGCCTGTTGTTGTCTGTCGGTGCCAGCACCGGAGCAGAGTGTGTAGGTGTGACCGTCAGACAGCCCCACAGGCTGCCAAAGGCCTGTGCTGGATTTGGGATTTGTTGGGAAAGCCTGTCAGTTTTGCGGTGCTTTTTGGAAAGCAGGGTTTGTTCTCTGTTTAACCTCCACTTCGCCTGCCACAGCTTCTCACTCTGGAAGCACCAGGGAGATGTGTCTGGCAGTAAGTCCCCAAAGAGTTTCTGTTCCACATGAAGGTCTGGCTGTCTGCGTCCCCAGCGCGCTCTCCCTGGCGCCGCTCTCCGGGGGCAGGAGCGAAGGGTGCCATTGGGGCACCCCAGATAGGTGCTGTACCAGAGCAATCCCAAATTACTCTGCTGCAGGATTTGCTTCAGTGCGCAGGCTTCCCTGCCAAGCGGCGCGGTGCAGCTAACGGGGCTGTGGGGGAAGGACGTGCCGGCCCCCGGCGTTTCCCGGTGAAGCATTAGTCTGCGGAGCTGCTGCCTGGCCTCTGCCTACCTACCAGGGAGCTGAGTCAAAGCTGCAGAGGCCTGTTTGATATGCCAGTTGCCATGGGAACAACCTAATTTCTTTAACCATCAGACTGGAAGGTGGAGGAATGCTCAGACTAACGCTGGCTCCCAGCGTTAGCAGAGCCTCAAGGTTACTCTTTGTGCTTCTGAGCTCTGGGACTCGGAGGCTGTGGCTGTGACCCCTCCGTAAGCAGGGGGATGCCACCTCCGCACAGCACGGGAGGATTGGCGTGCCCAGGAAGGGACTGCTGCAAAATCAGCAGAGGCCAGGAGGTGCAGCCTTGGCCTTTTGCGCCAGACATGGCACGTTGTCCCCTTTCTGCACATTTCGAACAGGCAGCTGCACACCACCTCCCGCTCCACCGCGTATTCTCCGGTTGAGGGGAGAGAAGACGCAGGTGGGTAGGAACTGACGCTCTCGAGAGCTGAAGGTCATCCTCATTGCACAGGTACCCTCAGCTTCTCTGAGACTCCTCTGGTTACAGCTCCGGCATGGCCGGCTGGCAGTGCTGCTCGGCCGTGCTCGGAGGCGGTGTGGTTCCCGACAGCCCGTGCAGCACCCATGGCTGGGAACCAGCCTCTGCTCTGCTGCCCGTCTGACTTGCCGTGAGAAGGAGCGTCTGAAGGATGTAGCTAGTGTATGAAAAGCCTCGCTGGGGGACTTAGCTCTGCTAGCAACACATTGCATGTCCTCCTCCCATCAAGTGCCTCGGCAAGGCCAGCAGTGGCCCAGCCTGGCTCAGTTTGTCATTCAGTTCATTAAGCCTCAATCAACTGCCTGTCACTGATGCACCACATTTCAGCCGGTTTTCCTGTATGTATTGCCCTAGGGTTGACAAAGCCCTGTTCCATTCAGGTTCCTCTTTTCCCAAACATGCTGCTTCCATCTCACATACTCTTGCTTTGGATGTCATCTTAGCCAAACTGTACTTTCACACAGCTTGGATTTTGGCTGTGATTGGGTTCTTCTGAATACACCCTTCCTCTGGGTGCAGGTGTCTTATCTCTTAGGAGAGATGCATTGCATGTCTCGTCATCCCAGGAGGAAGAGTATTGTTTGAGGAGGTAGAGCTGGGCTCTGCTGCTGGTGTCATGGTGGATTTGGGGCGTAGCCTCAGCTTCTCTGTTCCTTTGTTTATCTGTCGATTAAAAATGACCCTCAGCTCTCAGGGATGTCAAAGCTTAGTTATAATTAATGTTTGTCGAATGCTTTGAGGCCCCTGAATGACACCAAAGAAGGGTAAAATATGCTACTTGTGCAGCTGAGAAGAGCAGGCGGTACCGATCATCCCTCTGGGAGGGTGGTTTCCAATACAGGCTTTCCCTGCAGAGCAGGAGGCTTCGGAGGCTTTCAGGCTTGCTTCCTGCCTGTCTTTAGGTCTTATCCCTTTATTTCACTGCACAGAAAAGAAAATCTCTTCCGTGACCAGGGGGGTCAAGGGTAGGCCAGGCGCTGCTGTCCTGCTGAATACAGGCTTGATCCTCTCTGTGGTGGAGGAAAGCACACGGGCAGGCTGGAGGATTATGGAGTTAATCTTCCCAGAGCTGCTGGAGGGCCCCTCAGCCCTGCCTGAGCCCTGCCTGCTGCCTGGGAGCCTCCACACGGCCGGGGCAGCTGGGCTGCTGAAAGTCCAGTCGGGAAAGCAACTTGGCTTTCATATTAGTACGTTGTTGTGCAAATCCATTGCTCTATGCCAGGCCTGTCGTTGCCCCACAGGTGAGGCTGTTTCCTTGGCTTTTGTTGTTTGGTTTTTTTTCCTTCTGGTGGTAGCCCAGTGCCTGCAGTCTGCAGCTGGCCAGAAGCTCAGCATGGAGGCTCGGTGCCCATTAGAAGATTTTCCTGTGCGTTGAGGGGGTGCTGCGGGAGACACTGCAGGCAATTGAATCCTGCCCAAGCGTGTAAAGCTGCATTCTGCATTGTACTGTTTGTCTGGTATAATGAGGGCTGGTAAGCAAAGGAATATTCCTTGCTGTGGCTAAAAGTCATGGCCAGGGTGTAAAAATGAGCCCTGGAGAGTAATGTTTGATGGTACATTAATGGAGTCTTGCATTTTTCTGTAATTAATAGCATCAGGTGGCTTAATGGCTTATTTTCAGTTTGGAGTGCCCTTTTCTGAGTCCCCGTCTCACTGACTTGTAAGCTGTGAGACTCACCTGCTTTCCTCTGTGCCCAAGTTTCCCAGCCTGTCCCTGGGTGGGAGTCTGGGCAGCAGAGCATGGAGGGGCCCAGTCCTTTTGTCATCGACCTTAGTCACCCAAGCTCCCTCCGGTACCTCCTTGGAAGTCTAAGCAAAGCTGGGCATCTGCTCTAACACTTGCCTTTTTTTGCCCTGTCTGCAGTACCACAGCAGTCTGGCTTCTCTAAACGGCCTGGAGGTTCATCTGAGGGAAACTCTGCCCAAAGACTTCTCTTCCTCAGCCAAGACAACCTACAGCTTCACTCACTATGATTGCGTTCAGAACGTGCTCACGGGTAAGCCTTCGTCTTCTGGAACAGCAGCTGCCTCCGAGGAGGGAATAAGGAGGAGAACAGGGTTTACAATAACCTTTTCTCATGCTTCAGACAACTTTTCAGAAACATTGCTTGCTCTAACTCTTACCAAATAGCCTGTATATAAGGCCCTATTGAGGAAGCTTTGTCTTTTGTGAGTTTATAATCTGCTGAAGGCTTGTTGATCACTTTGGATGAGAGCCAGAGGCCGCTGGGAGGTGGAGCAGCTGCCACTGGCGCTTCGCTCAGAAGGATGTTGCTCAGGGTTCTGCTAAGGGCTAGGTCTGAGGGCAGGACTCGGCATCCTTTTCAAACCCGCCCACCGATCCCCCGACTCCCTTTGTCCCTGGTGCGATGCCTTCTGTCCCACTGTGCAACAGTGTTTGTCAGTTGTTCCTGGCTATGAGAAGCAGGAACTGGGAACAGGTAGTACCAGCAGTTTGGAGACTGCCGCCATGGATGGATGGGTCAGCCGTGGACATGCAGAAAGCCCTGTGCATGTATTGCTCCTGTTCATTCTCATGTTTCCCTTTTCCTGGCAGCCTCACAGGCAGTGTCCCACCTCTCTCCAGTTTAGAAGCGGTGCTTTAGGGAAAGAGAGAAACCCCAGGTCTCAGGCCTTCTTGTCACCCCTCTGATGTGTGTGTACACACGGGGAAAGGTACACCAGGCTTTTCGTTTGTGCATGGCTGAGCACGGGGCGAGCTGTTGACCAATTTCACTGAGGTCACGCTGGGGCTTAGGATGTCACTCAGTCTCTGTTCTGCAGATATCCAGGGTCTGTGGGAGAGGTCCACAGCGTTCTCCTGCTCGGTAAATGGGGGCACGCTCCTCTGCAGAGTGGCCTTTTAACCCACACCCCTTACTCCTGTTCTGCAGCCAACCTGCCCCATACACCTGGCCCTCTGGATCGGCACTTCCTGAGAGCTGCTGCGCTGATCCACTCCGACTTCAGCCAGCTTCCGACCGCTTCAGAAATGATAATTCGGTAAGGTGTGCTTGTAACTCCCTCCTCTTCCAGGCACAGGAGTGCTGTGTGGCACACAGAATAGGCCGAAGGGGGGAACCCCTTTTCTAAGGCTTGCTGAGGTTTGGCACGCCTTGTAATCACAGCAGTGTCTCTTGTGACACAACTGACCCTGGGGGCCTTATTCCCTGAAGTTTGCTCTTTAGATGTGGGCTACTTAATATTCTGCCTGTAGCGTGATCTGGGTTGTTGAGAGGCTAGAATGGCACCAAGGCGAGTGAACTGAAGGCACGGCTGAGTTGTGCCATGGGTTTGGATTAAGATACAATGCTAGAATATTGCCAGTTCCTGGCACCATAAGGTTCTAAGACACAGTTTTAAATATAGCTGTTCCTAATAAATTTGTGTCTCGGCTGGGAGCCAAAGGCACCCAGAATTGGCAGCCTAGATTTTGTTTTCTTGCACGGCTTGTTGGGTTGGAAACACACTGTAATGTGCGTGGCAAACTCAATTGTAATGCACCAAGCAAGATGGTCTTATCGCAGCCAGAGCCCTTCCACGCAGCCGTGGCTAAAGCTGATCTCGTGCTACAGCACTCTCCCCATTCCTGTAGCTGGTCTCGGGGAGGACGGTTATGTTGTGGGTGCGGAGAGATTCTGCTTGCCTGGCTGTGCTTGTTTGCCCAAAACATGATGAAATAAAGATGCTTCTGGGAATTACACTGTTTCACTTCTCTGACACAGCTTGCCAAGGGAATGTGAATCATACACTTCAGTGCTGGAGAACTCCTTGTTTAGCATTAGTTTGACTGGCTCCTTAAATCCTATACCAGCTAAGCTGGCGTATTCTGTGTTGTCCCAAAAAAAGCAACTCCATGTGTGAATCAGACTGAGTAACAAGATGACTAAAACTGCTTTCTTTTATGGAGAGTTGTGTCAGAAGGGTATCAGCAAACATATATCAGTTGCTGCTTTCCTCCATCAAGGAGGAATGCAGAGTCCTTTGCTTTGCTCCCTGCCAGCCCTCTTGCAGGTAAATACTGAATGGTGGGTTTTAATCAATGATTTCAGCTTTCGTGGTTACAATATCTGGCTATTGTCTGAACTTCATCACATGTGTGACTAAACAACCTTGAATGGTTCCTGCTGCAAGGGTGCTGTGCTGGGATTTGCTTATGGACAGCAGCAGAGAGATAGGTTCCTCTAAGAAGGAAGGGGTGCTAGACACGCAGAGTATTTAACTACCTGCTCTTGAGGTACTGGGCTGGTGTGCCAGCAAGGGAAATACTCAGAGGATGGCCACGCGCATGGGTGTTGATGCTGCTGAGTAGGTCCCAGAGGATGAGGCATATGGTGCTTTCTTTTTTAGGATGCCAGGATCCTTGAGAAGGAGGCTCTGGTTCCCTGTGGCTTTCTGGTAATGCGTTACAGGGTTTTGGTGCCCATTTTAGCTCTGGGCTCCTTTGCTCTGCTGAGAGAGACCTAAAAGTCCTCAGTAGCTGAGAGTCCAGTGCTACAAACATTGCAGTGCCCAGCCCGGTGAGTTGAAGGGAATCTTGCACAAAGCTGTAAATCCTGACCGCTGCCTTCTCTCCTGCCCTGCTAGGAATGCCTCCACGGCTGTGTACGCCTGCCGGAACCCTGTCCAGGAAACCTACTTCCAGCAGCTGGGTGCTCCACTCCGCAACTCGGGTGTTCCCAACCCTCACGACAGTGCATTCAGCTTGCCGAGCAAGGCCAAGCAAAAGCTGCTGAAGCATGGAGTGAACCTGCTTTGAACTGATGGCACTGAGGCAACGTGTCAGCCCATGCTGAAAGTTAGTTCAACTCCAATAAGTAAAGTCTCAAAGCCGTTTATTCCGTAGGAGGCAGGAGGCTCTGTGCTAAGGCTATGGGGCCTCCAGCCTGCCTTGCCCTGAGGAAGGGGCAGGCCCATTACCCTGTTACCGCAGCACGTTTTGTGCTAGCGCAGGGTATTGTTGCTGTGAGCACTTACCAAAGACTGAAGATAGAAAACAGCTGTGTTGGGTGCTTGGTTTACATTGACTCTAGGACTATTCACGCTGCTCTGCCACCCTGGGCAGAGACTCCTGGGGTGCCTTAACCTAAAGCAGAACCTCTTCTTGCTGTAAGCTACACAGACACCAGGCTACTGGGCAATACTGGCTTTCAGAGATGTCAGTCAGACGGTGCATCTGCCTGGAGTTCTGTGCCTACACTTGCCCTGGTCAGATCTGGGCTTTATTTATACCTCCTAATCTATAGAAATGATCCTCTGCCATGATGTAATGCTTTTTACCTTGACTAACAGAGCCTGCACGTTCTCTGACTGGAATGGAACAAGTGCTGCAAAGCTCATAATCCTCCTACAGGTGGAGGTTTTTATACCGTAGCTGAATCTGGGAGATCCTTGTCCCTCCCCGCATGCCTGATGGGCGATTGTGCAGCACAGCGCTGCCTTCCCCGCTGCCCACCAAAGCAGCTGTAACCCACCAGCCTCTTGCAGGGGCTGTGGTGACAGTGGTGGTATGAATGCACTACACCTCCTGCCTGCTCCTCCGCCCTCCGCTTCCTCCCCTCCCTCCTCTTGGAGGACCTTGTTTCACCTCCTTGCTCTGGCTGCTCAATTTGTCTACTCTCTGTTGACAGAAAAGGCAAGTGGGAGCCCCGTGAGCTAGTGGGACCAAAGAGGGTTTGTGGCTCCTCGGCAGTGGTTCACTTTCTGCTCAGGCAGACGGCGTGTCTCCTCTCAGCGGCTGGCTGGGGAGGATTGGTGGTGATGGCCGCTTAGACCTGAGCGATGGATACCTGTGTCTGACTCTGCTGTATGTTTCAGAGCCTGTGGCTGTTACATGCACACATCACTGTGGCTGTGAAAATAAAAAGAGTCTCCAAGGCTCATCCAAGCGCTACGTGTCAGCAGCCAGAGTCCAACTTACGGCTTGGTTGTCGTGTTTGTGGTTCTTGGTGTGAGGATTTGGGGTTGGGTGACCCATTACCCCTTGTTAGCTGCCTGCTGAGCACAAGTGCCTGCACTGGTGGGGTCGAACAGGCACTGCCTGTTGCTTCCACCACTCCTGCAAAGTAGCTACTTCTCAGGGTCTTAGAAGGTTATTAGAGGTAGTGTTACTGGCTTTACTGTGAAATGGTGAGCAGACTGGTGTCGGTGTTAACAGGGCACCCCCAGGAGCCGGACACGATAGTCACCATTGTCACAGCTTCTTGTTCCACTCCCAAGGTAGCTCTGCTGTTGCAGGGCTCCTTTGCAGACCTTGGCTGGGAAATTCCATGGACTCCAGAGGAAGAGCCAGCTGCCTGCTCGGGGGGTGGCTGGGCATGGATTGCCATCTGGTTTCCAGCTCTGGCAGCTGAGGAGGTGTTTCAGCAGCAGGAGAGCTGTGTGGCACTGCTCCCGTCCTCCTCGTGGGGACTGGGAGTGGAACTGCTCTGCACTGAAGTACTATCGGTTGCCTGTTGGCTGATGGCATCGTAGGTGTTGAAACCTCATTGGAAAGCCTGAGCTACAGCCGTCCGGGAGACCTCCTGCCTCGGTGCTACCCACACGGAGGGGAGCAGAGGGTAAGGCGCTGCTTCCCTGTGTTACGCGTAAGCTGCTTTGGATCTGGAGTGCAGCACAGAGGCACCATGTCGGTGAGCGATGAGGTGGTGGGAGAAGGCAGGAGGAAAGAGGGTTGTGTGCTCCAGCCCTCTTGCAGTGCGCTGGGCTCCTCTGAGATGCTGCTCTGTCTGCCTCCTTTCTGCACACCCGGCAGCCCTGATCCAGGTTCCCTCCGCAACGCTCAGAGGCGAGGAAGCCTCGGACTGCCAGAAGGAGCAGCGAGACAGCAGGCAGGGCTGCGAGGCAGCTCCAGGCTGCTCTGCTTCCCCCAGGGAGATCCTGCTGTCACCTAGCTGGGTGTTTTGGGAAGTGGTTGTGTGCTCTATCAGGAAACACGGAGAAGTTGAAGGAAAAGCCCGAGAAGGACAGGAGGGAGTTTTGGCACAGCAGCAAAGCATAAAATAGATGCTTTTGCCTGCTGTCGTCAGGAATCTTCCTGCACAATCTGCTGTGCCGTCTGTCGGCGGGGGAACAGCTGGGGTGGCTTCTTTTCCTTTTGCTTCTTGAACTGCATCTGGCCACCAAGACCTGTTTCTGTCCTTTGACCATTAAAAGTTGTCTTGGGGTAGTACAGCAAAGAACTCCAGGCCCTTGACTTAATGGTTGCGTTGCGGAGAGGATGTTTAAACAGTGGCCATTTCAAGTATAACATGATGAGGAGCAGCTGCTGCAGTGGCTGGTCCTGTCTGAGCGTGTGGGAGTGCTGTTAACGAGGGCTGGGGGCCTGTTCTTGCCTGGCCAAGCTGGCCCCGTGCTCAGGGCGACGTCGGGCACTGGCTTTTGGGCAGTTGGGCAGGAACTGAGAGGCAGCCCAGCACCCTCCGCCCACGAGCTGCTCCCGCCGAAGCTGCCTGCTTGCTGCCTTTGACGCGTCAGTGCAGGCAGCGGGAAGCATCTTCCCAGAAGATGCCGGCAGGCTGGCGGCTCTGCTGCGGAGCCCGCAGAGCGTGCCGAGCTGGGGGCAGGCGGGGCTGCGGCTGCCTGGCGAGGGTCTCTGCCGCCTTGGGCGCGGGCAGCGCTGCCGTCACCCGCGGGCCGGCGCGAAGGGGCGCGGTAGGTGCAGGGAGCTCCGAAGCAGCTGCTCCCCGTGCCCCTCGGCGGCGTGGGCTGCCAGGGAGGCCGTAGCTGGGCAGGACTGAAGGGCCATGGGAATGGGTATTTTTTAGCGCTACCCTTGCCCACCGTACCGCTTGCAAACTCAGCCCAGGCCCCTCCCCTGCTCCTGCCCTGGGCGGCTGCTTTCCCAGAGCGTTTCCCCCCCCGCAGCAGCCCAAGCGAGCAGGTCCTGACCCCTCAGTGCTGTGCTTGACCCTGGAATACTGACACCAGCAGGCAGAGCCTAGTCTGTTTTCAGCACAACTGTTTATTGATAATCTTTGTTTATCCACTGTATGAATGTTACCAAACTGTAAGACAGTTACCAAGCCAGCCTGCTTCCTCAGCGTCTGGTTCCAGGTAGTCAATGCGTGTCGAAATCATGCACTTCAGATATTCTGTAACAAGACAGGTGTAAAAAATATCTCGGATGTATTGGAAATCTCCGCCTTATCTTGCAATCTAATCGCTGAAAAATCTGTAAAGAAATCGTCGGGGAGGGGGCGTGATCCCTCCCTTGCAGGGCGTGGGGGTGAGCAGACCCCAGAGCCATGCCGAGGCCGCCGAGCCCAACCAGAGGCACGGGGAGCATCCGCGACACGCTGTGCTTCACGTGTAGCATGTTATAAACTGTATGGTAGCTCCGCACCAAACCCCCAAACAAACCCTGGATGCTGGGCGACTTCAGGAAAAGCATGTTGCTTGCTGGGCAGACTCTTGGGGGGTGGAGGTCTCGTTCCTTGGGCTGCAGAATTAAACAGAATTAAAATTCCCCTGCCTTTGGAAACGTTTCCTTTGCTCTCAGGTACGCGTGAGCTGCCTCTGGACGCTCGCCCTGGCTCCAGGAAAGGAGAAGATGGAGCAGCAGAAGGAAGCGTGACCTCCTTTCTTCCCTGGCCTTTGTCTACGGCCAGATGAAAGCCCGGTGCTGCACTCCCAAGCAGCGTCCCTGCCCCTGCAGGGGCTTCCCAGCTTGAGCTGTGAAAACCGGCGGTTGCAGATAAAGCAAAGAGGGGATCTAGGCAATTGGTAACGCCCTCAGTCAGATTAAAGAGCTGTCCCCTTAGACAGCGTGTACGGCGGGGTGCTGCTGGGCTTGCTGCCTTGCTGGGGGCACCAGGGCAGCAGGGAGCCGGCGGTGTGCTCTTCTCCCTGCCTGTGTGGCAAAAAGGCTTCTCGAGGCTGGCATGCGAGGGAGGAAGCAGGAGCCCCTGGGCTCGTGGTGCAAGAGCTCCCTGTGGGCAGCGTGCTGCCCTGCCTGCGCTGCCCTGTCTGCCCCTGCCCCGCGGGTGCTTTGTGCCCGCTGCAGCCCCCGGTGTCCGTCCGACTGTCCATCCAGGAACTGCAACCGGGACCGGGGCGGGCTGAGCGCAGCGCTGGGGCTGTTTGGCTGGTTTGCTGTTTTGGTATGTGTGTGTGTTGTTCTTTTGATGACCACGAGAAGTTTTACATTATTACATTCAAACATACACCCTTGGTTTTGTTACTCTACTTCTGAACACCGCAAAACACAGTAGCAACATAACATGTACGAGAGTGGTGCCGCAGCTAACCACGGAGGGAAGGTGATGCGCTGTCTTCTTGGAAAATAATCCCTGAAGCCAACGATGGAAGGAAAGAGATGGGCGTTGATACACGTCGCAGTTTCCATTTACAAGAGCCTCCGGGAGGGAGGACCCCAGGGCCGTGTGCTGGGAGGAAGCTTCCAGTGCGGCAGGCGTCCATGTGCAGCGCTGGACCCGCGGCAGAGCCGAGCCGGCACGGCCGCCCGCCTGCCGGCTGCCCTCGAACCCTTGACACCGGGCAGCGCCGTCATCGTCCCGGGGCGAAGATGAAGTCGAGGGCCTGGCGCTCCGCGGCAGCGACGTTGGGGTGCCACAGGTCCACCATGAAGACCACACGCGGACCCTCCTCTGGGGGACCTGGGTGGGATGCAAGCACGGGCTGAGGCTGCACTCCCACCCCGCTCCTGCAGGAGAGGTCCCAGCTCGCCCTGGCACCTGGGTGACGGGCTGCACCGCGGGAGGCTGCTGCCTGCACCCTGGGCAAAGCGTGCACCCGGCAGCAGGGCGAGCCTGCAGCTGCAGTGGGCAGCAAGGCAGCATCTGCCTGGTGCCACCCCAGTAAACAACATCTGCTTACTGGGAGCCCAGTGCCTCCAGCAGCCGGCACGGGGCATGGTCTGCTGTGCTGTTCTGGCCTGTGGCTCTGCACTGAGCTGTGCTTCCCAGTCCCACAGCAGGGTTGATGTGGGAGCAGCAGCTTTTGTTCTCCCACTCTTCACACGCTCCCCTGAGTAAATCGGCTCTGCCTGATGCTTTTATGCCATCAGCGATTAATGCCGGTTAATCCGGGAGAGCTGAAGTGCAACAGCCTCCGTCAGTGATGGAGAGAGGCAACAAAACAGGCCGGCGTGAAGCTTTTCTCCCTGCGCGGGAGACAAAGGCACGGCTGGCACGTCAGCGCTGAGCTGCTGCCTTGCAACAGGGCTGCTGCAGCCGGCAGCGCTGCCGCGAGCAAGGGCGAGAAGATGCCGAGGCTGTCAGTGTCGGAGCCTGCGCTGCCCTGCAAAGCTCTGGGGGACGAGGGAAGCCTTTCCGTGCCGGCTGCCACGGCAGGGAGAGGGGCACCGGGCCCCGTGCTGGGCTGGCAGTGCTGCAGGGCTGCAAGCAAGTCAGGAAGGGAGCGAGCCCTGGGGAAGGCTGAGGAGGGGGCTCCAGGGGCTCCAGGCAGGGAGCATTTGCGATGAGCGAGCCCCACCATGCCAGGAATGGGGCTACTGCCCTCCCCGGTGCAAGCCAAGGGCAGCAGCAGCGTAATCCCCATGGGCCCGGTGCAAGCCAAGGGCAGCAGCAGCGTAATCCCCATGGGATGCAGGTGCCTCCAGCCCCGCAGACGCCTTGGCAGGAGAAGGGACGGGGCACCGTCGCCCTGCCCGCCCGCTCCTCCCCGGTCCCCGGCGTTGGCGTCGGTGAGAGGTGAGGCTGCGAGGCCCCGCGAGCCGCACGTTGGGCTTACCCTCATGAAACGCCGTATGCAGGAAGGAGTCGTCGAAGAGCAGGCAGCGGCCCTCAGCCCAGCACTGGGGCTCGCCCCCCACCACCAGCTCGCAGTTGCCGGGCGTCTTCAGACCTTCAGGCACAAAGAGAGAGGACGGGGAGGGTCAGGCAGTGCTGCGCTCTCCGGGACGAGGGAGCGACCCTGAAACGCGAACGGCGAGCTCCACGCGAGCTCCGCGCTGCTGCTCGGGGGCTCTTTCCCTCCAGAGAGCTGCAGCAGCACAGACGCTGCACTGAACCCAGCGCACGGCAAAGTCCAGGGTTCAAAACACGCACAAAGCTGGCACTGCAGTTGCAAGCTGAGCTCTGAGCCTGGTGCAGCTCAGCCCCTGCCTGCTGCGCTGCCTGTTCCCCTGCCTGCTCCCTCCTGCCCCTCTCGTCCCCAGCTGCTGCAGGGCACCTCCTGTACCCCAACGAGCTCAGCATCGTGGGCACCCTCTGTTGCACCTGGAACGGCCATTACGTCCCCGCAGCCCACAAACACGGGGTGTACGTAGGAAGCCGGTTTCCTGGTGCGTTTTCTAGCTTCGGGACCAAAGGAAGAGCCTGCCCTCTCCTTCCTCCAGCTCTGCTGCAATTACCTTGCGCACTGCAAGGCTGGGGTAGGAGGAAAATGCTGCGCTGGGACTCTAGAAGTGGGCTCAATTCCTGGCTCTGCCACAAGGTCCCCCTTTGACCTTGCACCGCTCAGCGTCTCAGTCCCCCACTGCAGGTGCTGCCACTCCGTCCCCCACCAGGCAGCTGCAAGGACAGAAATTCAGGGGTGGGTCACAAACCCCTCGTAGGGAGGAGGCTCTGTGAAGGCCACATGAAGAAGGACAACCCTAGAAATAAAATGGGTCTTTTCCTAAAATACTAGCGCAAGTCATGCCAGTTTGATGAGGGTTGATCCCACCCCCGGCCGCATCAGGACTGTCCCCCCCGCAGTGCCCGGGACCGCTGGAGCTGGTGCAGAGCCAGCCTGGCCCCCGAATGCGGCCATGCTGGAGAAAGGGGCCAGGGCTCACGTGGCTTGCAAACGGTAACGATGCAGCAAACGAGCAGGAACGGATTTCACAGCGATGCCAGAACCAAGCGAGCGCAGCAGGGACTGCCAGCTGCCCAGGAAAGCTGGGAGCGCAAAAAGCCGCTCTGCTTTTCTAACGGATATTTCAAAGCCTACAAAATCCAAAGCCATTCCCTGCACAACAGCCTCAGCTGGAGACGCTCCAGCTGGAAAGGGGGAGCTGAGCAGGCGGGGGAGGCGGGGAGGAGGCCGCCAGCAGCACCCAGCCTTTCCGCCGCACCCGCACCCCCGGGAACGCTGCCCTGTCCCTCGCAGTGGCAGAGCTGGTGCCTGTGCTCGGCGCTGTGTGTTCAGCGGGGCAGTGGTGGGGGTAAATCCTGGGGAGCGACTCGGCTATGCTGACGGCTGCTTTGGCTTTTCAGAGCAAGCTGGCCCGAAAGGGCTGCTTGTCTCTCAAATGCATCCGTGCCCTGGGCACAGCGAGAGCCCCGTCCCCGGCACCGAGGTGGGGATGTCGGCGAGTGCAGGAGCAGCCCATCGGCATGCCCTGGGCGTGGCGCTGCGTCCCGGCCGGAGGGCCGGCAGCCACAGAGCAGATGGAGCTGGAAAATGTGGAAGGGCAAGGGAACGACCCACGTCGCTTGTCTCCCCGGGGCGCGTGCATCCAGCTGGAGGGCTGGCCCCAGCTCCACGCTGCCGGGGCAAGGTGCGTTTGTCTGAGCCAGCCTGGACCTCGCTGCACTGGTCCCCTCCCAGGAACTGTTCCCTGCCCCTTGCAAGGAGAGCGCAACCCCCCAGCGCCCCAGAGAGCCGGCGGCCGGGCAGTGGGCTGCCTCCCGGCACCAGCAAGGGCAGCTCCCGGCTCCCCAGCAGCTCCCCAGGCCTGGAGAGCCACTCGGACCAGCTCTGAAGGCTGACTCCATTCTAAATAAATGGCCAGTCACCGCCTGAGTGTGTTTACCCAAGAAGAGTTGGCTGAACAAGCACGTTCGGTGTTTGCCAGCAGGGCCCGTGCCGTGCCTCCCCCGGCGCGATCTGTGCCGCTTCCAGCGCGGCAGAGCCCCGACCATCTGTGCTGCGTGGGCTCTCCCCACCCCGGGCGCCCGCGGGGCGGGAAGCACTGCGCCGCCAGCCCAGCGCTCGCCCCGCCGGAGGGGATACCCCGGGACCCCCCACCCCGATTTGCACCAAAGCAGCATCTGTGCTCACGTCTGCCCGTGTCACGCACAGAGCGCCCGAGGGCCCAGGAGAGGGGGAGCTGCCGGGGGGGGGCACCGGGAGACGGCTGGGGCGCTGGAGCGGCACCCCAGGCTGCCCCGCATCCCGTGGTGGGAGGTGGGGGTGCCTGCAGACCGGGGGCCGTTTGGAGACCCCTGCACAAAATCAGCCCCGTGTCTCGCACCGGCGGGAGCCCGCGGCTCCAGGCCTGCAGGAGGAGGAGGTGAAACGCTGCCCGGGGAGGTCGGGGACCCGGGGGCGACGGCACAGCAGCCTCTCCTGGGGAGGCTGCTGAAGCCCCAAAACCTTGTCAGGCCGTGAGCCGGCCCTGGGGCTGCAATTAGCAGCTGAACTGGGAGAGCACAGGGTGCAAGAGGCCTTCTCCAGGCTCCGGCACCCAGGCGCGGCTGCGGCCCCCCCGCACCGCCCGTGGTGGGGACGCCCCGCCGGGCACTCACCTAGGTGGCAGCGGATGCGGATGTTGGTGGGTCCGTAGTGCTCGGCGATGACGGTGCCCGGGCTCAGCACGGAGATGCACGCGTTCCCAAAGACGTTGTTGCCAATGCAGGTGCGGAGGCTCCCGAGCAAGCGGTACGTCCGTGGGCATCTCCTGCAGTTCCTGGGCACGCACATGCCCTGGTTCACCAGGTAGAAGGTGAACCACTCCCCGCTGGGCGTGCTGTTCATTTTCCATCCTTGTGGGAGGCTGCAGTTTGAGAAAGCTTTGTAGAGGGTCTCAAACTCGCACAGGATGGTCTGGAAGTTGCGCTCCAGCAACTCCACGTCGTGCTTTTGAGCGTCCCGAGAGAAATAGGGCATGGTTGGCAAGTCCGGCAAGAAGAAGACTTCTGGCTTCTGGATGGACGGCCGGCTGTTGAGGTAGCGGCCCTGCTCACGGATGCCCTTGTGGATCCTGCCCATGCCAGACCAGGAGTAGCGCTTGGCATACTCCTGCAGGTTGTGGTAGAGTTTCTGGTTGAGCCCGTCGTGGTGCGTGCAGCGCACGCACTCGGGCGAGTGACAGTAGACGTACCCGTTCTGCACGCCGTTGGCCTCGGCGCTCTGCATCAGGGCGTTGACGGTGGCGTAGGCGCGGGGCTGCTCCCGCCCCACGTGGTAGCAGTACCACACGAAGAGGACCAGGAGGCAGGCGACGGCGGCGAGGGCGGTGGCGTCGCAGTCTCGGAAAGACTGGATGCCAGTGGCGATGAAATCCCGGAGTCCGTCCAGGGACCAGCTCCAGCCCATCAGCCACTCCAAAGACATGGTGGTGCAGCGGGTGGTGGGTGCGCGCAGGGGGGCCCGGCGGTCAGTCCTCGTGGTCCTCAGAGGCACCCACACCATGCAGCTCGGCCGGGGCACGGAGGGAAGGGGCGGCCATGGGGAAGCAGAGCTGCAGCTCTCCCCTGCGCGCCCCGGGGCTCTGCATTGGCAGCAGCAGCCGGCAGCTCGCGGGGAGGCGGGCAGCCAGGCTGCACAGGGGTCCCAGCGCTGTGGGTCAGCAGTGACGTGCCCAGAGAGTCCCTGTGGGCGCTCCCGGGTGGATCATCCTGAAAGGCAGCGCTGGAGGGCGTCTCTGGAGAAAGAAACCCGGAGGTGTTAGGGAGGCGGTTTCCCCTTGGGGTCCCTGCGGGGGCTCAGCACACAGGGTGCAGCCGGGGACACGTGCTGGGGCTGCACAGGGCACCAGCTCCTCATGGGGGGATGATGGATGAGGAGCCCTCCCCCCTTCCCAGGAGCCCAACGTCATCCCATGCTGAGAAAAACCCCCACCCTCCCAATAGCATCTTCCACAAAGAGCCAAATGGAAGGTAAGGGGGAGACCGGGGCCCCTCGGCTCCCAAGTGCTGCAGGGCAGCCGTCTCCCCTCCTGCTCTTCCCCCCATTTTCTCCTCCATTGCTGCCTTATCATGTCTGAAATCTGGCTGATAAGGCAGCGGGGCAAAGCTGGGAATAGACACTTAACGGCCCTATCTTGCAGCACATCAGTTTATCCCCTCAGTCTAAACGCTCTGAAATGACTCTCCCTCCAGAGCTTGAGCTGAGAGCCCCCAGCCCGCCAGCGGCTCTGCCCTCCGGGACGCAGGAGCCCAGCACCCGGCCAGCTTGGCGAGGGCACGGCAGCGATGGTGGCAGGTCAGGGTCAGCTTGTTTGATTTCACCAACTCGAGGTTACTGGCTCGCAGGTCACAGGAGCTGAACGGCTCCCAGCACCACCGCAACACCCCACACGCCCGGCCCGAAAAGCAAAGCCTGCCCTCGCTGCCCGGGCAGGGGACCAGTCTGCTGCACGACCAGCGGCCACTGTCTGTCCGTCCTTCAGTGACCTCTGGGCAGCTCTGTCCTGCCTCACTGTCACAGCTCCTGGGAAAGCAGCTCGGCGAAAAGAGAAGACGCTCCAACTCCTCACAACCACGAGTGATGTTTGCTCACCCCAAACTCCACCCCTGGGTACCTCCGGGCAGCAGGCAGCCAGGGCAGCGGGGCAGGCAGGGTAACGGGTGAGAAATGGAGGGGAAAGACGAACCAGGTTGGGAAGCATGCCTACGGCACACTGCCAGCACGGAAAGAGAGCCTTGTAATTACTGACGTGTGGCATTTAAAGCAGCTGAACAGGAGTGTCCTGTTCAGGGTCAGGTCTCCACACCAAGCGGATGCTCAGGCTGGGCACGTGTGGAGGGTCACAACCCACCTCGGAGCACTGAAAGCGGAGCGAAGGATACAGGCTCTCACCCGGTGCTGTGCCCAGACTGCACCTCCTGGGCATGCCAACCGCTGCACAGCCCCAGGCAGGGGCTGCAGGGCAAACAGCTCTCCGCCGCCAGGAAGGAGTGAAACCAGGACGATACAGGAAAGGGGGAGAGAGGGAGAGAGATGCCGCGGGAGCCCATCTGTAAGAGCACTGACTTGAAGGAGCAGGACGGGTTTATTAGCAAGGGAAGCCAGCCAAACCCTTCCCAGCCCTCCCTGCCCAGGTCCTGCAGCCTGTTAACAAATGATTGCAATGGTGATGCGCTTCCACTGGCAGAGCTTTGGCTGGGACCTGACCCTGCAGCTGTGGGCCTCGTGCAGGGCTGCGGACACAGGCTTCGGGCAGTTTTACACCCTAGGGAGGGACACCCGCATGGCCGACCTCCCTCCATCCTACCTCCTTGTAGCACGTCGCCTGCGTGCCCCGTCCTGGGATCTGCAATCCACGTGGCACGTCACAGCCTCCTGGGAATTTCAAGATAACTTTCTTCCGACCCCACCGGCTGGCATCCCTCCAGACATGCCAACTTCTCCAGCCCAGGCCTCAGCTCCCTGGGCACAGCCGCGGAGGTGTTCCCCAAGGCCAAGACAACCCCCCAGCCTCCCCTGCGGTGCCGGAGCGAGCCCGGGAAGGCAGGCAGAGCCCCGGCACCATCTGTATTCAGGGCGGCTCTCGCCCTGACAGGTGAGCTGGGAGCTGCCTCAGCCCTGCAGCCAGGCTCCTTCAGAAGCCGACTGACAAAGCAAGCGCACGGTGGGGGCAGAGATGGGGGGTCCCGCAGCCTCAGGGTTCCCAAGCCGGGATCGCTCATGCCCCTGCAAGGGCAGTGCAGCACAAACATGGCCCTGCTGCTGCTGTCGACATCTCAAAGCAGGAAAATTGGGGGGAAACCATCAAAGCAGTAAGAGACGAAAGCCCCCGCACCCATGTGCAGCCCGCCCGTCCCCAGAGCCTCGCAGCCAGGGAGCCGTCGGGCTGCTGAGCCCTGGGCTGCACAGGGACGCCTCGGGCAAAGCCCCCCGCGGGGATCCAGCCTGGCAGCTGCCTCTTGCGCTGGCACAGGCAGCCCCGATGCAAACCTGCCCAAACCCACCTTCCACAGAGGTTGTGCCGCCGGCGGCAGACAGGCGTGGAGAGCAGGACACCGGTGGCCGGGCCCTGCTGCCGGGCTGGTCGGTGCTGTCACCCTTCCAGCCCAGCCGCACGCAGCGCCGTGGCCCTGCGCCGAGACGGGTAGTCGCATAAAGCACCCCTGGCCTCAGATTCCAGAAAAGGCTCGTCAGCTAATAACGAACAGCAGGGCCAGTCCAGAAGAGCGGAAATCAATTCCACATTGCACTGAAGTTGTGCAGGACGTGGAGGCGAGCACCGTGCCAGGCAGCAGCGGCGTTACATAATGAAGGCAGAGACGCTTCGATGCAGCAGAAAGTTGCATCTTGGCGGCTCCGCGGGGGCCCTGGCATCCCCCGGAGCAGGTGGGTTTCGCTCAGCCCGGCCGGGATCCCCAGGCCGTGGGCCCCGTGGCGACGAGGGCGCGTGGCGGGGGCCGCTCGCGGCTCGGCGCAGGCGGCGTCGCCTTCGGGAGCGGCACGAGGAGCCTCCTCTGGGTGCAGGGGTGTTGGGGCGAGGCGGGGTGCTCCGCTGCTACAGAGCTGGCCGGGCAGCCGCGGGCGCTGGCTTCGCCCCTTGCTCCGACGTGCCACCCTGGTGGCGTCAGCGGGCGCGCTGGTCTCACCCGGCGTGACGGTATCACCCGGCGTGGCAGCGTCAGCCGGTGTCACCGGTGCGGCTGCACCTCCCGCTGTGGCAGCGCCGCGCGCCGTGCCGGTGGCACCTCGCCCAGCGTGGTGGTGGCACCCGCCGCCGTGGTGGCACCCGGCGCGGCCGTGTTGCCCGGGCCCCGCTGCCCCGGCCGGGCAGAGCCGGGCTGCGCCCCCCGCCGTGGGAACCGCGCCCCGCCCCGCCGCGCCGCGCCCCCCCGCCGCGCCGCGCGGTGCGGTGCGGTGCTGCGCGGCGGTACCGACCTGCTGCCCGCGCGGGGCCGCCGCTCCGCTCCGCTCCGCCGCCGCGGACCACAACTCCCAGCAGCCCGGGCAGGAGGGGCCCGCGCCGGGGCGGCAGCCGGCGGGCCCCGCGCCAGGCCCCGCCCCTCGCCGCGGCCTCGGGGCGGCGCGGCGCGCCCCCGCCCGCGCCCCCGCGCCGCGCCCCCGCGCCGCCGGGCGGGAGCCGCGGGGCTGCGGCAGCCGGGTGGGGGTGCCGGGGACGGAGCGGCCGGGAGGCGGGGGTGCGGCTCCCCGAAGGAGCAGCCGTCGCGGCTGCGGGCCCCCCGTGGCGGGGGACGCGGGCCCGGGGACCCCGGCGGCAGCAGCGGAGCTGCAGGAGGCGCGGAGGCAGCGAGGGGGTCTGGTTGCGGGGACGCAGGGGGTGCAGGCACCCAGGAGGCAGGGCACTGGCGGCAGGGGCACAGCCTGGGATTAGGGATGCAGCGGCTGGGATGTGCGGGATGCGAGCACCCGGGGGTGCGGGAGCGCTGGCTGCAGGGGCACAGGCACCTGGGGATGCAGCACCCGGGGTGCAGGGGATGCTGGTCCCTGGGGATGCGTGCGTCTGGAATGGAGGGGACAAGAGCACCCAGGGAGGCACTGCCCAAGGTACCGGCAGCCGGGGGTGCCTCAGCGAGGACGTGAGGGTGTGCTGCAGCGCCTGGGGAGGCGGGAGGCTGTTCCCAGGGATGCTGGCTGCCCGGATGCAGGAGGTGCTGGCCTGGGGGGGTTGGGGACGCCTGGGATGCAGACGCCTGGGGAGGCAGTTCCCAAGGGGCTGGCAGAAGTGTGTGAGCCCCCCTCCCCGGCCAGTTCCTGCCCCTCCAGTTAGGAGGGTCCCTCAGCTGGTAAATGACAACCTGTCTGCTGGCATGTCCCGTTCCCACTCCCGCTGCTCCGAGGCGCTTCCCCCACTCAGCCATGGGCAGCGTCAGGGCCATGGCAGCTTCAGCTCCTGGGAGTTCCCTCTGGGAGCCCGCAGGCTGCGGGCGCAGGAGCTGCAGAGCCGCAGCAGACCACGGCCGGCTCTAACAGCAGCAGCCCAGCACTTGGAGCAGACGGACCTAAGGGCAGCCTCTCCAGGCGCACCAGGCTCCGGCTAGTTGAGCCAGCCCAAGGGGCTGACGGAGCGCTGCCTGTGTGAGCCGACCCCGTGTGTACCCAGGCTTCGGCCAGATGGAAAAGATGAGACCAGCTTTGCAGGTGTAGAGGAAGTAAAATTTTTAGCAATTTGTGATGTCCCTTAAAAACTCTTAAATGCTTTCGGAGAAACAGTTTGTCGTGAGCCTTTCTGCTTCCTGCTTCTTGCTTTTTTCCTCCCCAACCCATTTCCCATTCACCTGAGCGAATGCTGTCAAATCCAGAGGACCCAGGAGCCCCAACGCGCCAGCCCTCCCTCCTCCGTTCCCCCGGGTGCCAGATAAGCTGCTGGGCCCAGCTGCCTGCAGGCAGAGCGCGGGTGCAGGCAGAGCCCTGGCAGCGCGGCCGTGCGCTGTGGCAGAGCGCCGCGTGGGGCTGCGTGGGACACGTGTCACCGCTCCCAGCGCGGGGGAGGCCCTGCCTTGTTTTGCAGGTTTTGCCATCCGGTGCCTGCGCGCTGCAGGTAGCCAGCCTGCACGTCCTCCCCTCGTCACGGCTCGCGCTGGCTTTGAGAAGTGGAATAAGGGCTCGGGCCCTCAGGTGCGTGTGCTTCCTCCGGAGCAGCCTCGTCCCTGGCTACCACAGACCTGAGCTGCATCATTTTTTCTGTCCTGGCACATTTTTGCCTCCTGTCTGCTCCTGCTGTTCCCCTGTTCCCCACCAGCACATTCCCACCCCCAGCTCCCCCCCAGTTTGCTAATGCAAAAGGTTCCTGGCAGCTTTGCATGTTGCAGGGTGAAAGGAGGGTGAGTTTATTCCTTCCTGCTCGTTCCCAGACCCCTCTCAGCCGCAGCCCGCACCTCCTGCCTGCTCTTGGCAGACAGCACATCCTTCTGTCGGCAGTCACAGAGTCTGCTGGCTCTCGGCGCTGGGCTCTGGATGCTCCCACCCTTTCTCCCCTCCGTCTGCCTTCTGCTCTCTGCTCCCCCTTGGGCCGCTCCAGGCCTGCTCCTCGGCTCTGCCTCTCGTCTGTCCTCTGCGGGACGAGCTGCCCCTCTCCTTCCTCCGCCTCTAGGATGTCTCTTGGCTCTCTTCACCCTCCAGTGCAGCAACTCCTTCTCAACAACCGCACCCGCTCCAGCAAACGGGCTGCTGTGCCGCCTTCCAGAGCGTGGCGAGCTTTGGGGAGAGGCGAAACCTGAGGGACTGGGGTCTCGTCCAGCCTCCTCGTTGTGCGTGGCCCCCAGTAATGCTCAGCCCGTAACACGCAGCACAGAGGTTTCTTGCAACACGTCCTGCACCACCCATGCCTGCCCCACGCTCTGCCCTGCAGAGCTCTGCCCTGTGCTTTTCCGGGGGGCTGGCAGGGATGCAGCGAGGGGTAATCCTGCTGCCAGCCTCCTCTGGGGTTGGTGCTCCGCAGGTCCCTGCTCTGCCCTATGAACCCCTCTCCTCTCCTTTGGCCCGGGTGATTCACCCAGCCGGGGGCTCGGGGGAGAAGCCATTGCTGTGTGTCAGGTGGGATGGGGCTGGGATGGCTCAGCTGGGATTCCCCGGAGCAGCAGGCGCTGCGGGCAGGACCCCAGCCTGGGGGAGCACCCCGAGCACCCACCCCACAGCCCTGCCTCTGCAGCCCCTGCCTTGCCAGTGCCCACAGCCATGGGGGGCTGTGGGACAGAGACGTGCCACTGCCAGCACCTGGGCACCAGGATGGGTCACTGGGCTCCAGGCAGGGACAGCAAGGGTCTGGCAGCGGACAAGCAGGCAGGAAGGGCAGGCACAGGAACCATCCCACAGCAGAAGAGCTGGGAGCAGCCCTGGGATGCGCTTGGCACAGCTCTGCCAGCAACACCCTGGCAGGAGCCCTGTCTGAGCGGCAGTGTCCTGGCTCCGGTGATTCCTTCTCCCTCTTCCTGACACGTACTCCTGGGGCAGACACCGGCCAGTATCCTCCCCTGAGCCGCTGCCAGGATGTGGCTTCAGCCAAAGCTACGCTTGTGTTCTGCCACGGCCAGGATTTCCCGGAGCTTTTAGGTTGGGGGTGGGACGGTGCTCCCGGAGGGGCCCTCCCTGTGCTCCTCGAGCTGCGGAGACCCACAGGCTCCTGTTCCCTGCGTCCCTGCCAGACCAGCTTGTGCCCAGGCAATGTGCAGGATCCCCTGAGCGTGGCTTTATCACTCAGCCCTGCGTCCCTCAGCATTTCTGCCTCTGGGCATTGCTCTGCTGCCAGCCCCCCTGCCAGCCCAGCCCTGAGCCCCCACTCTTTGCTCTTTAATCACATTCCATCCTGCTTCTGTTTTCCAACTCTGCAGTGACGAGTGCCAGTGCTGGCCCCAGGGCTCTGTGACCACTGACACCAGTGACCGTGGGCACCCCATGTCCGGTTCCTGCCTCCCAGCACTGAGCAAAGCCCTTAGCAGACCCAGGGGCTGAGGGCCGGCCCCTTGGCATGGGTCCCCCAAACCGCTTTTGGCTCAGGCTGAGAAATAACCCCACGATGGCAGAAGGTGCAGGAATGTGGCCAGCAAATGGCCGCGTGAAATCCTGCTGAGGAGCGCAAGCCCCCGCGCCGGGGCTGCGCAGGGATGCTCTGCCTCGCCGCCCTGTGACGCTGCTGGAAAGGAGGCGAAGGGTCCCCGCTGCTCCGTCCCCCAGCTTGGGCGGGTGGGCGCGGGGGTCCCTCGCCTACATCCCTGCTGGGGGACGAGCACGCTGCGTCCTCCCGCTGCCGCCCGCCGCAGGGGAGAGGTGGGTGATGGCTGTGACTGCTGCGCCCAGACAAAGCTTCATCCGCGGCACAAAGCGCGAGGCCAGAGATTGGCTCCTGCTTTACGTCACTGAGGAGGAGCACCAGCATCACGATTTTTTTTCCCCTTCATCTTAATTCTCTTGCAATCTTCATCCAAAAATAACCCAAGCTTCCTCCCGCGGGAATGCTCCGCACCAGAGCCTTGGCTCCTTCGCCCCCCTGTGCATTAGCCTGACAGCTGCTAAAAGAAGCTATTATCTTGTGTCACATCATAACCTTTTTTAAAAGCACCTTTGCAGAGTGCAGGATTATTTTATTGTTTTGTGTGGGGAGCTGCAGGGATGGACGGGAGGCCCTGGGTTTCCTGGCAGGGTGGCAGATGCCCCAGGAGAGGGCATTTCCCAGGGCGCTGGGTGGGCTGTGCGTCCCCGTCCCTCCCCACCAGCCATTGCCACTGCCAGGGAAACCTGGCATTCCGCAGGCATCGGGAAATGGTATTCGGGGGGGACCTCCCCACGCCCGCAGCACGTCGCCTGCCCCAGCCCTGCTCTTGGTGAGGGGGTGACACCAGGCTCCCGGAGCGGGGCCGTCCCGCAGGCACTCGGGGGTCCCCCCGGGCAGGACGCTGCCCTGCACACGCCCGATGCTTTGTAGACTGTGGCTCCCCAGGGATGTGGCAGGGCCCGGCCGGCTCCTGGAGGGCTGCTTGGGGGCAAACCTCCTGCGGGCGGGGGGCAGAGACAAGCCCCCACCGGAGCAGCTCAGCCCGGAGAGGCTCCCAGCAGGGGGATTTTTCCCACCCAGCCCCGAGTCGTGCCGTGCCCGTCTGCTGTTTGCTGCAGCAGCGCAGGATGTGGCTGGCGCGGAGCAGTGCGGGGGGGGGCAGGCAAAGCAACCCCCCACCATGTCCTCCCTGTGGATCTGGGGAGCTGCCCTGCCCCAGCTGGCACGTGTCCCATGGCAGCTGCTGGGTGATGGCCATGGATCATCAGGGTGAGCAGGGCATGGGCAGGATGGGTCCCCAAAGGTCCCCTGCCCTGCGAGGCTGTGCTAGCGGGGGTCCCCCAAACCTTCTGCACATCCTCTGTGACATGGCCACGTGTCTCCAGTGGGGTCCCAGTGCCTCAGGGCAGGACACAGCCCCCCACCCGCCCTGTGAGGCATCGCTGCGGGTGGGCTGGCATGGGTGATGCTCCGGGAAGGGGTGAGGCTGGGTTCGGCAGGGAGCAGGAGACGCCGGCGCTGGCTCCTGTGGGGTGTCCTGCAGGGGGAGAGATGTCCCCAGGGCTGGGCCAGCTCACCCCATGTCCCAGCAGGGCTTGGCCGGCTCCTTCCCATGGGAGCAGGGGGTTGCACCAGGGCAGGATCTGGCCCCTGGAAACGGTGCTCAGAGCCAAGCAGGAGGCATGGGGCACCCATCCTGCAGCGAGGCGTGCGACGTGCCCGGCACTCACCCTCTCTTGCACCACTGCACCCCACATGCTGTGCAGCAGGCCACACCACGGGCCCACCTGCGGCCCAAGTCCCTGCAAACTTATTTCAGACATTTGAAAACACAGAACAATTTGTATTGAGGTTATACTGAACGCTAGAGCTTCCCACGGAAGTACTTTATCATGTTCAAAAATATTTAATCCCAGCAATTTTCACATTGTTCTTATAAAAACAGACATGTATGAAGGGAAATGAAATGCTTAGTACATTTTTGGCACATTTTTTTTCTTTTTTTTTTTTTTTAACTTTTACAAATTACAAACACACATTCATTGTTTTTAAAGGAAAAAAACTTAAGTCTCAGCTGTACATGGCAGAGATGCACTAACCATCCTGAAACTAAACCAGCCTCCCATGGTTACAATTGCTGTTCCACAAGGACAAAAGAAAGACACCAGCAGCCAAGGACACATCGGTGGCTTCGCTGTCCTCCCTGGGGCCTGGCAGGGGGGCCGGTGGTGTGGGGGTCTGGGGAGGCGATGGCTCTTTGGGGTCCGTGTCCCCACGGACGGGGGCAGCCCCGCCGGTGCCCGGCTCTGACAGGGGTGAAGGCAGCAAAGGAGCACAGGGTATGCTGAGGCTCAGACTGGGGTTCGCCTGCGGTGGGACCAGCTTTGATGGGCTGATTTCTGTCCATTCCGCTGCCCGCGGGCTGGTCTCCTCTGCCGGAGTGCGGCCATGCTGCCTGCCTGCCCTTCCTTCCCCAGAAACCCTCCACCTTCATCCCCCGGCCCTCCCCGTCTGCCACCCTGCTGTGAGCCCCAGCAAGGTGCCGATGCCGGGGCCTGCGGGTGGGAGCTGCAGACCCATGGGGGTCTGGGTGGGAGATGCCGGGTGGGCTGCGCTGCCTTGATCTCTGCCTGGTGCCGTGCCGGTGCAGCTGCCTGCACACCGGGGAGGGCAGTGGACCTTCCTGCAGCAAAAGGGAGCTCCGCAGCCGGCGGGAGCAGCGGCAGGGAGCCCAGTCTGTCCTGCTTACCCTGAGATGCTACCGGGGGGCAAGGGATGACCTCCAGCCTGTAGCGGGACCAGGGTTTTCCTGGCAAGGGTCATGGTAAGTGTTACTAAAGAGGAACAACTGGCGCGGGCAAAGAGGCACCGGCTGCGGAGCTCCTCTTCGCTGCAGGGAGGCTTCCCATGGCTCCCCGGCAGTGCTCTGCCAGGCCGGGCTGCTGGGGGTCAGTGGTTAATGCTTCTCCGCAGGGCAGTGAGTCCTGGCTGGCTGCCTCTCCAGCATCAGTAAAGCGGGAAGAAAGCGGCATGTACCTTCTGTGTGCCAGGCCGTCCCCTGCTCCCCGGCACGGCAAGCAGGGCTCCACGCCGGCCAGCAGCTTTCCTGAGCCGCACACTGCTTCCCTGCAGCGAGGACAGTCCCTGTGCTCCCTTGTACACAAGCCTCCGAGCCCCCGGCTGCAGCTCCCGCTGCGGGTGAGGGGAGCCAGGACCTGCGGGACGAGGAGGCCTGGCAGCGCCGGTGGGACCCTGCAGCAAACCCTGCGCCTACCTCAGCTCCCAGCAATGAACCGCAGGCTCTTGCAATGGAGAAGTTTTTAATTTTTAACAACATCAGAACCGCAAAGTCCCCCTGTGTGTGGGGGCAGTACCGGGGGAACGCCGCCGTGCAGGGGGGACAGTGGGTGCCCCTGTGCCACCCTGATCTTGCGGGGACCCAGCTCTGCCCCGGCTCCCGCTGCTGCCTGCGCCCAGGGCTCTGCAGCACACCTATCGCAGTTTAAATAGAATAAATACAATGAAGAAAACAGTAAAATCTTCAATAAAGAGGCAAAAGGAAAGACAACAGCAGGTCCAGGGGTCCAACCAAACTCCACGTGGTCTCTGGATTAGTTACTGAGGAAGTTCTATGAGAGCACATTAAGTTCGCAGCCGGAGACTCTCTTACCACTGTCCTTATATTGAAACTTCGTATTCTCTTGTTTCCTGAAAGGAAGGAAAAGCCAGTTGAGGGCAGCAGCTGCATTTCAGAATAATCTCCCAGTTCCCGTGCGGCAAGAGAGGCCCCGGCTGTTGTTTTGCTCCCGGGGAAGCGGTGCCCTCCCTGCCGGGACCCCGCAGCCCCCTCTGCCTCCTCCTGCCTGCTGGAGCCCACCCGGCCCCTCAGGAGCGACCGACAGGCATGGAGCCTCCCGCCCCATTACTCAGCACTCCCGCATCAGGACGGCTGGACTCGTCCTGTGGCTGCACACCCAGCAAAACCTGCGCTTCCCTGTCAGGATGGTCCCCAGGGAGGAATGGGCGCAGCGGGACTCACCCCTGTCTCATAAATCGGGTTGTCAAACTCCGTTTCTACCGTGATCTGGCTGTAGGGGTGGGAGTACATGAGGGGCAGGCGGAGGCTGGAGTAGTACCGACACCTGCGGGGGAGATGCAAGAGTCACTGGGCTGCACGGCACGACTCCAGAACAAAGCACAACCAGCCCCATCCTCCCACGATCCCCCCATCCCAGCTCCCTGCCAGCGCCCCAGGGACCCCGGTGCAGGACCCCAGTGCCCGACACCCCAGGACTGTGCCTGAGGCATGTGGCCGGTAAGGGCACAGCGATACTGAGCCAGCCCTGTCCACGTCCCCACGGGGCTCTGCCGCTGGCCCCCCAGCCCAACTGCATGCCCCACCTTGTGAGATAGATGTACGCTCCTCCCAGCAGCAAGGAGATGATCAGCACCGGGATGAATATGGCTAAGGCCATATTTCCCCCCTCGAGTGACGTCTCTGCAGCAGCTTCTGCTACTAAAAAGACAAGATCTATTATGTTGGTATTTGCACCTTGTGATCCCCCCTCTGCCTCTGCTTCTCTCCTCCCTCCTCCCGGGCTCCGTGCAGGCTCTGGCTGAGGGCCCAGCCCAGGGCTCATCCAGCACATGCGTGTCACTCACCTTCCAGAGCGTGTTCAAAGCTGTCTTGATTCACTGGAAGAGAAATGGAGAGTTACTGGTACGTAACTGGGTTTGACTGGGGGCTGGCAGCTGTTGGCTGCGTGGGGAGCCCAGGCCCCGGGTCTTCCTGCCCCATTTGGTCCCAAGTCACACTGCAAACTTCCAGTTTTTAATAAGCTCTGCTGAGCCTGGGCAAACCCCTACGGGAAGCAACAAAGCAAGAAAAGCAGGCAAGCAGCCAGACCCGCCCCATACGGCTCACACCGCCAGCACGGTGGCCAGAGGGTTCGCTCCCCCTCCCCGGGGCAGCAGAGCTCGCTCAGCACAAGCCCAGAAAACCACCCTGGTCTCAGATGGGTTTAGCTCCCAGCTAGAGAGTCGCTGGGGGTCTGCAGCCAGACGAGGGTCCCCAGGCTGCCCCAGGTCAGAGGCTGAGGTTGTGCCTGTCCTCGTGTACCCCCAGCCCCACTGTTACCTTTGCAGATGGGCAGGGGGCCGCTCCAGTGGGACGGCTGGCCCAGGATGCATTTGATGGTAACCTCCCCCATGAGTTCAAAGCCCTCATAGCACATGAAGGTCAGGGACTCTCCTGGCAAGTAGAGGCGCTTATAAAGTATTTGGTAGCCGTTTTCTGGCAGTCCTGGATTATCGCAGGCCAGCGACTCCTCGGCTGAAAGAGAATACATCCTGGGGTGAGCCCCAGGGCTTGGGCTGCTGAGGGAGGGAAGGAGCCTGGGAGGCAGTGGGGAAGCACCCAGGATCCCACCCCATCCCACTTTCAGGTAGCTCAAAGCTCTGCACCACCCCACATGGCTGTGGAAGGTCTTGGCCGCAGGAAAGGGACACCTGGAACCCTGAGCAGAGGACCCAAGCTGTGGGAGAGCAGGAGAAACTGCCCGAACTTACAGACGCAGTGTGGGAGCCGCGAGGTCCAGATGGGTGTCCCTGTCTCACGGCTGTAGCAGGTCAGCAGCGAGCTGCCTTCCAGCACGAAGCCGGGGTTGCACGTGTACTGAATGGTTGTCCCCACCAGCAGCACCGGGTCGGAGATGAGGCGGGTCGAGTGCTCCACTTCCCCTGGGTCCGTGCAGTACATAACTGGCGAAAAAAGGCCGTCTGAGCGGGGAGCCCCGGCACGGGGACCAGCAGCCGTTACAAAGCGCTGTGGGTCACGGGGGTGCGATGGGGACAGCAGCACATTGCTGGGGGCACTTACTCTTTTCACAGAAGGGGGGGTCGCTGCTCCAGCTGAGGTCCCACTGGCAGGTGAGGGTGTCACTCCCCACAATGTCATAGCCCGGGTCACACTGGTAGGTGATCTTGGCCCCTCTCACCAGCTCCGTGTGCGACGTGGTCTTCCAGCCGTTCTGGATCTCGGGCAGGTCAGAGCAGGAGTCATTGCGGGACACCTCTGCAGCCAAGAGGGATGCTGGCTGTCACCCGCCGAGTGGGACCCCGTGGCACAGCCCTCCTCAGAGCTGCTGCACATGGACACACAGGTCTCCGCCGTGTGCCTGTCCCTCCCCGAGAGCTCTCCAGCCCCAGGCACCACAAACGGCACGGCCACAACTGGCAGCCTGGTCTGTGGGTGGCATCCTCTAGGCAGAGCAAAGGGGCAGCAGTAGGTAACGGGGGCTCTGTGAGGCCTCCCCAGACCTGACCCTAAAAGCGGGAGGAGGGCTGTGCTGAAGAAAACAGGGCAGTGTCTTTGCTGGGGTCAGGACAAAAAGAGCAATCTGGGAACATCAGGCTCAGCTCTGGCTGCAGGCACATGGGAGGAGTGGTGCAGGTGCTGTGGTCACTGCACGGCTGGTTTGGTCTGGCGAAGGGTTTCTGCCCTGCTCTCCCCAGCTCCATGCCCGTGCCCACCGAGCGCTGTGCCCATCGCTGAACCTGGCTGCATGTGCTGCAGTGCACCGAGGAGGGGACCTGCAGCCTCACAGGTGATCTGCATTGCAGCTTGCTCTCTGCTTGTCATAACCAGGGCTGTCAGCAGTGGGAAGAAAACATGCTTGGAAGAAATCTGCCAGGGGAAGACAGGCGGGGGGAAGAGGCAGGCAGCGAGACCGCAGGTGGCCGTGGGGAAGGAGCGCCCTTCGCAGTCCTTGTCCCTTCCTTGGACATCAGCCACCCTGGTCTGGCAGACATGGCTGCACTGAAGGGAGATGCAAACAGATGTCTCCAGATGTAGTCTAAGCCTCTCTGAAGCAAGGAGCTGTGAGCTGGGAACACCCATCTCAAGAGCCCACCTGGGGAGTGGGTTGATTGACCTCTCCTGGGAGGACACCTCACTGCAGTGCCCCAGTACCACCAGCTTCATGCCTGACAGAGTGTGTGTAGTGTGTGTGGGGGGGGAGGGCGGGGATCCTGCACCCTTAATTCCAGCCATTTTTCTCTCCCTGTTCTGCTCCGCTGTTGCACTGGGCTGACGAGTGCTAACAGAGACCGAAAATGCCACTGCCCTCCTGCAGAACCAGCCTGGAGGAGGGGAGAAATACAGGGACAGCCCAGAACTGACTGACCCAGAGACCTGCAGCGGGGCCGGGGGTTTCTGCAGGAGCTTGGTGGGATGTGGACTGCTGGTGTCACAGCAGTTCTCCCTGCTTCCAAACCCGGCACCTGGACAATCTGGTCCAGCTGCATGTCACGGTCCCCACCTGCGCTGTGCTGGCACGGCAGGGGACGCACCCAGCGCCCCGCTCTCCCTACCTATGTAGTTCATGATGAATCCTTGCCCCTTCCCAAAGATGAGCCCGGCAGGGTCCGAGTGGAACTGGATGGTGAGGTCAGGGCTGGAGGAGTACAGCTTCTGGGGACCACTGCTGCCGATGTACTGCCCCAGGATGCGGGCAGTGAGCTCGTCCCCATCGTAAATGGTGAGGATGTCGCTGTTGGTGAGGTTCAGGCTGGAAAGGAGAGCTTGGTCAGAGAGCAGCTTGGTCAGAGAGCAGCTTGGGCAGGGCGCCCAGGCAGGACGCGATGGTGTCGGGCTCGAGGGGCAGCGAGGTGACCGCCTGCCCGGCACTGCAGTGCAGCGAACCCGCTTCCCAGCCCAGCCCCGTCGCCGTCCCTAGCAGGCCGGGCAGGCGCCGTGGGCCCGGCCGGTCCCGCGGGCCAGCAGTGCTGCCTTTCAAACGGCAACGCCGCAGCTGCCCCCGGCTGCCCGCTCCCCGCCGGCCGAGCGCTCGCCCCGCGGCCAGCAGGGAGCAGCGGCGGCCCGCGGATGGGCGGCTCGGCCGGGCAGGCCGCAGGCCCAGCTCCGGAGCCGGGGCCCGCCCCGGCGGCTGCCTGCATCCACCCCTCGGCCGCGGCCCCTGGCGCGGGCGGGGACGAGGGGCTCTCTTCTCGCCCCCCAGCGAAAGGCCGGCGATGGCTGCGTGTCCGAGGGGAGCAGCGCTGCGGGGCTGCTGCGGGGCTGCTGCCCTTCCCTCCGCAGCCGGCTGCCTGCTCGGCGCTGGCGGCGTGGGCGAGCTGGCCAGATCAGCCGCAGGGACGGGCACGGCCGCCGGCTTCCCCCGCCCGCTGCCCGGCCCGGCCCTGCGCGCCAGCGAGGCTTCCCCGCGGCGGCGGCACAGCCAGCACCCGGCGCCGGGGCACCGCGGCTCCCCTTCCCCAGGGGCAGAGGGGCTGGGGCAGAGCACCAGGAGGCTGCCGGGCCCGCAGCAGCAGCCCGCGGTTCGAGGCTGAAAGACCCTTCCCAGCCAGGCCTGGCCTCCGGCGGGCGGCAGGGCCCGGCTGGCTGGGCGAGCGCGGAACCTGTGGGCCCAGGACGCGCTCGGGCCCTGCGAGACCCCCGCCCTGCACGTCAGCCCGTCTAACTCAGCCGTGCTTGGAGACACCTGAGCGGATCCCCGAACATTTTATTAAGAATGTTCTTGGAAGGCGCCCAGCTAATCCCCATGGCAAACTGACATTTGTAGTAAATCTCTGCTTTCTGTCAAACATGGTTTTCTCAGTGACATTTATGTTTGATGACTTAAAATCACTTGGCCTCCAGTTCTGCTCAGCCCAAGCACCCATAAAGGCAGGAGAGGTGCACTGGGAGCTCTGACTTGTGATTTTCACGGAAAGCTTTAAAACCTTTATGACTCTAAGCCCCTACTTGAAGCATGCCCTCCTCTTGAAAACCCAAAATAGCATCGAAGGACATTCCCTTTGCATTGGCAACATTGCCAGGCTGGGAGCCCTTGGCGTGGTTTCGAAGCCTGTACCCCTCTGAGACCCGCACGTGCAGCGAGCGCGGCCGTGCCTGCCCACGCCTGGACAGCGCGGCCAGGGCCTTGCTGGGCGGCTCTGCTCTGCTCCCCGCAGCTTTCTGAGCCATGTCGCTGAATGGCACAGAGGGGGCTGGCAGTCAGGAAGGGAACTGATACAAGGGAACCCCTTGCTCCCCCTTAGCGCCTGTATCACATTCAGCCCAGAGACGAAGCTGAGGTTTCCAGCTCACGGCTGAGCTGGCTAGGCTTTCCTAGCCCCACATGAACCAGCTCGTGATGGTGCTGCGTGTCACTCCTAGCCGCACGTGGCTGCGTGCTGCTGTGGCATCGCTCCCTGTGACTTTGCTCCGCAGGAGTTCAGAAGCTGTCTCGGGAGCGATTAGCTACTGCAATGGATGGTGTAACAGCACTTTGAACTCAGGGAGCACTACTCAGTACTGGCCTGGACCTCCTGCTGGGTGCCAAGGACATCACAGGGGATTAGGAAAGCTCCGATGGGGAAAACAGGGAAAAGGCACTGGTTGCTGGGGCAGGGGGAGCAGGGATACTGCAGTGAAGTGCGCTGAGCACTGGCAGGGCAGAGACATGCACCGAGGTCTGGACTACTTACAGCTGGATGTCCAGGAAGAGACGCTTCTCCTCGCCGACGTGGACCCTCCAGATGCAGTCTTCCCCCTCTGCATAGGGCTCTGGCCAGTTGGGCGACAGGATCACCCCGGCCACGGCAGTCAGCTCCCCCCCGCACATGGCTGCAGGAACGAGAGGCAGGCAGGGCTCAGATGGGCTCCCAGGGGTGGTCGTGCCCGCCACCCAGCATCACCCCGTGGCACGGGGACTGACCTCGGCACAGCGGCTCCGTGTCGTTCCAGTACGGGTCCCGCATGTTGACACACTCGATGACGGCGGGGCCCTGCTCCAGGGAGTGCCCGGGGTCACACGTGAACTCCACGGTGGTGCCCAGGTTGTAGGTGGGGTCGGAGGTGGTGAAGTTCCCGTTCTGGATGTAGGGCTCATAGCAGTGGCCCCGCTCAAAGGCTGGAAGAGAACCCCCCCGTTAGCTGCAGGGGCACGGAGCAGGCTGGGGGGAGAGCTGCTTTCCCCTGCTCCTCTCACCCTCCGCTCTGGGGTTTCGCTAGCAGAGCCCTGGGCACTGCTGCCATCCCCAGCTAGAAACCCGTCCCTCCATCCCTGCCGTGCATGGATGGCCTCTTCCATGGCGTGTTTTACAGGCAATTAGGATTAATAACAGTTTATCTGTCCTGAGCCATGCAGGCTTAACCAAACCCCACTTCCATTGTGTAGCAGCATCAGTAGCGCACTCGCTGTGCTGCCAGTTGCTGTGCTTGCTGAGAAATCTACCCTGGGATTACTGTGCGTTATTGAGCTTGCTTGGAGCTCCCGCGGGACTGATCCTGGCAGCAGGATGCACTTAAATGACAACTGGAGAGAATCTGTGTGAGCTGCCCGGGGCTTGCCCAGCGCCCCGTCCCTGGAGGAGGGCAGCCTGGTGAGCAGGCGCTGCCGCGAGGGCAGGAGCCAGGACAGCCCCCGTCCCTGTGGCTGGCGTGGGCTCGGGACCCAGCGGTGCTGCGCTACAGGGACTGAGGGAAGGGGACAGACTGGGCCTTTGGTGGTGACGGTCACTGCAGGCTGTGCGATTCCCATGGCACCAGTGGCCTTTTCAGCCCAGGTTTGGAGGGGCCCCATCCTGGACACAGCACCCGATGCCCCAGGGCTGCCCCACGGCAGGCACAGGAGACATGTCCGTGGACAGTCAGCTCTCCAATGAACATTTCTGTCGGAGTAAATGAGATTTCACTGCTGTTTTTCCCATTTCTTGCTAGGCAAATGTTTTCCCCAAAGCTACTCCAGCACCAGGTGAGGTTTGGGTTGCCCTGCATGCCTACAGCGACACGGGGACAGTGGCATGGAGGAGCACCGGGTCTGCTGGTGCCGGGAGCAGCCGGGACCCTTCCTACAGTATCTCTGTTAATCACCCAAATGACCTGAGGCCCGGGAGCATTGGCTAAGGCTGGCCTGCTTGTCTCAGGGGTACCGAAATGAGAGCACATCACCTTCGAAGCGTATATTGAAAGCCGTGGCGGCCGTGGGCTCCTCTGCGAGGAATTCGATCCTGATGGAGGAGCCGTCGCTGATCACCCCTTCGAAGGGTACGCTGTCAGCGCGCAGCGAGTCGTAGAGGATGGCGGACTGGTTCGTGTCCCCGCTGTACACCACCATCCTGCACGGGAGGACATGGCATGTTACATGGGAGAAGTGTCCCTGCACCCTGCCTAGTGCACCGCCCAGACCCCTCCTCGCCAGCGCCGCTCTCCAGCGCTGCTGGAATATGGCATTTTAATGAAATTGTGCAAAAAAAATTCACCAACCAGGTAAGTCTCTTTTACCGTGTCATAAACAGGGACTTTATTCTTTGATTTCACTACAAGCCATAAACCTGCTTTACTGCCTGTTACCAGACTGAATGTTAATGCTTTTTAAACATGAGCATCAGCACCGTAAAGCATGTGCTTTGTGTTACGGATGCTGATAGCAGGGGACTTGCAGCTTCTTGCGCCGTGGTGATGAGCGGTGCTGGGTGCTGGGTATTTGGGAGGAGGCGAGGACGGCTGTGATGTAGCACACTGCATCACCCCACAGCTAGCAGCATCCGGAGACCGGCAAGATCCCCCGGCACGAAGCGCAGGGCCTTGGGATAGCCGGGGCTGGTGCTCTGCGCCTGCCTCTTTAGCTCTTTTTGCTCAAAGACCTGTCTGGCCTCCTGAGCACTCAGACACCTAAATCAGGAACCTCTTCCTCTCCACCAGCACCCTTCTCTGACCTCCTCCCCCCCATCTGGCCTCTGGCAGCCTCCTCCGTGCTGCACCCCGAGCTCGGGTTGGTGCTGCCTCCCGGGACACCTGCAGCCCGGGCACCGGGAAGGCAGGAGGTGTGAGGCGGGGGAGCTGCGACCAGCTTGGACCTTCCAGGCCTTGGCATATTTAGTGCCCAGCAAAGCTCCCCGCTCCTCACCCTGGGCAGAGCAAAGCTCTCCGCAGTCCCGGGGCTCACTGCAGACCTCGCCGCCGGCCAGCGGCACCCGGGCGGCTCCCGGAGCCTCACCTGTCCTTCTCGGTCAGCAGGAGCTTCTCGAAGTGGAGGTGCAGCTTCTGGCCCGGGGGGGCCCCGATCGCCCACACACAGTACATGCTGCTCGACTGGTTCGCTGTGTAGCTGGGTGAGAGGACGCGGCCGATGGTGGCATTGTGGACCGTCCCGCCGCAGGGCGCTGCCGACACAGAGCACAGCCCCGCTGAGACGGGCAAGGGGACAGGGCAAGGCAGAGGGTACGGGCAGGCATTTGCACCCTGAGCTTCTGCACAGCAAAGGGACGAGCCCCTCCACCGATGCCTGCCCAGCCCTTCTCAGCAGTCTTTAATGCATGAACCTCTTGCCTGGCTTGGCTTTGCTTTATGCAGACACATATCTGCTCACACGTACACATAAAGTCTGTAATTTCCTTTCCCTTACCTGCCTAGCGAGGAGGCAGATTGTGCTGCCACTGATGTGAAAACCCGCAGTACCTCGGGTCGCACGTGCGCAGAGCAGGGCATCGCTTTCACTCTCTCCCAGGACCATGTTCAACTCGCAGCCCAAAGAACGCAACTCTAATTCCTTTTCTTTGGGGATCCCAGTTTTTCTTAGCACTGACGCTAACTAACGAGGAGTGTACCTGAGCAGATTGGCTCTGGGCTGCTCCAGTGCGGCCTCGATGCGTTGATGCACGTAAGCACCCTGGGACCCTGCAGCTCGTAGCCCAGGTGACAGTGAAAATGAGCAATTCCACCCGAGTGCAAATCCATCACGGTGACATCTCCGAAGTCAGGTCTCCGTGGAAAATTGCAGCTCAGCATAAACACTGGAACAAGCACACACATTTCGGAGCTTACAGCTTGTCTGCTCTGAGCCACCCTGCAGTCGGGGAGGGCAGCGCTGGGGACATGCTGGATGTGCCCACGGTGCCACGGACAGACCTTGCTGGGTGCCAGCCGCAGAGCACCGACAAACCACCCTGCTGCCGTTTCTCCACCTGTTTCTGCTTTTGCTCAGACCCAGTTTCTATTTTAAAAATAATTTTCTTGAACTCATCTATTTTTTATAGCTCTTCAAGGAAAAAAAAATAGACTTGCAGTCTAAGTCTGTGTGGGAGGAGCTGCTGCACAGGGACAGAAACAGGGCAAGGTGGGTGTGAGGAGCACAGCTACCCCTGGGGTCCGGGACATCAGTGCACATTGAACCCTCTGCCCGGGGCATGACGTGAGCTGCCACTCGCCCCTGCCCCGATGCTCTGAGCATGGGCAAGCAGTGAAACAGGAGCCTGGCTCACCTGCAAGGGCAGAGCCCAGCGTCCTTCCACCCCCGCAGCCCAGCGGGGCTGAGCCCCGTCCCACCCCTCCTTGCGCGCCCGCAGCGGGGAGGCACCCACCCTGGTAGTGGAGCTGGAAGGTCCCCACCACCTCGTCCTGGAAGGTGCGGAAGTAGACGGAGATGGTGTTGGTGGGACTGCGGATCACCTGGCCCTCCACCAGCAGGGTCTGGTTGGCCAGGACCACCAGGGCATCGCCGTCCACCCCGCGGATGGAGAGCACCTCCCCGTCAGACAGGTTCACACTCTTCACCTGGGGGGGAGCAGAGACCGTGAGCTGTGGGGGCGAAGGCGGGGGTCCTGGCGGGGTGCTGGGTGAACAGTCGTGTCCCAGCACCAAAACACGCAGCACCAGCAGCCACAGAGCGTTGCACCACCGCAGCCTTCCCTCTGCACCACTCCGAGCACTGCGGGCTGTTGCAGACAGGAGGAGCTGCTTGTTCAGTGGCCATGGATCAGTCTGCGCCCTGCACGAGCCCGAGGGACCCTCGTGACAGCCGACCCCTTCTCCCTTCCCCGGGACAGCAGGCGCAGGGCAGCTGGCGCTGCTCACCTGAGACGCATTTCAAAGCTGGATGCTCCTCTGGCACAAGTTGACCCATGTCTACTTCCCTGCTGAAACTGGGGATCGGGGCAGGCGGGTAGAGGCGGCGAGGGTGAGAGAGGAGGAAGATGAAGGGGTCCCTTAAGTCCCTGGTTAGGGTAGTGGTGGGACCCCAACTCTGCCCGCATCAGCCCTGGGAGCAGACCCGCGTCTCAGGGCACCGTGACTCAGAGCATGGCCGCGGCCAAGGCTCACTGGTCTCAGCCACGGCTGCGCTGTTCAGCACAGGCTTGCAACCAAACCAGGGGATTTTGTACGGCTTGGTGCTCACCGTCCGCCCCGTGCACCGGGGATCCTCCCCGGCAACCCTCATCCACACCGGGGAGTGGATGGGGAGTCGCATGGCAAATGCATCTAATGAGGAATCCCCAAAAGGCTTTAATTATTATTTGGAAATAGCTGAAAAGTAACCTCATATTTGCATTTCATGTCCATTTAGCTTTAATAAATGGGCTCATATTTCAGCAGAAAGATGCTCATCAGATCGTTTGTTTCCTTAAGTGTGTGAGGACCAGGGCTCTATATTTAGCACACACCACAGCCTTAGCCCGTAATTGCGAGCACTCCCGACGATGTTGTGACTAGAAGGATTTGTGGCTGTTGTCACAACTGTGCCCATCTCCCCCACCCGGCGCACGAGGCGGGGATGTGCCTGGCTTCGAGGGCTGCTGGTACTGTGCACAGAGCCACCCGCAGTGCTTGGCAACCTCTGACCTTCTGCTGGAAGAAGAGAGATCTCCTCTGGAGAAATGACCCCAACCCTGTCAAGTAACTCCCTGCCTGCCCCGAAGGTCCTTAAGCCCTGAACGGTGCCTGGAAAAGCCCGGTCCTCACACTGCTGAGCTGGGCTGAGCAGCCCCCAGGCAGAGCAGGGTCAGAGCATGCCTGGGTTCATCCCAGCCCACGCTTTTAACCCAGGAGGAGCCAACCAGTGAGTTTCTGGTCCTCACTGCAGGGAAAAGCAGCCCTCAGTCCTCATGGGTGCCGCGTGGTGTGTCGGAAACACGGGGCAAGTGCCTGTCCTGGACCCCAGCCTGCCTCAGGTCATTTCTTCTTCCCCAGGTTCTGTCCTGAAAATGTGCCTCCCCAGCACAGCATGCACACATCCTGTGCGGTGGGATGGCTCAGATCTAATTATTAATAAATAGAATTAATTAAATTTTATTTGGGATGAATTATTTGGAGCACGGGATCCAGGGATGCTAAGTGGGCTATGTACAACGCTAATGACTTCCCCCAGCTCCCACTCAGGCAGAATTTGGCTTCCCGACCTGGGTTTGAATCACTGCAAAGATGTTTCCAGGGTGTTTCTAACACGCTTTGTTCTGAAATCACCCAAAGACAAGCCTGCTCCCCAGCTACCTTCCTCCGGTGATGACTATCATCAAGCACACCATCTAGCGCCGAATCACTCCGGCAAATTCGAGAGGGAAATGTTCGGGAGTGCCACCCGAGCAGCTGGCTGCAGCTGAGCGGCTCAGCTCTCCCTCCCCGCGCTGGGAAGGGTTTTCCGAGGAGCATCTGGAGCAGGCAGAGCTCTGCAGAAGGGAGGGAGCTGACGAACGCGGCAGCATCTCCCCGGCCCTTCGCAGGGTGCTGCGGGGTGGGGGCACCGCTCGGCTCCGCCGGCAGCCTCCCCCCACCGTAACCCCCGTAACCCCAGGCTCAGAGGAGCCCGGAGCAGGGGTGTCATCACAAAGGACCTGCGGTTCCCCGTGCCAGTGCCAGGCAGCCTCGGAGGACCCGTCTGCTCTGGAGTAACCGGCAGGTACAGACGGATGCAGTGGCCTCACGCCAGGGACCGTCAGCCGCTGCGAGAGGGACCATATGTGCGAGTTCCTGCCGGGGCCTGGGGAGGACAAGTTGTCCCTTTAATAGAGGCTGCACCAATGTCAGCTCCCAAAGAGTCTGTTGGGAAGACAGGAGGGATCCTTGATTCAGGCTGCCAGCCTTGCTCACCCACTAGAAAAATCTCTTTAGGGAAATTCTGTTTCCTGCCAAGGAAAGATTCAAGAATTTTAAAAATAAATATAATTTAACTAAGCATTCGGAGAGCTGGCTGCTCCGCGACTCAAAGGGCTGCGATGGTGCGACCCGGCTGGCGCGGGGGCAGGCAGGCTGAGGCACAGCTCTCTCCGGGATGCTGCACGGGGGGCCGCCGACAGCGAGCAGAGCGGGGACCCCTGAGCTCTCATGAGGCACTGGGCAGCCCCCCAGCACTTTGGCAGCCCTTCCCAAGACCATGCCTGACATCCAGGCTTCACACCCACTCCTCACCAAGGCAGATTTCCCCTGTGGCAAGCGAGGGTCTGACTCCAAAGGGCTCAAAGCAAGGAAGCGGAGGGTCCCCGGCGCCACCTGAATGGCTCCAAGTGCCGGCAGGAGCAGCCCCAGAGCTCTGCACTCCCGGTCTCTATTTCGAGGCAGGGCTGCAACGCCGCAGTCATTTCTGCCACCACCGGGCTCTCCCACCATCCCTGCATTGAGCAGTGACCCCATGCAGGGTCAGCACCTTCCTGTCCCAGGGGCTTATTTTTACCCCTGCAGATGCCTTTAACAAGATTCACAGAGGGAAAAGTCAGCACTTCACCTTCCCTTGCTCTGCCCTCCCCACGCAGCATGCTGAACCCTGGGGGTCACTTCTGCATCATGCCATCCTGGCAGGCGAGCTCTGCCCCACGCCTCCTCACCAGCAAGATCTGCCCATCTCCATTACAGGAGCTGTGAATTAAAGCCAGTCACTTAAATGTTAACCAATTATCCCCGTCATGGTGAGGCAGCTGAGGAAGTTGCACCGCGTTAAGGTGGAATTAGCCTCAGAGCCACTGAAGCTCACAGTGTTTGTACACGTGAAATAATTGAAGAGTGATGGAAAAGACTCCGTCAGCACCGGGCAAAACGAGGGGAGCAGCGGGGAGGCAATGGCCGTCCCGCCCGGCTCTGGCGCAGGCCTTGCCGCAGCCAGGCTGGCACGCTGGGGATGAGCAGTGGCACCCGCCATCCTTCTGCCGCTCCAGCCAGTGCGTCCCCTGCTCTGCTTCCCAACCGGCGAGCTGCCACCGCCCCTGCGGCCACCAGTCCTCCTCCACCACCTCCAGTCCCAGCCCTTCTGGTGCGAAATAGCACCGCGGGCCCGCCACCTTCCAGCACGCCTGTGCTAGCTGCTGCCCGAAGTGCGAGCTGGAGGGAGGCACGGAACGAGGCCGTTGGTCTTGGTTTACAGGTGGGGAAACTGAGGCATGGTGGGGGCTGCTCCCCAGGGCCCCACACTCCCCCTGTGCACCACCATGGGTCCTGGCACCTGGGAGGGGAGGCGAGGGCTAGAGGTGGCCTAAACCCCACGATCACTGGCCCTTCGGCTCATTTCCCCAGCCCCGGGGCAATGGGCCGGGACGCTGCCGGGGGTCAGCCAGCTGCAGCCTCCCTGCCAGCAACCGCTTGGGCAGCGACGCCTCCAGGTTCAGCTCCCTTGGGTGCCGGCCTCCCGTGCCTGTCCTGCAGGCTTGTCGGGAGCAGCTGGGCACGGGTCCTTACCGCAAAGCCTGTTCCTGACAGTGTGGAAAAGTCCCAGCCGCAGGACCGGAGCGTTCTGCACCAGCCCCACTGCTCAGGGGTGATGTCCCAGAGGGACTTGTCGTTTTAAAACCAGGTTTCCACGCAAACACGGGCCGTGTTCCGGCGCTGCGCCGTCTCCTCCACGGCTCCACGGGCTCATCAGCATGTATTGTGTGTGACGTCCCCTGCACAGACTGAAGAGAGGGGGTACATCCGTTGCGTCTCGCTTGCCATGAATGCTATTCCGAGCTTCCCTGGGACATAAATCATGTCGCCGCTGCTGCCCAAATGGTTAAAAAGCCTTCTGCAGAGCTCGCTGCCTGCAGCAGCGGGTCAGGCAGTCACTGCAGCTACCGTGCTGGCGCACACCAGCCCTCGCCCATGGGCACCAGCAGAGGGGCCCTGCAGCGGCGGGGGCGGCGGGGCAGGGACTGGCAGCCCCCTCCCCTCCTCTCTAACCTCTGCTGAGCTGCTGCCTGCCCTGCGGCAGGGCACGGGCAGGCGCTTTGCTGCAGGCAGCTGCAGGCAGCAGCTCCGGGGCACTCGGCACCGCTGCCTGCAGCCCCAGGGCCCATTCACCTCCGGCTCCCACCGGTGCCCAGCCAGCTGGGGTGGCTCAGCCCTGCCCGGCCGCCCGCGGGCATCACGGGCACCCCAGGAGCTGCTGCCGGCTGGGCGGGACGGCACCCGCTCAGCCAGCTCCGGATGAGGCCGTGCTCAGCCAGCGCCGACCTGCTGTTGTGATTTAATTTGTCTGAAATGCTCGGAAGCATCAGCAAACTGAAATGCAAAGCTCGGGGGGGGTGGAGAGGCTAATTTTATGCTCCATTAAAACCTCAGTTTACAATGGAGCGAGGTCAGGAGTGGGGTCACCTGATGGATTACGGCGGAGGCGAATTTACAGCAGAGCAGCCTGTCTTTAGCACCCTGTGGATTTGGGGAGACAGTTACTGCCATGGAAAAGTGTCTGCAATGCGCACGCATCCCAGTGCTTGCCCCCGCGCTGCCACCGCTGCCCGGCTCTGCCGGCTCTCAGGGCAACCTCCCCACCGGGGCTCGCTGCCACGGCGGCTGTTGTGCCACCGAGGTCAGCCCCTTGCGTGAGCCTGCCGGAGGGACGGCAGGAACAAGCTCGCTGGAACTACTACTCCTTTTAATGCACATTCTTAGTTGCACAGATGAAAAGTTAATGGATTTTGACTGGATGCAAATGGTGACATGGGGAAAACGCACGAACAAGAAAGGATTGCACGCCAGAGCATGGAGACCCTAGACGATGGTGTTTGAAACATGTCAAGGTCCCTGCCCCGCTCCCAGCCCGGCCAGGCTGCGGTTCGCAGCACTTCGGGGCGAGCTGACCGAGTACATCTGCCTGGGCCAGAGCCCCCGCTCTGATGGGTTTGCACAGCGCCGGCGCGGCAGCAGCCCCGGCACACGGTGTGCTGCGCCCGCGCCGGCCGTGCCTGCCGCTCCACGCTCCCGTGCGTGCCGGCTCCCAGCATTTACAGACGCCTTCCTACGGAAACTCAGCCCTGGCTCTGTGCCGCAGCACGCGTTATTTGCTGCTGCGGGGCTTTGGTGTGACACGCCTGCTCGTCTGCGTGGTTTTCATCCTTCGCTTGTCGGGGACGTGGCCCTGCTTCGGTGTAGGAGCCGCTTGCCAAAACCCGTCCAAAGCAAATGCCAGCTGGAGAGGGGATTTGTGCTGCCCACCCCGACGCCTCGGGGCTGCCTGTGTGCCTCGGGGCTGCCTGCACTCCTCTGGGCAGGCAGGGTTTTTTTAACAAGTGCGGGTGCCCGGGGCAGCCGTGCCCAAGGCCGTGGGCGCTTGGCATCATCTGCTGCCCCAGCACAGGGAAGCCAGGCCGTGGTGATCCCCCCCACCGACGCGCTTCTCACCTGGAGCTCGACGCCGTAGCCCGTGTAGACGGTGACGTTGTAGGTGCACTCCAGGTAGCCGTGCCGGGGCAGCGGGGGGTAGTCCGTGGAGTCGATGTAGCCCTCGGGGTCGCGGGAGCTCATGCTGCAGAGAGCTGGGGGGAACGCGCGTCAGCGACTGCCGCTGGGGAGCGGCTCACCCCGCAGCTCCCTCCCGCGCCCGGGTGCTCCCCCTGAGCCCTGCACCCCGCACCCAGGTCCCTGCTCCAGCAGCTGACGCCACCGAAGCGCGGAAGGTTTTGGGCAGCCCCACAAACCCAGGCAGTGCTGCTGGCACCACGCGCGGAGCTGCTCCCCGCCAGCTGCCGTGACCCCACTCCCGTGCCCCCCGGCCCCGTGCCGGCAGCGCGGCTTACCCGGGGTGGGCTCCGTGGTTATGACGGTGGTGGTGATGATGGTGGACGTGGTGGTTTCTTGGTTCTCTTCCGAGGCGGAGCCGCGCACCTCGGTCTCCGCGCCGTTTGTCCGGTTAAGAGCGGCGCTGGTGGGAGCCGCGGTGGGAAGCTCACCGGCATCGCCCATGCTGCCGGGGAAGGGACGAGGGACCACCGGCGGCAGGGTGGATGGGGAGATCTGCAGCGCGGGGTGGCTGGTGGTGGCCTGGCCCTCCCAGGGCAGCTCAGGGGGGCTCTGCTCTGCGTCCCCCGCCCCGGCTGCTGCCTCTGCTGGCACACGTGGCTCTTGGGAGGCTGTGGGGAGCCCGGAGCCCAGCGGGCTGGCTGAGGAGGCAGCCCTGGGGGGCCCTGGCAGGGTGGGCTTGGGCCTCGGGTGCTTCCTTGCCGTATTTACTTGCTTTAGAGTAGGCGGCTTTTTCTTCGCAGGGAAAGTTTGTTTTGCATCAGCGTCGGGGGCAGCGGTGGGCATCGGCAGGATGCGGCTCTGCACCGGCAGCGTCGTCTCCTCCGCCGCCGGATCGGCGCCGCCCTCCTCTGTGGCGGGCAACAGGTTGAGCGCGGTGGCGTGCCCACGCTCCCCGGCTCCGCCAGCCATCTTGTCCGTCAGCTCATCCGCAGCCAGAGGGTCCGGGCTGGCAGGGACCAGCGCTGCCCCTGATCCGCTGTCTGCAAAAAAATGGGGAAAAGTGGGACTTGGGCAATTCTGGGCATGAAATTATAGCTGTGGCGGCGGCACCAAATCAGCCCCCCGGGGAGCTGTGGCTGACTGACCGCCTGCCGCTCTCCCAAACGGGCTCGTTATGGGAAAGCAATAACGAGCCTGCGCCAACTCCCTGAAAGTCGGGTTTCTGCTGAGACTCGGGGGCCTTATCTCGCTGTTTCAGAGCTGCTATGTGGTCTCTCTATCAGAGGTCACTTGTTCAGGGAGGTTCGCTCGCTCCTGCTGAGTTTGTTGCTCTGGCTCGGCCTCTGTGAAAAGCCTTTATTTTTGCAATTGTCATCAGCGAATATGGCTGATCCCCTGCCTGGCGGGGAGCGGGCGCCCGCTCACTGCTTCCTCCGGCCTCCCGCGGCAAAACACCACCCGCTTCTGCGAGGTCTCTGCTTCGGCAGCCACGAACCTTCTCTCGTGGTGGGTGAAGCAATGCGCGGGAAAGAAAGAGTAATCAAAGCCGCGCCGCCGCCGCTTCGGCCGGGGAGTTTAATTGCATGAAATACAGATTTATTCACCACTGACGGGTCCGGTTGGGCTGCGGTCCACAGCGCCGCGGCTCTGCGAAATGCTGCAGAAAGCTCCAAGAGGCAGAGAGTCAACATTTTCCATGGAAACAGCAGTTGCCAGGGAAGGTGCTTAATGCGCGGTACTTAAAGACCGTCATTCCAGCCCCCTCAGCTCCCCTGGGAAGGTTTGGAGCCCAAGCCCCTGAAATGTGGGGTCCCTGCCCTTGGGGGGTCCCTGCAAACGAAGGCACCGACCTGCTCCGAAAAGTAGCTCGAGCTGCTGTGACGTGGCCGCGGGGGCAGCCAGGATGCGTGCCCGCCGCGGTGCCGGGTCTCCGCGGGACGGGGGACCGGAGCGGCAGCCACAGTTTGCCAGACAGACTCCAGCAAAGCACGATAAACCTCTGGCTCGCCCCGCTCGCTTCATTACAATTAGCGTTACGGGTGCTTTAAACAAAAGCACAATGCTTACGTTACTTTTAACTTGATTTTTTGCATTTCAAATTCTAGTAATTAAGGTGGGACCAGAATGAAAAGGGAGAAAGGAGCTTTTGGATGTGAAACCTGAAACACAGGGACACTGCAGGGTGTTTGCCGCGGGGGAGTACGGTTCCGCCAGAGTCCAACCGCCCTTTACATCACCCTGTGATATTAAAGCCTTTCAACTTCTGCTTCTGACACCGTAGCATCAGCTGTGCTGTCGCACAGCCGGTGAGCGCCGCGCTGGGCACACTGCGGTGCAGCCCGGCGCAGCGCCGCTCCGGCGCAGCGGTGGGTTTACAAGGGCTCGGCTGCTGCGAGCTGCTTTAGCTCCTCGGCCCTAAGCACAGAACCGCGGTCTCGTTGCAGCTGATCGCGCGGGCGCCGGGGCAGAATTGGGCAGAGGACGGGGAAGCGGGCGAGCATCGAGGAGCTTGCCCGGCTTTGCTGCGCGGCGCTGCCCAGGCTGGGGGAGCCCGTGCTCCTCCTGCCCCGCCATCAGCCGCGCTCCCCCCGGCCCTGCCCGAGCATTCTGCACGGAGGACTCCTGACAGAGAAGAAAGTTGTAGGGGATGTTAAACCCGCCTCGGCGGTGACGCCGCAGAGCGCGGCCGCTTCGTATGCTGTTCATGATCCCTGGCCGTGCTGCGGGTCCCCCAGCGTGTTTGTGCCATCCAGCTGTTCCCTCTCATTACACATTTAAGTGCTGATCCTGGAAACACTCGGGCACCCGCTCTGCTTTCTGCAGAGGTGCGCGCTCACCCGGAGCTGACATGCATGACGTAACGCCCAGCCCCGGCATTATCTGGATGTGCTGGATCAGAGGCGTCACAGGACTCGGGCTCATACACCATAAGGCGTGAGTGCCTGCCAGGACGGACCAAGAACCCCGGCACCGTCACCTCCACATGAGAACAGGGACCCACAGTGGCAATGGGGTGGCAGAGTCTGGCCTTGAATGTCCCGGTGGTCCCTGCCAGCACCCTTTATAACCAAGCAGTTACCCTTCTTGCTGCAGCTTTTGCAAGGATAAGCAGTGGTTGCTGCTCCAAATGGTCGCTCTGCAGCAAAAGCAGCCCAGCGTCACCCTCGGGAACATGCCGTGGGACGGGGGATATCCCCGGCTGCTAAGGGGGTGGCCGCTGCCTGCGGGGCGGGAGGGATGGGCACAAGCTGCCGGCACAGAAGGAAACGAGCAGCCTGCCGAATGTTGACTTCACTCCATCTTCTGGAAGATCGAAGCAGTTTCTGGCAAGAACTGATGATGACGGAACGCAACAGGGAAAGGCAAAGGCTGCGAGAGTTAGCCTGAAGGGTGGAGTTTCCAAAATCTGCTTGTCCAAGGCTGGAGATGTACTTTTGTCCAGGTCTGTGCAGTGAGTGCACTGCAGGAGTGTGGGAGCCTTCCCCTCCTCTGCAGGCGCGCTTCGCCTCTCCTCTTGCCAGGCTGTGCCAGCGCAGTCCCCGGGCTGCTCCTGCCGCTCCGTCCCGGAGAGCCCTTGCATGGGCTGCTGTTACCCGCCTCGGTGCCCGCGCCAGCCGGGGCTGTGCCCGTGCCCCCCCCAGGCCGCCGCTCCCCGCTCTCAGCCGGCCAAGCCACAGACCCAGCCGCAGGCAAGCCAGTCCCAGCTACCCCTCTCCCGTCACAATTCCCATGACTTCAAAAATTAATTCTTTAGTTAGCAGTGGTTCGGCAAATTCATTAGCCGGTTCCCTTGGCACATTAGGAGAAGTTTCACACACGTCATCTGCAAGCGCCGACTTGGGTCGGCTCTGAACAGTCTCCTCCGGCTCCCCTGGGGAGGCTGGGTGCCTCGGGGTCCCCGTGCATGCTGCTGGTGGGCTGGCCCGCGAGCCCCCGCACCCTCCGCTCGTCCCTGAGTGTCTCTGCTTCCCTCTCCGTCCTGCCCCGGGCTGAGCTTGGCCTCCACGGGCATCGTGCCGCGGGGTGATGGGGGAATCGGTCCCCAAGGCAGTGCCAGCATCAGTTCTCCTTCCCTGACAAGTTTTGCAGGGCTCTCGCCTGCTTTAGGCTTCCTCGCCCAGCCCAAGCCCGGACGGGCAGGTGGCTGCTGCTCTCCCACTGCCGCTGGTCTGGCCGCGGCTCAACTCATCGGTTTTGGTGCTCTGCCCCGAAACGGTTTCTCCATTACGGGAGAAAATGGGGCTGTCAGACGAGGAGGAGGCGAGGCGAGGGGAGGGGGCTCGCTGGCCAGTGGGACACGGTGGGACACCAGCTCACAGTGGGACAGTCGGGGTGTTCCTGCAGGAACCTGAGTCCTTAAAGTGTTACCAGAAACAGCAAAACAGCATCCCCGGGTTATTTGTCATCTGAACTCTAATTCTTAACGGATGTTGCCGTTAAACCGTATTTTATGCTTTCAGAAAGTTGACTAATTTCTTATTAGATCCTTTGCCAGGATGCATTTAAACGATTCTGTCCTTAACAAAGCATGAAATAAAACACTCTGTATAGCGACTCTGTAATGAGATACTTAACATGCTTTAGTTTGTAAAGGGCAAATGTGTATTTCAGGGAAGCGAAGAACCCAGCCAGGCTGGAGCGGGGAGATGGAGGCGCAGGGGGGCCCTGGCATCGGTGATTAATAAGAGCATACTCCACGTTACCGGAAAAGAAGCGATTAACGATTTAGCTCCAGGTTGCATCGCCACGCCCAAACCGGAGCCGTGCTCCAGCATGTCCCTGAGATGGGGGCTGCCAGCCCTGCCTGCTGCCTCCCGCACCGTGCCTCGGCGCTGCCTCACGACCCCCCGGCCCCAGCACAGCCCCGTGCCCGCTCCCCTCCCTGCGGCTGGCTTTCCTCCACTCGCTCGTGTCCGGTGCCCGTCTTGGGAAGGGAACCACCAGCTCTTCCCTCCCGGGGGGCAGAGGCACACGGAGGGGGTGTCGCTGCCCACGGCCTCTCCGGCGTGAGCGAGGCTTTAGGAAAAGCACAGAGCGGGTGAAGCGGACTGGAGCAGCCTCGTCCCTAAGGAAGGGTTGCTGTAGGATTCCGTATTTGTTGTTAGGCTCAGGGCGGACTTTGGCAAGACGCTTTCCGTACCGATCTGAATGCAAACAGCCCTCCTCCCACCTCCAAGGACTACGGGGTAATCACGGTGTGAGACGAGATTTGAAACTGCCCGAGCGCCGTTGGTGCATCTCTAGCCAGCCGCCAGCCCGGGAGCGCCCCGTGGCTCGCACTCATCGCCGGAGGCTCCCCGCTCCCAGAAGCACAGCGACGCAGCCCGGCCACCTAATGCCACCGGCGTGCTGAATAAACCGCCGGTGATTAGAATCAATTCTGTGGATTTGCTCTGAGATGCAAACCTCTTACTGTAACAGCAGGCAGGGAGCGGTGCCGGCGCGGGCGCGTTGCGTGGGGTGCCCCCACAGCCGGGCTCTCGCTCTCTGCTGCCCACCCCCAGCATGGGACGAGGCTGTTTAACGTCACCCAGCGCTGCAGGATGCCCGTGCTCCCCGCCACCACCCCGGACCCACGGGATGCTCGGCTGGAGGCTGGGGCAGGCGGAGCAGGACCCTTCCTGGCTGCCAAAATTCTGCACAAGCGATCGATCTGGAGACACTGAGCCGGTGGAAGAGAAATGAATGCGTTTGACCTTGATCTAATCTGCTAAACCAGCTCCGGAGGAAGTGAATGCTATCAAGATGTACATGGGGTTTATCTTGTATCTTGATCAGGAGCACTCCACTGGCGGTTCAGGACTAGAAAGGCTTCTCTCAATCCACAGAAGGCTCCGCGGGCAGCCCCGCAGCCCCTGCTCCCCCCGGACAGAGCGCGGCACCCGGGGCACTGCGCTCCGCGCAGCGGCGTTGGCATGGGTGTCTGCTCCTGCAAGATGGGACAGAAACATCCCGGGCAGTTTGGAGCACAAGTGACCTTAATGCAAAACGACAGCTCGTCTTCGGGTCTATTCTGGGATCTGCCTAGATACCAGCATGTAAACACGGAGGAAGGAAGCTCGGCTCTGGGGAGGACGTCTCCAACCAGCTTTCACTCCTCCACAATTTATACTTAGCCGCTGTCGGAAGCGCTTGCTCCTCTGCAGGGCACGGGTGCCGAGCGTGCCGTGCTGCGCGTGGGAGCGTGCGGGCTGCGCGCCGGCCAGGGCTGGCGGTGGGGACACAGCCCCGGTCCCCGGGGCTGGGGTGATGGCACGGGGGTCTCGAGAGGCAGCGGGGCAGGAGGGGCAGCAGGGCAGGGCAGGCAGGGCAGGCAGGGGCAGGGGCTGCCAAAGCGTCTCCCCTCGCCCAGACGCAGCACTGACCTGGGCACTTGGCAGGGCACCAGCCAGCCACCCAAGCAGCACCGTCAGCCACTCAGGGAGGGCCCTTGGCACCAAAGGCACACTTAAACATATATAAACGTGTACAAATGCCTCTTTGAAACTTGCTATCACGAGGAAAATTAATGACCTCAAAGACCAACGTAAGTGGGGTCTGTGCTCTGTTACCCTTCTGCCCATACAAAGAACAACTAATTGCTCTGACAATATTTTTGCAGGTGCAAACAGCCCATTTTTTGCCATTTAGGATAGTTTTATCTCACTCTTTGAAGAATTCTGTCTTCTTGCTACTCAGAAATAAAGCTGCTTATTGCCCATGATCTGTGTGCACGCAGCGACAGATTTCGGGTTGTGGCCTGGAATTTACCATGACGGTCCAGGCGCATTAACTGATCGAACTGTCATGTATTAAGCAAAACAGTGAATGAGATTGCAAGGCCAGGCGAGCGAAAGAAAACTAATTAAATGTGAGCTCAAGCTCTCCCCTTTGCCACAATATCATACGCTATCGGCTCTTGTTCTCCATAAAAGCCAAATAGGCTTTTCAGCGTTCCCTCTCAAAAAGCGGCTTGGCTGTGTTTTGCACAGGGCGGACTCGGTGTGTTCAGGCACACCGGTGGCTGCAGCGTCCCCGCCGAGGGGGGCCCGGCTGTGCCCCTGGGCACAGGGCACCCCCAGACTCTGCCTTTGATCCGGTGCTGCATGGCAGGGAGACGAAGGTTGCAGCTTCTGCAACTCGAATTAGCAAAGCCCACACTGAAACCCGGGGTGCCATCAGACCTTCCCTGCTGGTGACAGCCGTGGCTGTGCCGGTGCCTGCGCAGGGAGCCCCCGGCAATCAAGGGGCTTGCAATTAAGGACACAGAGAGGAGCTTGGTCCAGCCCCGAAAGCCTTTGCGGAGCAGCAGGGGATGGGAAATGCAGCGTTCAAAGCGCTGGGAGAAGCTGGCAGCAAAGCGCCTTGCCCACACCGCCGCGGTCCCTGCCCACGCTCGAGGCCCCGGGGTGGCCCCAGGGACACCCGGTGTCCCCCGGGATGGACCGGCTGGGGACCCCCGCGGGGCTGCGCTGGGTCGGCAGGGCAGGCGCCAGCACGGTGCCGCACCGGGGTCCGTCTGGGACCTCAGCTGCGGGATACCTGCAGCCCGAAGGGATGCGCTGAGCATCAGGGCAGGAGCCACCGCCCGTTACTTCAGCTCTGGGGGACGGTGCCTGGGCCAACCCCAGCAATGGTGATCTCTGCAGCGTCAGCCCCAGCATGCAGGAAAACCAGCACCTCCCGTCACAGCCACCCCGCCGGCAGAGCGGAGCGTGTCTGGGCAGCCCCTGGAGCACGGCAAGTCCCCACGTCCCTTCCCGGGGCCTCGCTGCACAGCCACATCGTTCCCGCAGGCCCCCATGGTGCAGGGACCTCCCCTGCCATGGCTTCTCCAGCCCCAAAGCTTCATCTCCATGAGAGAGGGTCCCGGGGACCCCCGCAGCCCCAGCTGGGGAGACAGGGCCGTGCCCCGTGGCCGGCGATGGCAGACGCTGGTGTGCTGCTCCAGAGGTGCGGTGGCTGGAGAGAGCCGGGAAAATCTGATTCCTGCCGGTATCTCAGCCAGAGGGGCTTAGAGGAATTAGGGAACTGCAAATGCTTGATAAAAGGATGCTGAAATAATCATAAAGCACTCATTTTGCTGCTGTGCTCCTGAAAGAGCTAAACCATGAGTAGCTGTATTGCCGGGTTCCCATTACTAATGCCGATGCTATCGCTGCCTGGCTGCGAGCGCACGTTCCCAGGCTGCCGGAGGATGGCGGCTTGATTGCACGAGTTCAGTAGTTACCATCCTGAAGGTTTTAGTGATCTGATTATACCAGAAACCCTGAGAAGCTTATACGGATGCTATTAATGGCGGCGTTCAGCCCCCGTGCCCTGCCTGTGTGACGGGCTTAGGCGGATTGGCAGTGTGCTGGGACTGGCTAATCCTGCCCAGAGCTGCTTCTGGTGCAGACGTCTCGCCCAAGCCCTCCCTGAGGGGTTGCTCCTGCACCCCCGGCACCCCAACCTCTGCACACCCCCAGCCCCGTGCCAGCTCTGGGGGTGCCCCACTCTGGGGGGGCTGCCCTACTCAGGGCGTGCCCTGCTCTTGGGAACAAGCCCCCTTTAAGTGTCCGTGGGAGCAGCTGGCCCCGCTCTGTGACAAAGCCAGGCCCAGGTGGATAGGCTTGGCTTGGGCATAGGGCTTCCCAGGGGCCCCACTGCAGGCTCAGCCGGCTCTGCAGGGAGCTGTAAGGATTTCTCTAAGTCAGGGGATGCTGCCAAGGAGATCCACCAGTCTGTGCCACGCCACACAACGCCATGCCATGCCATGCCACGCCACGCCGTGCCACTCTGGGGTGGGCTGCCTGCGGCACAGCATCCTCTTGCCCCGGATGGGTACTGCCGGTGGGACATGCCGGGTGCCCGGGAGCCGCAGGGATGACAGTGAAGACCACGAGGCTTTGTGTGTCTGTGAGGTCAGGTGAGGGGGGTAGCTGACTGTGGCTGGGGAGGGGGGTCTCTGTGGGGGGCGGTGCCTGGGAATGGCACGTGGCACTGCCCTGGTACGGGGAACCCACGCTCAGGGTTTCTCTGTGCCGTCAGAGCTACTCCTGCAAACCAGCTGGGGACCTGCAATAAGCTTTCCTTTGAAAAGATGCTGCCTTGATTTATTTGCAGAGTATAGTTCAATTTTTTATTGTGTTCCCTGCCTTGAATGAGGTCCTCTGAAGGGTGAGATGGATGGCACAGCGGGGATCGAGGCGGTGAGGAGAGGGGACTGAGGAGAGCAATGAACGCCAGCAGATGGTTCATCTCAGCCTTGTCGCGGGCTCCATCGGCAGGTGAAACGGGGCAATCAATAGCCGTAATGAGCATAACTGCCTCCGCGCGCTGGCCAGCACCGCTCGCGCGGCGTGAAGGATGTGCTCTGGAGGAGAGGCTCCCTCCGCTCCCAGGCTCAGCTGAGCAAAATGCCGAGGCCGGGCAGGTCTGCTGGAGCCGTGCCCTCCCTCAGCACCGAGCCGGCTGAGCCCCGGGATGCCCTGGCTGGCGCTGCCCCCACCCCGTGCCGGGGCTCCCTGCCCACCAAAGCCGCTCATGTGCCGGGCTGATCCTGCCCTTAACGAAGGAGCCCGGCAGCCGCTGCTGCAGCCCGGGCTGTCGGGACGCTGCAGTCACTTTGATTTGGCCAAATCTGTCTTCCCAAAGATAGAGGCTTCTTCCTTTATCTCCTCGAAGCCTGTGGTGCATGCAGGCAGAGAGGTAATCTGAAGCCCGTGACGGCGTGCGAGCAAACGCGCAGGCTGAATCCCCGGAATTACTGATCACCGCCAGGTTGATGAAGGACGCCGGCGGGCACTGCCGCTCACTGCAATGGGAGAAACAGGATTGCGCCCGCACGGGGCTGCTGCGCCTGCCGCGGTGTGCATGCCCGTAGGCAGCAGTGCCTGGCCAGGAGAGCTTGCCATCCGCCTGCAGGCAGAGGCAGGGGTGCGTGGGGCCGAGTCTGGCAGCAGGGGCGGTGCTGCCCGTGCCGCTGCCCGTGCCGCTGCCCTCACTGCCCGGCTGGCAGGCGTGCAGAGCTCCTGCCCCGGCTCTCCCGCTGCTCTCCAGCCTGGCCCTCAGCACACGGCGGCCGCTCGGGAAGGTGCGAGTTGCTAATTAAACGCAAAACTTCCTTCTGTGAATTCACACGGGGCTGATCCAGAGCTCGGATAAAAGAGGGGTGTCGGGGCCGGTCTCCGATGCAACCCCGCGTCGATGGAGGGCTGCACAGGTGGGAAGGGGCGGCGGGGGTCCCGTGCACATTGTGCTCTCCCCGACCTCCATCCCATGCCGATCTCCAGCACACACTGTACAGATTTCAGCATCAGGGGAAAAAAAAAAGATAAGAGGGTTTGAGTGAGAACCAGGGATCTGAAAAAAAGCAGGTTGAGTCCGTCAAAATGCTCTGGTGTGATGGATTGGAGATGCTTTGGTTTGGCTTCAGATTTTAAAAGATTTTTGCCTTGAATCTTGAAGAGCAGAAAAACCTGAATAAAAACAGTCTTTCACTTTCAAACTGTCAAAACAGACCGATAGAGCCTAGATAGCCATGTGTTTCCAAACAGGAGACATGAAACCTGCTCTTTCCTGCAGTTACAATTTCAGCAAATTGAGTTCTTCCAGTGGAAAAAAAAAGTTTTCCTCAAGAGCATCCTGACAGTTCGACCTATAAGCAAATGAAATAGTAGCAGCCCGATCATCGGTGAGTCATCCACGCGGGAGCACAGATACTGCAGCCAGAGCAGCATCTGCCCGTCGCGTCGGGCGTTTCTGAGCCGCCCTCCTGCGTAAAGGCTATTTTGTGCCACCTGCAGCCGGCGAGGCAGGAGCGGCAAGGCTCGTGGATGGCTTTCATCCGAACGTTCATATCGCAGTCGGCGAAAACGGAAAATAACTATCCTGTGGTTTAGTGCCCAGAGTGGCACAAGGGATGCAGCAGCGGTGCCCGTCCCCGGGTCCTTCTGCTCCGTGGGGGTGACGGGCCGGGGGTGCAGGGAGCCCCAAGACCCCAGCGCTCGGTCCCGCTTGCGGGAAAGACGCGGACGTCACGCATTCAAGGATGATGAGTGCTCTGCAGCAATCCCCAGTGCTTGTGCAAAGCAGGTGGCTCTGAAAGATAAGCGCTGGGCGCAGTGGGGTGCTCTGGGGCGCAGTGGGGTGTGCGGGGCTCCGCAGCTGGCCGGGGTGGATGGAGCTGGCCAGCCCGTCTTCACCATAGCTGTCCCAAAGAGCAATTAACAGGCAGATAATTCCGAAGAGGGACGGCCAGGCGTTGCTCGGCAGGAGGCTGCAGCAGAGGTCAAGGAGCTTCGGGACCTACCTGCCTCCCGGCGCCGCGGGCGGCTGGACGTCCCTCCTCTGCAGCGCCCGAGCGCCGCGTCTTCCGCGCCTCTCCTCGCCGAGCTGGTCCTGCCCTGGGGCTCGGGGCCGGGCTCGGGCCGGGGACCTGGCGGGGCGCTGGGGCTCCCGGGGCGGGCCGGGCTCAGCGCGCCTTTCCTTCCCTTTTCATGAATTTCCTAACGCTACGGGGATTCCTGTGGCCCCGGGGAGTTTCCGAACTGCTTTAAAATGCTGCTAAATTGGCCATGTGCAGGGGTTTATTTATGCTTCTAGGACTGTGGTCTGAATATTTCATTCTAAAATTTACATCTGTGTCACTAGCAACGCTCAGATAGGGTTGCCATGGAAACCCCTCATTACCGGCAAGGGTGCTGGCAGCGGTGCACAGCCCGAGGAGCCGTGGCCGGGAAGGACCGGGCTCTCCTCCCCGCTGCCCGGCCGGCCGCGGCTCCTGCGCCCGGCGGCAAACCCGCCTTCGTCAGCAAAGGCGAACGAGAGGAAAAGCACTTCATCGGCGCCTGCTGCCCGTGGCCAGCGCGGGGCTTGGCGAAATGCCCGGGGACCTGCTGCATCGCAGCGGCACCGGGCTGGGACACGGTCCTGGGTGGCAGCAGGCGCCCGTGCCCACGCTTGGCCTCGGCTCTGGGCTGCGGCAGGTGGAAAAGCCCCCAGGACCGGCCGTGGGCGAGGGGGTTTGCGGTCACGGGTGGGAGCGGTGGGTTCGGGCTCCGCAGCAGGGACTGCTTGCAGGTGGGGGTAATATTTCAACAGTGAAATGCTCTGCAAAGACCCGCTTTACTGGCAAATCCATACTGTTTGTGCCTGACTCGCTTTGCTCGGGAGCAAGGACGCCGGCAGGCATACGGGAATTAAACTTGCAAACCTCTCCCCCTCTGTGCTCTGGAGAAGCTCGTAACTGCTCTAACGATCCGCAGCGGCCTGACAGATGCCTGGAAATTACACACTTCTCCAAGCTACGAGGAAAATGGATTTTCCTCCCCAGTGCTTCTTCACAGAGCTGGCGTCAGTGAGACTTTGACTCTCAGGCATTTGTTTTGGCCACGCCAGCGCTGCGCGGGCACCTGCGGCTCCTGGGGCTTCGGGGAGACCTGCCGATGCTCCCCCTCGCTCTGGGAGCTGCTGCCTGTGGGTCCCCGTGTCCCCACGATGCCCCAGCCCCTCTGTGCCCATTGCACCGGCACCCCTCGCCCGCCGGCAGCACCCCTGGCACGGGGGCTGCCCTGGCAGTGCCCCCAGATCCCCCGGGATAAACCCAGCCCAACTCCTTCCCAAAGGGATGCAAGCGCCCGCGAGCCGGGTCGCTGCCCGGCGGCGGGAGGAGCAGCGGCAGCTAACGAGGAAGAGGAATTAAAGAGGCTCATCCAATTACAGAGGAATCAAGAGATTTACAGCGTGGAAACGATATGACCTGTCACGTGCTGACTTGTCCCGGCTTGGTACGGCCGCCGTTGCCTCCCTGGCTGATGGGTGTGATTAATTATCCTGATATTTCAGCAGAGATGCACGGGCCGGTGGGGACCATGGAGCAGGGGAGCAAAGCCATTAGAGATAGCGGTACTTTGATGCAGATGTTAATTTGAGTTCATTGCAGTTTTGTACTATCAAATGTAAGAAAGGCATGGTCTCTGCCTTGATATGGGCAGATAGGCCTGTCTGAAACAAATTAGCAGGGTGGTTTCAAGGAGTAATTCACTTTTTTTGAAAGCTGAGCCTCACTAGGAGCAAATAGAAAGTTTCACGTAGAATTTTCTAGTCTTCCTGGTAAATTCCCGGTGCCAAACCTCTGACCTTGGCCAGATGCATCCCGGGCTGGCCCCAGCCAGCACCAAACACGGACACCCCGGGGCGGGGGAGACCTGCCGTGCTCTTGCTCTGGATGGGGTTCGTCACGAGGACAAAGGAGCGAAGGCAAATCGATCCTGTGGCTCTCCTGGGCTCCGCGGCCGGGATGCTCATTCCCCAGGGCCTGCCCAGGGAGAGGAAACCGAGTATTTTGGCAGCTTTTCAGGATACAAATTGAACTGGGGGAAGAGAAGCTCCTTCTTTCTCAACCAATCATCCAGCCTAGTCATCTATATCAGGGTATAAAATGAAATGGGTTCCTAAAGAGAGAGAGTATATTTAGATACAAAAAGCCCATTCTAATCAGCTATCTGAGACTAAAATAATTAATCTCCCATCACTGTTAAGATGCAGCGGAGCAGATCTTGAGAAGCCAGTGCTGCAATTAACTCTTTGGGAGCAGGTCAGCCCCGTGAAACGCAGCTTGTGTCCCGCTCTCTGCCGTAAAGCCACGGAGGCTCCTGCCAGCTCCTGCCCCAGCCGGGCTGCGCTCAGCTTCGCCCCTGCCACGCCACGCCAGCGCCTTGGGTGCCGGTGCTGCTCTGCCCCATCACTGCCCTCGGTGATGACAGGGATGCAGGAACCCCGGCAGGGATGCAGGAACCCCGGCGGGGATGCAGGAACCCCGGCGGGGATGCAGGAACCCTGGTGGGGATGCAGGAACCCCGGCAGGGATGCAGGAACCCTGGTGGGGATGCAGGAACCCCGGCGGGGATGCAGGAACCCCGGCGGGGATGCAGGAACCCCGGCGGGGATGCAGCCCAGGTTTCAGCAGCCCTGCTGTAAGGCAGGACACCAGGCACACCGGAACCGCACAAGCTACTGCCCACTGGGTTTAGTTAAAACTGCCTGCGTCTGGGGGGAGCTGGGAAACAACTACAAGATACAAAGCCGTAAAACGTCTGGAGAGACAAAGTTTAGTCTAATTATAATAGATGACTATTTCTCTGCTTGGCTATAAATCATTCACGCTCCCACTTCCAGGCAGTCACATCCATGGATTACCTGACTATTCAAAACCTCCGTATGTTGTTCTACCTGTCTGGAGCGTGTTCACAGCTTGCTTTGATTCGATTTCCACTCCAGAATGGAACATATGAAAGGACAACATAATGTGAGAGATCTGGGTGACCAGAACAGCCCCGTGTTTGTGCCGCAGCATTGCTGCCCTGCGCTCCTCGGGCTGGGGGGGCCGGAGGATTTGGTTCCTGCCGGAGCTAACGGCACAGCTTCTGCGTCGACTGCAAGGCATGGGGGAGAGCTGAGCTGCTTTTTGCCAAAGCTGTTTGGCAACGCTTTATATTTCTTTCACAAGATGTAAGAGGAATCACAGCGTGGCTCTGGTCCAAGCTCCGGCGCGAGCAGAGGCAGCCTCCTCGGGGTCAGATCGCTGCCTCCCCCACAGCAGCGAGGAGAGGGCGCAGCCGGCACCGCTGATGCCCGTGGCCGCTCTCCTCATGCGGGTTTTTCCAGGGGTACCCCAAAAGCACGTATTTTTTTGGAGTACCCCAAAAGATGCCCAGGGGCCTCTCAGCATGGGATTTGAAGCCCACCGGGTCCTGGCCACCTTCCCGGGGCACAGAGGTGCCTCAGAGCAATGAGGGTGGTGCGGGAGAAGCCTGGCATAGCGGTACACGGTATTTTCCGCTCTCCCGCCTAACTAACTGGGCTTTTCCCACCGTGGGGATGCAGCACCCCGCGATCACAGTGTGCACGGGGCAGAGCCGGCAGAGCCGGAGATGCTCAGGGCGAGGGAAGGGGGACAGAGCTGGGGTTTCCTCGTACCCCAGGCTGTGCCTTCATCCCCTGCATGCCCCGGCCCCCGTGCACGGCCCGTTTCTCCCTCCCCAGGGACGAAGGGGGTTTCTGCTCAGTCGGTTTGTCAGGCCAGGCGTGTGTCCCGCTGATGGCCGCAGCCTGCACGTCCCTGAACGAGGGGGGAAGAACTTTTTCCCAAGCAATGCTTTTCTTTGCATTTTCTCCCCACACTGAGGCCAGGCAGAAACCTGCCCGCCTGCTGCCTGCTGCTGCCTGCTACTGCGTAGTGCCCTTGAAAAGACCCCTGTTGTACTCCTCCGAAATTATGTAGCTCTGGCGCCTAATGATTCCTGACAGATTGCGAACAGTCCCGCTGCTCGCAATCAGGAAGGCAGGAGAAGCGTTGGGTTACTGATGTTTGTGGTTATTACAGTTATTGGACTCCATCGATTACGGGGACGGTCTGGGCCGCGGAGGCTGTTAGTAACTAGGGCAAAGCCCGGTGCTGCCCGCCCCGCGCCGGCTGCCGGCCCGGTGCGCCCTGGCCAAGTGGAGGGATCACGGCTCGAAACCGCACGTGGCCGAGGGACAGGACACGCTCTGCTCCCGAACGCCGTGCAGCAGCCCCGAACACTGCCAGGCAGACGTGATGCAGTTTGTCAGCCAGTCACCTCCCCCATTACTTAGTATTTTCCCTCTAAAGAAAGTAATAAACTGCACTTCAGCTGCCGGATCCTCATTATGTCAAAACAATTCTGGGTTTGGCAGCACGGCAGCTCCCCGTGTCAGCCGGCGCAGCCCGCTGCTCAGCTCCGTACAGGAGCCGCAGCGCCCGGCACGTCACCGCGTGTCCAGCCTCACCGTGCCGTGGGATGCACCAGCGCACTGGCTTACTTTTTTAGAAAGGAACCTGTTTTCAGACAAGATTTGGCTGAAGAAATACAAAATTCAAATTTTAAATTATTTTAAATTATTTCTCAACAAAAATGGAGTCGCTCTGCTGGGGGCAGAGCAGCAGCTTGGGGCTGGCACAGGCTTCGCCACCCTGCCCTGCCGCGGACCCTGGGACGGGCGCGCAGCCCACCCCGGGTCCACCACTGAGGGCAGCCGGGCTGCTGCTGGTGCTCCTCTCAGACCTCGCTTCGTTTCCAGCGGCACTGTTTTTTATATAATTAATTGTCAGCTGTATCAGTCATCAGTGATTCGTGTTTTAAAGATGGCCCGGCAGAACTAATTCCATTTCTACACTATGTCGCGCCGGGTGATGATAACCTACGTACGGCTTCTCCCACAGAGCCTAATGACGAGCTGCCGCACTTTATTTTAATTAATACAGATAGCAAATATATTTTCATTAGCCATCAGGGTGTCAGGAGAGAAGCACGGTCCTCCAGCCCGGCCAGCAGCAGCGACGCCTTCGCGCACGGGGCAGGGTGCAGCCCCCAGCCCCGCCGGGCCCCCAGCCCGGCTCCGGCCGCCTCGGCATCCCTGCGCACCCGCGCGTGCCCGTACAGCACCGGCTGGGCGGGCACGGGGCAGAGCGTTTCCTACCAGTCGGGTATGGGTGGCATGACCCATCAGACCCCCAAAAAAGCTAATTTAGCCGCCTTGCTCCATGACAGCAGCCCCCAGGGCAGTGCCTCCAGGGCGAGCGCGCTCTGCAGCGCCTGTGCTCCCAGACAAAGCCTTTCGTGGGTCCCTCCTCCCTCCAGTGCTGGAGGACACGCAATTAGAAGGCACGTTCATAATTTCTGAAATTTAGAACAATTAAGCTGGCTCCCTGGTATTTCTGACGAAAGCAGCCCCTTGTTCCCTGAGGAAGTAGCAGCCTTCCTTGACCTCTGCTCTATTATTCCATTTGATTGATCTTAATTATATCAGAAGGGATAATGATAGCCTTTGTGGGGGTGCAAGTACATCGGGAACGAAGATGACAGGCTCTTTGTTGAGAGCGCGGGAGGGCTGCTCGGGCGGCGGTGGCGCGCACGGCCGCCGCGCCCAGCCAACGAGCCTGACGAGGTGCGGGGCACCCGGTCCCCCGCTGCTGGGGCACCAGCCACGCCCAGGAATCCCCCGTATTCCCCCAAAATGGAGAAGCAGAAGGCTAAAAGTGCCTCGTTAGCAAGCAAAGAGGACTTGGTCCTCCGGCTGGACCAGGGCAAGCAGCAGAGACCACATCTCTGCCTCTCCCGTCCTGCCTCGCGGCAGCGGCTCGCTGGAAGTAACTCCCCGCCGCTCTCCCGTGCCCCCCACATCGGGGCGTCCCGCCCCGCGTGGGGATGCCTCGCTGCCCCCCGTGCCCACGCAGAGGCTCCGGCCGGCTCCCGGTGCTCTCGCCTTTCCCTCCCCGCCCCAGGGGAGGCACGCTGTGCCCCCCAGGGACCTCACCGCCCCTCGGCAGCGGGAGCAAGCGTAGGGGTGCCGAAGAGGGGCACAGAAACACATCTCCCCTTTAAGGGACTCAGCAACCTCTCCTTCCCTCGTCCCCAAGGGTACCTTAAATAGGAAAATCAGAAAACGCAAATACGTAAACGATTGCCTGTTCTGGTCATTAATCACAGCTGGGCCGAGTTAAACGAGAAAGCACATCAATGCCGGCCCTTGCAGCTGGTTTTCACCCCAGCCCTACCTCCGGGTGGGGGTGCTGGGGAGTGGGTGGCATGGGGCTGGACACGGCTGTGCTGCGGGAGCGTCGGGCTCTTCTCGGGAGCAGCTCCTCAGTTTGCAGCTTTTCCGCTCCCATCAAAGCGGCTTTGGCGGCGTGTGGCACCGCAGCCGCCGTGCCGCTCCGGCTCGGGGAGGGGCCGCGCTCGACGAGCCTCTCCAGAGAAGCTTTGATATCTGAATCGGCGTGCGGAGAGGGGGCTTTGTCAGGTGTTCCTCCCATATGCCTGTAAAACACGTGTGTCGTATCACTGGCGTTTGTGCGTGTTTCCTGGCCGTACTATTTTTCACACACCCTGCTGACTGGGAAACACGGCGAGGACATACCTGAGTCTGTTCTTCCCAGCAGGTAACGAATCAGCAAATCATAAAAAACAGTGTGTCATCCGGTTTGGATAAGTTTTTTTTTTTCCTACTGCTGCTATTGTTTATGTTCCTACAGGGTAATCGTAATTTTTAATGTACTTTTTGATAGCAGTGTAGTGTGATTAAAATAGGCACATCTGAGAAATAAATCTGCTTTTAAGGAGTGCCTTTTTGACACGCAATATTAAATGCTCAGGGAAGGACCAGCGGCTGCTGAAGGGGACCGGGGCCGTGCCTGCGTGGGGACGGTACGCCAGGTCCCGCTCTGAGCTGGCAGGGAGGGAGGGCAGCGGCCGCGGGGGCTGCCAAGGCTCAGACCTCACCATCTGCCCCTTGCAAACAGCCCCACGGCTCAGCACCTCCCTGGGCATTGCTCTCCCTGGAATGATGGTCGCATCCTGTGCCTGTGGCTGCGGGTGCTCAGCAGGAACCTGCCAGCTGCGGCGTAGCCGTGGGTCAGGGCTCATGAGAAACACAACAGCTGATTTCACGGGGGCAGGGAGAGCAGCAGCAGGTTCAGCATGAACTTACATGTATTTTCCATCAGCGAATGCTCTGGGCTGTAGCCGGGAACGGTGCCGGGAGGGCTTGGGAAGGAGTTTTTCAGAGCTGAATGCTTTTTCCAGCTCTGGGCTCATAGCCCTGAATTTAAGCAGCCTTGTTGCCTTTGCTGTTCGTTCAGGCTTTGTGTATTGATCAAAGATGCAATGCTGTGTAATTTCAGAAAGGCTTTGCTTGTGAGGTCAATTTGGTGCATGTGAAGCAGAAACGTGGAAAAATGCAGCCCTTGCCCACGGAAGCCCGCTCGGATCATCCGAGTCCCTCGAGGAGACGTTACGTGCCACGACTTGATGCGATTTCTGCAGTTGAGCGGCCGTGTACCAGTGAGCGACAACGAGCTGCCGCCGCCCTGCGTCGCATCCCACCGGCAGAGCGGGGCCGTTTGCACCACGCAGCATCTCGCCAGCGTGTTTCACCAGCAGCTCCCGACTGCCCGGAGCCGCTGGCAGCCCAGCACCTCCCTCTCCTCATCGGCGCGCCCGTGTTTCTGCTGCGCTGCTTTTCTCTGGCTTGCACGGGCTGGAGAGCAGCGTGGCGATGCTGGGGCTGCAAGCAAGCAGTCGTGCCGGTTCCCGAGGCTGGCATATTTTTTCCAGCTCCGGGCGCAATGCTGAGGCACGGACGGTGCCCAAGCCTGCAGGAAACGTGGGGTGTCGGCCGGGTGGCCGGTGAGCAGAGCGAGCTGTTGGTTCTGCCATCCCTTGGCTCCCGGGGAGCCAGGCAGACGCTCGCCGCTGCTGAGGGCAACGGAGCGGCGGCCGTGCCGTTGCTGGAGCAGGCAGGGCACCCGCACGCCTCCGCCCGCGGTGCTGCGCCCGTGCCAGCACCCCCCAGCCCCTCGCCACGCTGGTAACACCCTGAAATGGCTCTGCCCTCGCTCTGCCCGCGGTGCAGGCTGGTGGGCGTGCGGAGCCTCGAAACCTCTGCTCCGTGCGAGTTTCGGGCATGTGCAAGAGCAGCGAAAGCCTGTAGAAGATGGGCGCAGGCGCTGACGTCTAGCGGAGCCGTTCGGGCGGTGTCCGGCAGGTCGTAGCGAGGAGACGTGGCGGCTTCTGTCCGGGACTGCAGCTGCAGCGACGCTGGAGAGCAAGTGCTGCGACACCAGCGGCGCAGCTTGCCTGTCGCTGCAGGCTCTAGATAAGCCCCGGCTAACGGAATGGAAAATACTTTTGAATCTAGATGTTGTAAAAGTCATTTTGCAGTGGAAAAACTGAAAAGACTTGCTGCTGGGGGAGCGGGCTGATCGTCCCCCCTCTCGCAGACAGGAGCGTGTTAGGCTGCAGCTGCAAGGGCTCTTGTTTTGCTGCACCATTCCCTCCATACCTTTCCTAATGAATTCCAAGAAAGCTTCAATGCATTCCTAAATGGGAACACAGCCTGTGTCCTTCGCAGTCATCTACACAATAAAGACAGCCATTTCGCCGCTGGCAGGCACGGGCTCCTCTGCGTACTGGAAACAAAAGCTGAAAAGAAGCCTTTATATTTTTTGATTAGATAGCCTGAAAAGTTGGCTTTTAATTGAAATTGCCTCACTGATTTCATCTAAGCGTCAGCTCTAAAGCCCTTTCGGGAGAGCAGCCCCAGCTCTGCACAGAGGCGCGGGCGGCACGGATCCTGCGCCGCCTCTCGCGGCGGTGCGGATCAAAGGGCGCGGGGGGAGCAGGGACCTTTGTGCCTTTAGGATGCTGTGCTGGGCTGCGAGACCAGAAGCTGTTTTCTCTCCTGGTGCACGAGCCGCGCCATTGCTCCGCGGACGCCGGTGCTGCTGCCGGCCCGGGACAGAGGCAGGGACGGCGCAGCGTCCCGCCGAGCCCGAGGACACCCCTGACCCCTGCGCCTACCAGCGCAGGAACAGCCCCAGCCGGTGCCATTACTGTCCCGCAGCCATCCACGAGCACCGGTGTCCGACCCGGGGGACCTGACAGACTCGGGCCCCCACGACACGCTGGCTCCGAGCAGCGGGGGGCTGCGCGCAAAGAAACCATATTATATTTTTTTTAAAGAATGAATGAGGAAAAAAGATTATGGGGGAAATTTTCTTGGGGGGAAATTCTGGCACAAAGACGAATTGAAATATTTCCACGCAGGCTGGGGACCGAGTCTTGGATAAAAATAAAGCGGAAGGCGGCAGCACCTTCCCAATGACATTAGCTCCATTCATCTCCCCGATGACGCTGCAGCCGTTCCGCCAGCAGTGTACAAAGGTGTTAGAAGTTACATTTTCCTTCACTATTTCTGAAATATATTTATGCTGGGAGATGTTCGTGGAGATGCATCGTGTGCCTCGGGCAGAGGATTAATTCCAAACTGTCACCTCGCTTTTTGATGGGTTTGTAAATTCTGCTCTGTTGATTTGTTCTCTCAGTAAATTGATAAAATCCTCTTTCCAAAACCTAATACACCATTTAGAGCTCACCAGGGTTTTAGACCTCATTGGCTCACATATTTATGTAAATATAGTATCCAACGGCAATTTAAAAACTGCTGCATGAATAATCTGGATGGATGATAAGGGGCAAAGGGAACCAAGTTGTCTGACGGGGGCTGTGTGTGCTGGAAAGCAGGTTTCCCACGTCTCGGGCTGCCGGGTTTTGGGGTGGCTTTGCAAGTGTGTGGCTGCTGTGGGCAGCGTTGCCCCGGGATCTGTCCCCAAACTGAAAGACTACTCTCGCATGAGCCCTAACAGCCTCCCAGTGCTCCCAGCACACCAGCAGCATGCCCGCCCGCAGCCAGGAGCTCTGCGAACGCCGCTCAGCGCGGCTCGGCCAGCCCCGTGCCCGGGCTGGAGCGGACTAACCCTGACGGTGCTGGGAATAGTCTGACGCCTCTGAGGATGCTCTCAGGGCTGGAGCGCAGTGTTGCATCCCGCGCCAGGCCAGCCTGGGTTTTTAACGTTGTTAGCACCTGCTAACATCTGTATTTGCAGAGCTCCTGGCTGCGGACGGGGATGCTGCTGGTGTGCTGGGAGCACTGGGAGGCTGTTAGGGCTCATGCGAGAGTAGTCTTTCAGTTTGGGGACCGGGTATCTTTGCAAATGGAAGTTTAGGACTGTCAGGAATAGCCTGATTTTTTTACTGAAACTGCAATTAAATCATCATCAGAAAACGCAAGCCCAGTTCCTGCATATCGTGACGTAGCCCCGCTGTCGGGGGAAGAGCTGCAGGGCTGCAGGAAGGCGGTGAAGGGGGTATGAGAAGTGGTGTCCTCTGGTATCATCCCCCAGCCACCGATCTACCCGAGATGAAGGATCTCATCCTCAAAATGTTGACATGCTCCATTAATCCACCATAAAAAGTCAGATGGAGACTCTCTCCTGAATTTTAAATATTTTCAGCCGTTCTGACTAGCTCTGAAATCACCCCGAATTGACCAATTTCCAGAACATTCCCCCACTCCCTCCACGTTATTCCTGTTTCATTAGTGCCTGGATGCTCAGACTGATTTAATATCTTCATCAGTTTATTGCTTTGCTCGCAGAACGGCACCGAGCCCCAACAGCAACTGCCACAGACCTCGCTGGAGACCCCTCCAGCCGGCTCTGCCGTCCCCTCTCCTTCCCTGCCCGGAGGGGACCGGCAGCAGAGCCGCTCCCACCGGCAGCCGCCTGCCCGCTCCTGCCTGCTCCTGCCCCAGCTCCCCACGCAGTGCCGGGTCCCTGCGGTAGTTCCCTTGTTGTTGGGCTGAAGCACAACACCGAAACTCCCCCGCAGCCCCGGAGCGCGTCTGCTGTCCCTCCTCTGGGGCTGCCCCGGCGGAGCCGCCTCTCCCGAGCACGACTCCCGGTGCCACGGGTCCTTGCTTTGGCACGTAATACACAAGTGTGCGAGACAGTGAGATGGACAGAGACGTGAAAATCCTTTTTGCCGAGCGGATTACACTGCTCCGGTACCAGCCCCGCAGATATTCCTTCTGTCGCACTTGAATTTTTGGATGCCTTTGCATTTGGCACCAAATTTCCTTCCCAGACTAAAGCTCTGCATTTGGAATCGCACCTCCAGAGCTGGGTTTAGTGGCCAGGCTGCTCATACGTTCCCTCCCCGCTGCTGCCAGGAGCTTGGCTTTCGGCTCCATGAAGTTCCCTTGTGCCTTCCCGCTGCAGCCATCTGTGCCGGGGGGCTAATGCCCTTTTCCTTTCTGCACCCCTCGCCCCTGCCAGAGGGGATGCGGAGCCAAGCCCCTGGCCCTGCCCTTGGGGCAGTCGCTTGGGCTCTCCAGGGGTTGAACACCTTCAACTGCAGGCGCCGGGCAACTGGGGTCAGGAAAAGGGAGAAAGGCTGGGACAAATCTGTGCTTGTCCCTGCACAAGGCAGACCGGGGGAATCCAGGCAGAGCTTCCTCGCTTTGCGTCAGGAAAGCTCTGGGTTCAGCCAGCACGCGGGTCCCTTTTGGTTGGCTGCTTTTCTGGCCTCTCCCCAGGGAGAGAAAAAGGAGGAAATAAGAAAATAAAAAAAAGATGGCTAAGTCGGGGCTGTTCTCTCTGCCCGCACTGTGAGCACCTCAGCCTCAGCTGCACCACAGCCACGATTTTTAGCAAGCGAAAGAAGGAGCAGAGGGGAAAGCAGCTTCTCAGCACCCCGGGAACACAGTCCCCCCCGCGCAAGGCGAGGTTCCCCGGCACGGGGACGGCGTTGCCGCTGTGTGCCCCCAGCCCTGAGCCCCCCGCCACCGCGGGGAGAGCGCTGCAGCCAGGGTCCCCCGTGCCACGGCGCTAGCCGGCCGGGGGCGACTGCCCACACAGCGGGACCGCGGGGCCGAATCCAGGCTCGCTCCCCGCAGGCGCCGGCTGCGGGCGAGGACCGGGCCGCTCGGCTGGGTCCCGGCCTTTACAGACCGGCGCAAGTCCGGCAGCTTCAGCGGCGTGATGCTAACTCACAGCAACACGCTTCAAAGGGTTTGTTATCCCACATCCATGTCATCCACGGGAGGCGCTGGGCCAGAAATAGCGTCTTCTCGAAAGCGCAGGAGGAGTGCTCCCTGCCTGCGCCAGCCGCAGCCCCAGCTTGTAAAGCTCCCGGCAGCTCCATTCCTGATCACCCGCACCCCCATTTTTTGGGGGTCCCAGGGCTGCCAGGGCACACCGAGCCGTGTCGGGACACAAGCACCGGCCGTGACTGCTCAAGCATCCCCCCAACCACGGGGACCACAGCTGTAGATTCACGTCGAAGCTAAGCAATGCCTGCGCTTGCTTATCAAGCCTATGCCGCAGGCTCCGCTAGACATCCACAACGCCCGGCTCTCCGTTATGGAAAAGGGGCCTCCCTTCCTCCAGCTTTTTCCCAGCTTTGCCTTTTCCACCTCAGGCTCTGGTCGGCTCCTCCAGCTGCCCGGCTCCATGGATCTCCTCTGATTTCTGAAATCCTTGCGGATGAAGCCTGAGAGATAACAGAGCTGAGTGACAAGGGGGTCACTGCAAGTATCAGGAGTTCATTTATTCCTCTTCTTCATCTTCCCAGTGGTGCGGTTGCTTTAGCAATTGCTCCGGGGGATGGCAGCGGGCGAGGGGCCTGTCCTGCCCCAGCAGCTCCGCTTTCTCCGGGAGAGACGCTGAAAGACGTGGGCTCAGGGCTGGGGTGCAGAAGCTCCCTGAGCGAGCGTCCGTCTGTCCTGGGCTCTCCTCTCCTGCCGGGACAAGGCTGCAGCAGGCAGATCTTCACCGGAGCAGGACGCAGAGGAAAGCAGAGCAGCCCCACGGGGCTCTGCAAGAACATCCTTAACGACTTGTCTGTTAACAAGCTGTGAACCGAGACAGACAGGCAGGCAGCTGGCAGCCTGTCCTGCGGCACGGACAGCTTCCCTTGGCACCTCGGTGGGAAGGGCCGCTTTCTGCAGAGCGTCTCTCCTTCACTTCATCCGGGCTCATGCAGACCGAGCTACCCGCACGAGTCGGACGTCAGCGAGAGCGGCGGAGGCACCTCTATCACGCGGGTCTCCTCCCTGCACCCGACACGGGCATCGCTCGCGAGCACATCAGCACGAACAACGATCTCGTGAAGCAGGTCCTTTTGGGAAGGGCTCTGGAAAGCCATGGAAGACAGTTACAGGCAGCAGCCGAATTGTGGGACCCTGAGTCGGAGCGATGCCAAACCCTCCCTGGCCCCACTGCAGCCTCCCCAGAGCCTTCCTGACACTCCGCGCTTTGCTCCCGGTCTCGCCGGGGCAGCAGCGTGCAGCACGGACCCAGGGCCTCGCGGCGCGGCAGTACGGCCCGGCCGGAGACGTCCCCGGCTTCAGCTGGGATCACAGACCTCCAACTCCGTCGGGTCCAGCGTTTGTACCTTAGGACGGGTTAAATATCATCCCATCTCTCTGAATCACATCGCTTGCCAAACACCTCTTCCCTTCGAGGAAGCCGTGGGTGCTGGCAGGGGCTGCACCCCGGGGTCTCTGCGCCCGAGCCGCCGTCTGCTGGAAACATCGGCTTTGGCTCCACTAACACAGGGGAATGGCCGGGTATCACCAGCGGCCCCAGGGCTCGCCCCGTGCGCCGTGTTCGATACCGGCGCGGCGCATCCTGGTGCTCGCGGGGTGGGTGAGCCCTTGCACCGACACAGGGACGCATTCCTGCCTTACCGAGCACCCTGTGCCTGCAAGTCAAGTGGTTAAAGACACAGAACTGTCTCACCGCTGAATTCCGCAATTTCCTACCCCTGACAAGGGTGTAAATCCATCCTGATGGACTGGAAAATTGGAAAGCCAGTGCTCACGCTGTATTTTCTATAGATATATATCTGAACTCCCGAAAGATACATTTATTGGCAGGCTCCTGTTCCAGCCATGTAACTGCATGTTATGCTAATTAAAATATAGTCTGTGTTTTGTAACCGGATTTCCTTGGAGCGTATTTTACTGTTCAGTAACCACTTTCAAATATTTGAAAAATAAAATCACATCAAGTAAATAACTTTTGTATTGCTCACAGAGGTTAGACTTTTTTTTTTTTCCCCCCCCCAAAGCCCACTGGAACCAGCTGCACTCATTGCAATGACAGAGGATGTAAAATACACTGATTTCTGAGGCTGCTTGTAGTCTAGATCAAAAGCGGTGTGTTATTTAATCATACAGAGCCCGTTTCATTAAAAAAAAAAATCTGTTTGTACAAAATGGGATAACGAAGCGCCTCGGTGCTCGGCTCTGACCCTGAATACCCGCAGGAAGAGCCCTGCCATTCTCACACCAGCCGTTTCCAACGCCCGCATCACCCATCCAGTGATGCTCTGCCACAACTCTGTGCATACTGGCTCATCTGTGACTTATGATCTGTTAATTCCCGAACCCAGCAAAATCTGACTTAGAGCTACAGGAGATGGACTATACACCGATGTGTTCTGCGCTTCCCTTTTTACACAGTTTGCTGTTGTAAGACCTCTGCGTGGCATTCTGTACGCCAGGCGAGCACATTTAGCTTAGCTGGTCTACAGCCTGCCTCTTCAGCCCCAAATACTTGTATCAAATTCCTTATTGTCAGAGCAGTTAAAAATGTATAGAACGAAACATCTGTGACGCTGTAACATCCACAAAACGTACGCTTTAAATAGCATCTTTATATATCCATAAAGGCAAAATTACAGGAGAGGTAGAGGGCTAAGAGCGATTCATTTCAGTTGCTACTGATGCAGACTTTCCTCGTTCTTTCTGCCAAGGAGGAGAGAAGGACGAGGGGACATTTGTTATGGCCTCTGATACCTCCCCGTCAGACAAATTCCGCTCCCCGTTATCTCCGGCCGCCCAGCCCGCGGGCAGCCTGACTGTGTGCTCTTATCTCGTTGCTTGAGGTGACACCGCTCGGGGTGCTGCCGACGGCAGCGGGAGCGCGCCGCGCTCTTGTTGCAGCCCTCGCTGGGCTCACGCTCCGTTCTCCTTCCCGCTGGACACGCCTGATTGTCTGGAAAAATTCTGCCGTGGTGCTGCGCTCACCACAAAGCCAGGTGAATCCCTGTGGCTACGCTCCGCTGCGGCAGCTAGCCCGGAGGTGCCCAAACGCCTTGAAGAAAAGAAGGGGGAGCGCAGATGGCGGGGCTACGGGGGAGCCCGACGCTCAGCACCCCCAGCTGCAATTCTGCTGCCGGCTCGGCAGCCTCAGCCAGGATTTGCTGGTCCCATCACAGCCTCTAGTGGACACCGGTATGACACCAGTCTGCATCGCCGCTACCGCACTGGACAGGCTCCATTTCAAACCCTGGATCTCCCGGGGGTCCAGCGGTTCCCCCACCGCCCCAGCAACAGGGGATCTGCCCAGCACCGGCCCGGCCCGAGCCCCCTCCGGGCAGCATAGGCAGCACTGCTGCGCTCCTCTGCCCACAGCTGCCAGACTGGACATGGCCTGCCCACACGCCCCGTGTTTACACGCCGCATTCCCACAGTGCTAAAGAAATATCTATGCCGATGACCGCGCTCCTTGCACGCTGCCACCCGGAGCCTCCCGACACAAGTCCTTGCAAAGGGACGTGCCTCTGCTGCCTGTTCCGCTGCTGCGCTCCGTGCTGGTGGGTGGGTGCCAGCGGATGCCGAGAGGAGAGGCTTTCACACCTCCTCTCTGTTGATCTAAATGGCTCCACGAGTGCAAAGCACCAAAAAGCCACCAGCCGAGCAACTGATCGGTGCGTCATGTGCAATTAGTTGTTTCTTGAAAGAACAAACTGAAAGAGCAGGCAAATGGGGCATAACAAACCGTCTCTCTGCAGGGTCTGATCCTGCTCCCCCTCACAGTTTGAGAACAGCAGGGCTTGCTAATCTGGGCCCTGGCTGTGACCTCCTGCAAACAGATCGACAAGCCTCCCCCCGGGCACAGGGAGAGCTGCCACACGCCCAGGGCTGCGTGTGTGGGAGTTTGGGATTTTACAGCAATAATTCACCGAACCTTGTAAAGGGTCAACAATTTGTCAGCTCCCTCTCTGCCAAGGAAAGAGGAGTTCAGTACGCTGTGTTCTCCTGCCCTGAGATTTATGACAGATCGTGCTTGCCATAAGGGCCAAATCCTGTTCCTGAGGAGCTGGCTGCCTGATGGTGCTCCCAACGGGTGCTTGGGATGGCGCAGCCCTCCCGCCTCCAGAGCACGAGGCAGCGGCGGAGCGGTAAGCCTGGTACTGGGCCCTGCATTCGCTCGTGTTGCTTGCCCGGCTCCCCCAGCCCCCCCCAGCAGCACGGGGACCGGTGCCATGCGCACACGTCTCCCGCAGCAGCTCACCAGCGGCCTGGACGAGAGAGTTTGTGTAACACGATGGCGAAACGGTTGTTTCAAAAACACGATGTTTGTTCTGATGCCGAAACAGGATGCCAGCAATTGTGAATAGCGACTTCAGATCTGATTCTTTCGTATGTACGTGCATGTCCATACACAGAACACAAACCCATGCAGGTGAGAGAGAAAATGCCGTAATCTATGCCCATTTCTGTTTCACTACCCAGAAAGAAGGACAGGTTCTGTAATATAATCACTGTATGGAGAGCTGGGTTTAAGACCAAAAAGTCAAAGTCTCTTAACACGATTTGGACACGAGAACAGAAACCGAAGCCGGGCAGGCAGCGTTGCACAGCACTCCTGACACCAGGAGCTGTTAATCTTTGCCAAAACCACACCATCGGCCCAGAAGGTCAGTCTGCCAGGCCCTGCACAAGCACTGCAGCACAGGCAGACGCCAGCCTCTCCTGTTCTCCCTCTGACCAATCCGCACTGGTAACCACAGCCAGCAGCACACCAAGCCCGGCTGCCTCGACCCGCAGCCTTCCAGCTGCGAGAGAGCAGCAGCGGCACCGGTTCGGGGATCCTTAAGCACCACGCTAGTTTGCAACGACTTCGTCAAGTCACCCGCAGCCGGGTCCGGCAGCCTATTCTTAGGTCTGTCACCACGGCGGTGGGAAAGGGAGAGGGAGCAGATTTGCGTGGAAACGTGAAACACGTGGAATGAACATGCAGCCCCTGGGGAAACACTCACCGCCCCACGGCCATCCCCTGCGTGCCCGAGCTGGTGGGACGGGAACACCAGCGGGGACCTGGCACCGGGGGCTGGGGACACCGGCGGCTGGGGACACCGGCGGCTGGGGGCACCGGGGGCTTGGGGACAGCGGGAGCGGGGGACAGCGGGGCCGGGGGACACCGGGCTGCCCTCCCTGCAGGAGGGAGGCGGGGGGCCCGGCCCGGCTCCCCGGGAGGCCGCGGCCCGCGTTAGCACACGGTTCCCCGGCGGGACGCGGCGCGGCGGCGGGAGCTGTCCGCCCCGCGGTGCTGAGCCGCCGCTGTCCCGCCGGGCCCCGCTGCCGCCGCCGGGGCCGCCGCCGGTGCCCGTGCTGCCGCCGGGGCTGCCGCCGGGGCCGCCGCCGATGCCGCTGCCGCTGCCGGGGCCGGCGCTGTGCGCTCCCAGCAACCCCAGAAGTTTCAGCCCGGCCCGGGGAGCCGCAGAAGCGGGGGGTCCGCGGACGCGGGTGGCACGGCCGGTTCCAGCAACACCTCCCGGGCCGGCTGCCCCCTCCCCGGTCACGGCTGCATACCCCCTCCGTCCCCCGCCCCGGCCGGTGCCTCGTCCCCGGCAGCGCTCGCACCCCCCGGCCGGGAGGCGCAGGGCCTCGGCGGCCGTGCCCGGGCAGCCCCGCTCCGCGCCGCAGCCCCGGCCCGCCCCGCTCCGCCCCGCTTACCTGGGCGCGGGGCCGCGGGGCTGCCCAGCAGCAGGGCGAGCAGGCAGAGCCCGCGGGGCCCCGGCATGGTGCGGTGGCGGCGGGCGCGGCGGAGCCTCCACGGTGCTGAGAGCCGAGCCGAGCGGGGCCGAGCCCAGCCGAGCCGAGCGGGGCCGAGCCCAGCCGAGCCGAGCGGGGCCGGGCCAGGGGCGGGGGCTGCCGCCGGAGCCGGCGCGGGGAAGCGGGCGCGGCGGAGGGCGGAGAGGCGCGGAGCGGCGCGGAGCGGCGCTGAGCGGAGCCGAGAGGCGCGGAGAGGCGCGGACCGAGCGGCGGGGGAGGGCGCCGGCGGCCGCCCCGGCCCCCGCGCAGCGCCGTGAGCTCCGGCCCCGCCCGCGGCTCCCCCGGCCCCCCCGGCTCGCCCCAGCCCCACCGACCCGCTGCTCTTCCCCGCCCCGGGGCTCCCCCCGCTCCCCGCTACGACTCCCCTTAGTCCCCCCACTTCTGCGCTCCCCCCTGTGCCCCCCGGCCCGGGCAGTGCTCCCCACTGCAGGCTCCCACTCAGCCTGCACCCGGGCTCCTGTGTCATTGCACTGCCCCTTGTCCCCAAGCCTCCCATAGCACCCCAAGCCCCTCTCAGCACCCCAAGCCCCTCTCACCTCCCTGCTCCAGCCCAGACTTTACCCTCTTCCCTCCCCTCGGGCTCCCCAAATGCAGGCTGTGAATAGGGCAGTGGTGCTATGGGGGGCTGATACATGCCCCCCATGGGATCCTGGATGAACCAGGGTCTGGTCCTGCTGCTGGAGCCAGCGAAGCCAGGCTGGGAGGGAGCTGCACGCTGCGACCGGACTAGCCATGGTGGGGTGATGGGCTCTGGGCACGTGGGAGTTCGCAGTTTGCGGAACATGTGCAGGGCTCCCATAATGCGGGGCTCACCATGGGTGAGCGCTGGAATCTCCTCAGCCCTGCAGCACAAGAAACAACGCACAGCCAGTCCCCACTCAGCACCCCAGCCCCTGCCGTGGAGCTCCACAATCTGCTTTCCTATGGGTAGGGCCGTGGGCCTGACGGCTCCGAGGAACTCCCTGCTCGCTCTGGTCCTGCCTGTCCCCGCTGCCCAGGCCACCAGCGGCTGCAGCAAGCTGAGAGCTTCCAGCAGGCCTCTCCTGAGCACATGGTGTAATTACACTGACTTTGATAAGAACAGGAATGGAGGCTTCGTTCTGTTGAAATCCCAACTCCTACCCTGAAATGTTTACTGTAAATCGCCTCCTGCTGAGAGCTGCCTGGTCCTCCCGGCCTCTCCGCCTGTCAAATCAAATAGCCGGAACAATGTCACGAAGCACGACTCGAGTGTCAAATACCACAAGATTGAGGCCAGCCTCTCCCCCAAATAGCCGGTTTGTTGACACTGCTATCTGAGAAGTCCCCGGTACCTTTGAGAGAGCAATTACACTGATTCGGTTACCTCAGCAACAATAATCACATACTGGTATCGCTACAAATGCCACCACGCAGAACACATCAAGTCAAGAAACCGTCCAAACACGGGGACTGATCCCGTTGCCTTTTTCCCTGCCGGGCTCTGCAGAGTTCCTCCAGCCGAGGCCGGGGCAGGCGGGAGGAGCGGCAGCCCGCAGGTTTTGGGGACGTGAAGCCGGCAGTGCGGGCAGCGGGGGGCATTTGCATTCTCCGTGTCACTCCTGGCTGCTGCCAGCTGGGAGCAGCTGAGAGGCAGGCGAGAGAAGGACAAAATAAGAAAGGGAGAGAAATCACCAAGAGGTGCGGTATATTATTTAACGCTGTCATTTTCATATACAAAGTGGGATTCGCTTGCTCAGAGGTTTAATTTGGTCTAACAAAGCTATCTGCGGCAGAGCGAGCGCAGTCTGCTCTGGTCCCCCCTCTGCTCCATCCCCAGCTTCCCTCCCAACCTGCCGTTATTAAAGATAAAAGTTGTCTCCCATTTAGCAGTTTTCCTTGAGTGATTTTTATTGTGTTCATCTGCATTGTAGTAAACTCCTAAGATAGCCAGATAATAACACCAGCACCATGGTAACAGGCAGGAAAAAAAGAACAAATGCTCTATTTGTGATGCAGGAATGCCCACTAAGTGGCAAAAAGTGATGGAGAGGGAATGGTTAAGCTCAAGCCTTGGCTCATCAGCCGGGATTAGGGCGTGCAGCCAGGCCCAGCTCCCCCCCGGCACAGCACCCCACGAGCCCAGGACATCACGCCTGGCACCAGCCGGGGTTTGTTGCTGCTCTGCCGAGAGCCGGCGGGGCTCCTGGGGTGCGTTTCCCGGCTCCCCGCAGCACCTGCGCCTGGGGGGGGTCAGCGCCTGCTGGGGATGGTGCTGCTCAGCAAGCCCGGGGGTCTCGCAGCGGTGCTGGGGTCCCCCCGTGCCTCCAGTGTCTTCTCTGGGTACTCGGGGGAGCTGGGAGGCAGCGGGGAGGAGGGAGTGCATGCGGGGGGACGGGGTGGGATGCGCCGTGGGATGCGCTCCCCATAGCTGGTGTGTAATAGGGTGATTTGAGCAATTTTCCTCCTGCAGCCTCCTCGCGCAGCCAGCGCCGAGGTCTAATGGGCTGTGAAATTTCACTCTGAGAAACAACGGCGATGGGCGCGGCGGCGCAGCCGGCGGCCTCGGTGCTCCCAGCGTCACCGCACTCCTGCTGCCCCCGAAACACCGGGACCCTCCTTGCCTGCTACTGGGACCCTCTGCCCTTAGTCCCCTCGAGCCGGATCGGCTCCCTCAGTACCGTGCATCACCGCGCATCGCCGTGCATCGCCACACATCACCGTGCACCACCACACATTACCGTGCGTCGCCGGGCATCACCGGGTGCGCAGCCCGGCTGCGTACAGGGAGCACTGCCGACAGCAGCGGGCGAGACGGCGGCTCCGGGAGCAGGCAGGGCAAGCAGCCACAGGGGTGCGCGTAAGAAAAGGAGAAATCGTTGTTGCTCCTTCGGCAGCGCTCAGGGCTGGAGATGTTTGCGTGGTCAGACAGCTGGGGTATTCGAAAGGAAATAGAGAGAAGTGTCTCCTGAGGCCACTTTAGTGGGCATTGCTCTAATTAGCACCATGTTCATCAGCAGTTACCTCAGACCTTTGATTAACAGTGAAGAAAATCAATAAGCACACTAAAAATTCAGATAAGTTTCACAGCTAATTTTAATTTCACATTTTAATCTTGTATTAATGTCAATCTTAATTACCATAATTAAGTCAGATGTGACTCAGCAAGAGAAGCTTGAAGATAAGACATTACAAGAAAGATGGTGCCTTTCTGGTGAGCAGACAAGTGCTGCTCACCACAGTTTGGGATGCGGCTGATGCTGGCATCGGGCTGCGGCTGCTGCATGTCGGAGAGCCGGGGGCTCCCGCGGGAGAGCACGAGGTGCCTCAGCCCTCCCGTCGTCCCCAGTCTTGCCTGGCTCCCTGCCTGGGGCAGGTCCTCTGCAACGGCAGGGATGGCCCGAAGCCCCTCAGACCTGCTTTGCCCCTGTTTCAGGGTGTCCAAGTCTCCAGCTGCCTCACAGCTGCCTCTCCTTGGTGGCTGGGAGCGCAGGGAGGTGTCAGCCCTGCCACGTTGGCTGTGCCTGCGCTCCGCTCATCGCAGCCGGTGAGATCCATGAGATCCAAACCGTCCGGAAAATCAATCTCTCATTTACTTTCATGATGGTGGTGCAGCAGCCCAGCGCTGCTGCATTTGCTCTGCAGTTACACCCATCGATCGCCGCCCGCTCTCAGCTCCCTGCAGCTCGTGGGGCAGGAGCCGCGCTAGCCGGGGGCTCCATCGAGCCTGTGCTTCACCGAAGGACGTCTTGGACACATCTGCCCTGTGGGAAGCATCCCGCAGCCCGGCAGCATCTGCCCCACGGCGGGGTGGGACCGACCCTGCGCCATCGCAGCCCCCCAGCACCTCCCCGGCAGCTGCCGCCACGTCGGTGGGCAGAGACGGGGCCGGCACACGGCGCAGCACGGCCGCGGGTTTGTCTGCTGGGCTGAAACCTGCAAGTGCAGGAGCAGGTTTTACTCTTCCCCAGCCAGAGCATGAACCTCGCCGAGTGCCCAGCCTGCAGGAGCGCTGACAAGCTGTCTCCCTGGGACTGAAGCTCCCCAGCTCAGCTGAGGGGCGGGGGACCCTTGGCTGCCCCTGCTGATTTTATGGACACTGACAGATCTCTGGGCCCTCACGCGCAGCCCTGAGGGTGTCCCCTGCAAGGACAGCCAGGACCTCCCCGAGCCCAGGCCGGGGAGCGGTGCCGCGCGGGTGGGGATGCACCGGCTGCAGTGGAGCGGGGATGCAGAGAGCAAACCCATGTCAGCTGCGCTCCGGCAGCACGTGCCAGGAGTCACGGTGGCACCTCCAGTGCTGGGGAAAGGAGCTTTCCCAGTCTGGGCACAGCAGTTTCTCCTGATGAGCTGAGACCTCCACCCTGAGCTACCAGAATCCTCGCTGAAGAGCATCTCACGACTTAAATGCGAGTTGGATGCAGAGCCCTTTCCCCAGTGCCAGTGTAAAAAGGGCAGGGGCGCAGAGCAGAGGTGCTGTCGGTCAGCAGCAAGGCGGGTTTCCCTGGTGCTTGTGGGGTTCTGAGGCCCCAGTGCTGGGGGGCGCAGGGCAGCCCTGGGTGGGAGAGGGGAACGGAGGTGCTAGGAGGGCCCCTCTGGGGTTCCTGGCTCCAGACCCATGTTGAGCTGCCCCAAAGCGCTCTGGGGCTCCTGTTTAGGACCCCAGGCAGGTACAGCTGCTCCTCACACAGGGGCAGGCACGGGGTGCCAGGCTCCTGCCCCCCAAGCCCTCAGCGCACATACGGGGCCAGCCTCCTCCCTGCAGCTTTCTTGGGAAGCTTTCACCCCCTTCTCCGCAGTGCCCAGAGGGGCTTCAATGGCAGAAGGAAGCGGAAAAATAACCTCGGTTTTAGTCTGGGAAACTGAGGTCTCCTGCAGAGAAGCTGAATGGCACCTCTGAGGAGCGGTCTCCAGGCTCCGCTGGCTGGGGGGCATTGCTGGTGAGTGGCAATATTGTCCCAGGGCAGAAAAGCCCTTTGTCCCCCCGAGATGGCAGAGCCACCCCAGCCTTTGGCTTTCGGAGCGGGCTGCCTCCCTGCTCTGCCTTACAAACGCCAGCGCTGAATGGGGGGTTTGAGTCCCCGGCCAGGCTCAGTTCCAGCCCCTTTGAGCGAGTGCCTGCGGGCACAGCTGGGGGCCCTTTCAGGAGGGAAGTCCTTGTTCCTTGTCAACAGAAGAAGACTTTGCACAGCTCAAAAATAGGCTCTCTATTGCCCACCGGGGTTTGGAGGGGGCCAGGAAAAACAAACCCGCTGCAGGGATGGCAGGCAGCGGCGTCCCTGTGGAGCAGGAGGGAAGGGACCCTGTGGGCAGCCTGCCCCGGGGTGCTCGCTGGCCCGGCCCTGGGGCTGCTCCGCGGCCGAGCACCCATCTGGGGCTGGGGGGCTGTGACCTGCAGCGTCACCCGTGCAGCCCACCTCGGCATCCCCCGGTGGTGCAGTGGCGGTTGCTCACAGCATGGCTTTGCAGAGACGGAGTCCCCGTGGCACATCCCAGGGAGCCTTCCCGTCGTCAGCGCAAAGGCTTTCATCGTGCAGCAGGGACGAAGCCTGGGAGCACCTACCTGAGCCCGTGGCACCTTAATTCCCCAGCCATAAAACAGGACATTGTTTTATCCTCTGTGCATAATTCATCGCTGAATTAACTGAAGCGCCTCACGGCAGCACCCGGGGAGGCTCCCACCAGCTTCAGGCATGGCAGCTCTTCCAACCCCCTCCGATCCGTGGTTAACAGGCTCTTTACCAAGGCAATAATGCTGTTCTGGTTGCCATGTCCATAACTCATGGCTGCGCTGTGCTCTGCTGCCCAAAAATTTTTAAAGACTTTTTAACTGTGATTTTCAGGTTTTTGTGCTGGCAGGATTTGCATCAGGCAAAGCAGGCAGGGGCAGTTGGTGTCTGAGCTCCGTGCCCGAGCTCTTCACTGTCCGTCTTCAAAGATCTCTCTTTACTTTTGCACCAATATTGTGCATTCATTTTAGACCCAGCTTTCCCAAAGCCCCGTACCGCTTCCCTCTCCAGCAAGACAAACCTCTCACCACCCAGCAAGGCTTCCAGGAGCTTTACTCTGAGAGTTGCAGGGCTGGATCTTTGCAGGGACAGGCAGCATTGCAGCATTTCTCTTCCTGATGAAGACCGGCCAGGCCAGTACCGACCGTCTCCACAAGTGCATGGAGAAAAATGCCTTCTACACATTGCCGGCTGCCAAAAAATACCTGCTCTGTTGAGGCTTTCCTCCCTGGGCCTCCATTCTCTGTATTCATTTCAAAATTGGCATTCACGCCAGGACACTGCTAGTATTTACTCATTGCGTTCCATGTAAATTGCAAGATAAGTTACTCTGCACCAGATACTGTTACAGTATGGAAAACTGAATTTGTAAATTCATGAGTGCACAGAATTATGTTGCCCTATCTAGCAATTTTCCCTTGAAGAATAAAAAGTTTTGTTAGACTTTTTCAAAGGGAGGCAAAGTGCAGCGTGACTTTAGTGCCAGCCTCTAGAAATGTGATTTCTTTGCCCCTGCATTATTCTATTCTTGCCATAATCTATTAATTGTCTCCAGGAGGATGTTCTGGACTTCTTACTTACACTGGCGTCTCCCCATGCTTTTTGGGGTCCCCTGGCCCCGGACAGGAGGGCACAGCATCAGTGCTCAGCACCTTGAGGTGGGCAGGAACACCCCAGGGAGGGCTCAAGGTACCTGTGGGACGGGCTGGGTGCAGCCCGCAGTCCTTGGCCCTGAGCACTGACCAGAGGTAAATATTTTTAATTCAGCTGGCCCAAATAATTTCCCCACTGGAATCTTAAAAGCAGTCTCTGAGGAGCTGATGCAATCGGCATCTCTCGGTGATGCCGACTGTGAATAACCCCTGAGATGCCGGAGAGACTGGAGAGAGCAGGCGAGCGCTGCCACGGCACCCACGCCCGGGCAGGTGAGCCCAGCGGCGAGCACCACGGGCTGGCGATGGGTAAATGGAAAGAAACAGTGAAATAAGACAAAGAGGGAAAAGAAGGAAAGAACTGATTACAATTAGCACCAGTAACCATGGCGTTATGAAAAACAGATTTTGTCAAGCTGCTGATTGTAATCTTTGAAGAGATTATACATTTGATGGAGGAAGGTATCTGAATCGCTGTTCTAGGTTGTTGGAACGTATTTGATGTGGTATCAAGCAGTATTCTCATGAAAAGCAGCATGATGCGGTATCGGTGTGGTGCATCTTAAGTGGGTTAAGAACTGGCTCATTGACAGATCTCTGAGAACAGCAATGAGGAATCACCTTCAAATGGAGGAATTATTAATGAGCTTGTTAAGAACTGGTGCTTAGCTCTGTCACTGCTTCACGTTCTCACTTATGATCTGCAGGTAAATATAAAATCATTAGTGATTAGGTTTACAAGCCGGAGGTTAGCAGGCTGGGTAACTTGCGTGGAGCTGTGCAGTCATATGGCGCAACCCGGATCACAGCGCAGGATGAATTATTAAACCAGATGTGGTCCAGCCAGTCGAACGCTAATTTCTGTGCCGCGGGACAGAGAGCCTCAGGATGGGAGAGCTGTGCTCTGGGCGGCACTGGAGGGGACTCGGAGGTCTGGGAGACTGGAGGGTCCCTCTGCAGTGGCGAAAGCAGTTGGCACCACTCAGGTCCGAGAAAGCCCCGTAGCGACGGCAGCTCCGGCGGCTGCAGCAAGGAACGGTGCTTTCCTTACTGACGGCATCGCAGGGAGGCAGAGGCAGCCCTCGCACACAGCAAATTCCTGAGGGTGTCTGTGCCCCGGCCAGCAGCAGAGCCGTGGGCTCGCAGGGACAGACTTGCATCTCCCACGCTTCGGGCATCACCCTGGGAGCCAGCCCCCACGAACCGGGTGACACAGGGAGCAGGACGGCGGCACCGACCGGCAGCGGGTGGCCGTGCCTCGCCGGGGAAGCAGCACTCCCCTCCCGGCCCACCCGTGGCAGCCCCGTGGGTACTCCCTGGTGCCCTGGGGCTGGTTTTGTCTGCAGGGGCTGGTTGCTCTCTTTGTGAGGGAAAAGGGGATTTGTTCTAAAGCCCTTTTCATGAAAAAAAAAAAAAAAATCCATACTGTGCTGCTTTGCTCTGACCCGTCTTCCAAGCTGTGATGCTTTAATTGATTAGCTTGTAAGAGCTTGGCAGCAGAGCCTGTGCTTTGTTGGTAGCATTTCCGCAGCTCCCGCAGGTGGAAAGCCATTAACTGCCTCCAGACTCATCCCTCCACCTGCAAAGTGCCTTTGGGCAGACGCTTTTCAGTTGTTTTCTGAGAAAAGTCCCTAAAACACACGGTCCCCCCGGCTGTGGCTGGGTCAGCCCTCACGCTCTGCCTCGAGCGAGGAGGTCTGGGTGCATCTCGTGCACGTTGCCACCCCACGCACGGCGCGGATACGCTGCCCGTCCTGCAGCACCGAGAGGTTACACGGATACAGGCCTATTTATTCCCAGAGATCTTAGCAAAACGATAACATTTCACTTGTGCAGAGCTATTACCACGGCTTGCTCTGACTTCATGCCGCTGAGCGTGCCAGCGCGAGGAGGGCTTGGTAACACACCCACCAGCAGTCCCGCAGTGCCGCTACGGAAGCGCCGCCTCTGAGGTAGCGGTACTTTGGCTCTCCAGCACCTGCTCAGCGTCCTGTGAGCAGGGATTTGTCGAGGCTGGAAGGTCCAGTGGTGGTTCCCGCTACTTCGTGCAGCCGGTTATGGGCTCCAGCGGCTCTTCCCGGTGAGGCTTGTCCCTCGGTGCCAGCCCCGTGGCTCCGCGCTCATGGCAGGATCGGGCCACAGCTCCAGGCAGGGGTTTGCTCCGAGCAATGCGGAAGGGTGGGCGGCAAGCCCGGCTTTGCCGCCGCAGCGGCTCCGGCACCCCGCGGCGGGGCCCCGGCCCCGTGGTCCCTCCCGGTTTAGAGGCGTCAGCGCCTGGGGGACTCCGTGGGGATCCAGGCAGACTCGGAGAGCCAGGAGGGAGCTTGGGGAGGAGGAGGCAGGCTGGAAACAACATGTGTGGGGCCCTGGCAGGGCTTCAGCATCGCAGCGTGTGTGCGTGTGCATTCGCACGGTGGGAGATGTAGCGCAAGCTGAAATGAGATTAGCTAATGTACTGCAAACAGAAACCATCCAGTACGGAAATCTCTCCAACAAATGCAAATCTTTCTGCCTAGTTTGCTGCGCAACGTTGGCCACTAACCCCTGTGCCCTGCCGCTGGCGAGGGAGGGCGGGCGGGCAGGGGCTTTTGGTTAAATGTTTGTGCAGGGAACGGGCCTGCGGCTGAACGCACCCGGCCTTGGCTCCTGCCGCCCGGGCGCGGTACGAGCAGCGGCTGCGCCCGCCCGAAAGGGCCTGCCTCTCACTGCCTCGTCACCGCACACGCTTCGCCGGTTCGGAGCTGCCCGCCGTGGCCCTGCCCGCCGCGGCCCTGCCCGTGTGCTGCCTGCAGCCCGCGCCCACGGGCAGGAGCGGGCGCTGTTTTGCGAGGCACGTTGGGCGAGGCCGCGGTGCCACACAGGATGGCAGCCGGCCGCCCGGGGGGCAGAGCCGAAGGGCCCCGGCGCCGGTGTGCCGCCGCCGATAACCAGCTACGTCCCCCGGTGCCTCCGTTACAACTGGCACGAAGCCACGTGTTTTCAGATGACGCTCTCGGCCGGGCTCTGAGATGCTTGGCAGAGAGAAGCAGTTGTCACGGAAGGGGCTTTCACGGGCTGCAGGCTTGCTTTTAACCCTCGCTACGTGCAAGCCCCAGAGCAGGAAGGTCTCTTCAGACGCGTAGCTGCGCTTGTAACGTTGACGATGGTGACAACTGCAACAGCAGAGATTATTTTCCCTTCCTCGTATGCACGTGTCCCACAAGAGGACAAGCTCTTTGCAGAGAGCAGAGCAAGGGCTCCGTGCCGATGTTAAACTCCTCTGTGCCCACATGGCTCTGTGTGGGAAGAGAGCGGCCGTTGCCCTGAGGCTGCAGGAGCCATTGGATTCACCCGGCTTAGCTTCAGGGCTCCCTCCTTGGCCCAGCCGGCGGCCAAGCCCCTCCGGCCAGCTCAGAGAAACCATCAGTCGGGTTTCTGTGCACGTCCTTCCTGCAGACACCCCGCTGCCGGGCCTGCCATGCCGCCGGGGGCACCCGGCCATCCATACTGCCTCCGCTGCCTGTCCTGCTCGGCCGTCCTCAAACCTCACTTAGCTGCAGGAGGAAACCGCTTCCACCCGCCGCGGCGGCGCTGGTGACGGCTGCCTGAAGCCCGGTGCTGCCCTTGCAGGCGGCTGCATGGCACCTGGAAAGGGCTGGGGGTCTCCCGGGGGTCTGCAGCAGCACCGCTAACAAAGCCCTGCAGCTTGACTCACGTGCGGCTTTATTACAGCCAGATTTCAAGGCAAGGGGGGATCGTTGCAGAGGAAGGATGCTGGCTGGTGTTGGCACGGACACACGTCCGCTGCCCACTCGCTGTGTCACCTCATCCCATCAGGCGCGGACCAAGGCACCTCCCCGGGATGGCTCCGGCCGCTGCTTCCCACCAGGCGACGGCAGCCCCGGTACCGCAGCCTGCTGCGAGGGCTGGGAATCCCAAAGCCCGCGAGTGAGTGAGAGGCTGGAGCAGAGGGTGTGGGGGCATGGGCAGGCCCTGCGAAGGGACAGTCCCAGCGGCGGCCCACCACGCCGAGGAAGACAAACGCGGTGGTGCAGCAGGGATCACAGCTCCGGCCGCTTGCCAGCCCGGTGGGTTTAGTTGCCCGTCAAGGAAACACAATGGCATTAAGCGATGTTTGCAATTCGTTCTGTAGTGTCTTGCCCGAAGAGCTCGGCACCTCCACGCAGCTCCTACCCTGCTGCCCGTGCTGCAGAAGCAGTTTCCAGTTGCAGCTCGTTACTGTGCAAAGCAACGAGCCTGCTGCAATTGTCGGCCGAATGACGTGAGTGTGCTCAACAGCAGCTCAGCTCTTTTTGGCCCCTGGGGAAACGTCCTGCCCAGGCTCCTCGCCCTGAGGTTGCACCAAGGCACGTAGCTGCTCGGGCTGCGGCTCAGGCAGGGCTGGGAGATGGGCTCTGCGCTGGTGAGCAGCTGGGAGAGTGGGGAAGGAGCAGTGCCTGCGGGTTAAAGGGTGGTCACGTTATTGCAGACATGATCGCTGAGCTCCCCGGCGCAGCCACAAGGTTAATAGAATAATCCAGTGAAATTTTGTAAAACTTTCCCAAGCACCCAAGAGATCAGTTTTTGCTTTGTGTTTGGCAGTAGAAGCAAATACTGTTCCGCTTTCCCCTGACCTGGCCATTAGGATGAATTGGTGAGGACTATTTTTGGCTCCCGAGAGGTTTTCACGAGCCTGGGTCGAGCTCTGTGGGGTGAGGCACGCTGCACGCGGGCCGGGCTCCCCGTGCGCTCCCCAACCCTGCGTGCCTGGGTGTTGACGATGTCCCTTCAGACAAAATACCCACGAGGTTTGTTCTGCACTTTTATGTTGTTACCAGCTGGGACTGAAGACATGAAGTTGGGGATACATCTCTGGGAAACTTAACACATCCTACATGGACCCATCTTTCTCAGGATCCTCACACAGGAATCATGTCAAGTGGCGTTAAAGGGGGAACAACTGGCTGCAGCGGCTTCAGCTGCAGAGATTGTCCCAGGGCTGCGTCTGGCCTCGCGCATCAGCCGCTCTTGGGGCAGGTGCCCTCGAAGCAGGGAATGGTGATGCTCTTACCGGTGCTGCTGCTTGGCCAGGGTATGGCATTCTCCCCAGCACCGGGGTGTCCCTGGCTGCTTTTCTTCCCTGTGTTTTGGGGAACAACACCCACTGACCGTGCAAACCAGCTTGGCTCTGGGGCGGCTTAGCAGTGGATGTCCATCTCAAACACCTCCAGGAGTAACGGCGTCCTGCCGATACCCCCGCTGCACCACCACCTCTCCGCCAAAGTACAGCCCTTGTTTTCAGGATGTCATCCCGAGCTTTCCGTCTCCCTGCAGCTGTGTTTATCCACTCGTAAGGCCAGTGTGGTCGCAGGGGGATGAGGCTCCAGCCCCGCACGCCTCGTGGGGGGCAGAGCACAGGGGCACGGCAGCCCCTCTCCCCCACGGGCTGGAGGGACGTGGTCCACGCACCTGGCTGAGTGCAATGAGTTAACAGCGTTCTGGGGGATTTAAAATGGAAGAAGCCTCCTGACAGCCCACATGTAGGTCTAATAATTTACTATAACTGCTTTTATGGCAGACTGTAAAAATCTAAAATAAGGCTGGGAATTGTCAGAGAAACCCACATGGAGCTGAATTTCTGCATAACGACATTTTTTTAGGCTCCGGCGCCTTCCTCTAGAAAGCCTCAGTCCGCGGCTCCCTGGGGTGTGCTGGGGACCAGCCCTGCCGCGGGCTTCCCCGCAGGAGCGTCCTTCTGCTTGCACGAGCGCAGTTTCGCATCAGCACTGCTGCCCAAACCCCGAGATGCTCACTGGGCTTCCTTGGTACTGGTGGCGGGCGGTTGGTTGATGGGGTTACTGACGGGGCTGGACCAGGAGATCTCCAGCGGTCCTGTCCAACCTGAACCGATCTGTGATCTGAAAGGTCCCCGCGTCGAGTCTGGAGGCCGAAGAGCAGCTCCTCGCCTTCCACCCTCCGGACCGTCCTCCCGCTGTCCCCAGCCTCTCCCTGAGGACCAGCATCCCGGGGGATGCAGAAAGAGGTTTTGTTTCCCGGGCCCAAGCTCTCCAGTCCCTTCTGTACGGCACAGGGGGAATACCATCTGTGCCCGGAGGGTGACATTAAACCCGGAGGTAATTCTTCCTGGGAGCGCTAACCCCGAGCTGTAGTTACTGCGATTACTCCGAGTGCCACCGGATGATAGGCGGTAATTACGTGGCTCTTTCATCTGGGGATCTCTGAGCTCTTACTGATCAATTAGACTTTGCAGCAGGCTTTCGCCGCAGCGCAGGATGCCGGCAGATCAATAATCTCTCTCCTGAGACGCGTCCGGCCCCCAATGGCACGGCCATGCTAGCGTGGGGCTCGGCCCCAGAGCTGGAGGGCAGGAGAGGGATGGGGGTCCAGGGGGCTGGGGTGCCCAGGCTCCCTAGGGAAGTTGAGGATGAAGTCATGAAAAGCTCATGGGTGAGAAATACCAGAGAGCAGTTTGAGTCCCTGGCAGGAAGGAAGGAAAAAAGTTGGCAATTTTGTTGGCTCTTTTGTGCGTTTGCTTGGGCTGCGGCTGCAAACGTCCCCCTGAGCCCGATCCCGATCCCACGGCTCCAACCAGCACCGCGATCCCAAATTCCTTTCTGAACATCTTGCTGCCGGCTGTCAGCGGGGTGCACTCTTGCAGGTTGGGGGGGTCCCCCGAGCCGCTGCCAGCTCTTCCCCACCCTTCAAAAGCTTCGTTCACCTGCTGCTGGGGGCGGCTGGGAGAGGCGAGGTGCCGACCGACTCCTCATCATCCTCGCAGCCACAAGACGAGCTGTTCACTTCGAAAGCTTTGGGCACAACATAAACTGCCGCCATTCAGAGGAGTCCTGGCAGGAGCCTCGCTATTAGCACAGATTGTAAATCTCCTCCTAACGAGGAGCCTGGCTGGGCCCAAGTCTGGATTTATAAACATGAATAAGATGGAAAGCAGCAGTTCCCCTCGGGGCACGCAGGAATGGAAAACGCGTGTTCTCCCGGCCAAAAACGCACCTTTGCATCAGTTACTGCCAGGAGGAGAAAACTCCCCAAGTTTGGGGGTTTTTCAGTAGCTGGGGAAAATCTTTACCGGTCCTGTGGTGGTCGCCTTTTGGACCCCCTGATAAACCACCCTGTCGCGGCAGCCCCAAGGCAGGGCTGGGGGTGCAGGCAGGCGCTGGGGCAGGGGAGGGGCTGCAAGACGCTTTGCTGGGAGGCTGGGCGCGCTGGGAGGGAAGCGGGCTGCCAAAAGCTGCGGTTCCGCGGCAGCCCCACCACCCTCCCGGCAGCCACTGAAGGATGGGCTGGGGCGGGCAAAGCAGCCGGGCTCTGCTCCTGGCCGGGTGCCCGTGCAGGGGCTGAGCCCAGGGGACACGGGAGTTTCTGGGGTGCTGGGAGCCGGCCGAGGGCCAGGCATGCTAACAAGCCCATGGAGCGTCTCACCTCTTGCTACGGTGACCTTTTGCTCCTAGAGTTGTCCTCTGTTAAGCTAAATGACACGACTGGGGGGTTACCTCTCTTTAAAAGGATTTTCCGTTGCGTTGCTGCAACATCAACTCTTCAGAAAAGGAAGGGTGAAAACCAAGGTGAAACGGGTGCGGGGGCTGTCCTCCATCAGGGCGTCAAAGCTATGTGACAACTTGGAACTGAATTCAAGCGTTTGCAGCCTTTCCCTGCTAGAAGAGCTGCAGGTGTGACCATCCCTGTCCCAACCTATTGCTGAAAATCGCCAGTTGCAGGTGGAAAAACACGTCCCCCCCCACGGCTCAGCCGAGCTGCTCTCACTCCCCTCCTGCCACGGCCAAAGGAGATGCATCACTTCTCAGCCTGCCATCCTTTTCCTGGCTGCCCTCAGCAGACGTGTCCTCTCCCCTGCGATACCTGGCTAGCAGGGCCATGGCGTGGTGCCCTCCCGCTGAGCCCGTGGCTCCCAGCCCCTCTTCCCAACACCGGTGGGGGACGGCAGCGCACGGTGCACAGGGACGAGGCGCAGAGCCGTGTCGGGGGGCTGGGCTGGAAGCGGGACAGGTTTTGCTCTCCCTGGTACGGTGCCCTGCGCGCTTGGCTGTCCTTCCTTCCAGGCAACCTTTCAGCCCAGATGGAGAGCGCCATACGGAGTTTTGTTTCCTTCCCGAAACACACGACGCGTTCGCTGCCTGTCTAACAAGGTGTCTGCGCGGGGCTGCGCTACGTGGTGCAAGGCACGATCGGCTCTGCAGGAATCGCTCCTGCTCCTTCCCTCAGACTCTGCAGCGGGGAGCGATGGGGAGCCCTCTGCCCCCCGCGCCTCGTGGCCGGCCGGAGCAGAGCCGCACGCCACGTCTTGCGCTCAGGGACGTTTCGTGGGTGCACGGCACGTCCAGAAGGCACCGTGCATCTGCCCCGCAGCAGATGTGGGGCCTCGCTGCGCAGAGCAGGCGGGCGATAACTCAGCTGCACCAGCGTTAGCCCGGAAGGGCTGTGGGGAAGCGGCCGTGGGGCCAGGCTGCGGCTGCCTGAGCTCCCCTGAGCTGCCGCCTGCCCACCCGCTCCCTGGCACCGGCGCAGCGTGGCGGAGGTTTTGGAGCTGAGGGGTAGCCCCCGGAACCCAAGACTCCCAGGCCCTCCAGCTTGGCCGGAGACGCTCGCTTCCACCTGGGGCTTGTTACTGAGAGCCGGTAAAAGGGGCCGGGGCTGCCCCCTCCCCAGGAAGCTGCTGGTGTGGAGGGTGGCTGGGCTGATGTGTAGCTGTGTGCCAGCAGGGCTGGCTTGTGAGAGGGTTTCTCGGTCCTGCCAGGTAGCCCGCCTCGGGGGGTGCTAGCCTGCATGTGTCCTGGTGGTGGGTGCCGAAGCCCAGCTCTCCCCAGCAGTGTGGGGAGTGAAGGAGCACTTCGTTGGCAGAGCTGGGCTTCCCACCCCAACTCGCAGCCATACCCTCGTGCCCTTGCCGGAGTCTCCGCTCCCTCGGGCGGGCGGGTGTGGGATGGAGTGCGGCACGCCGGGCTCCCCAGGGACAGCGTGGCGGGGTGGGAGCCCTGGCTGCCTCCCCCGAGTGCTGCCCGTGTAAGGGCTGAGCGTGGGTGGGGAAGGGTCCTGGGGCAAGCTCGGAGTGCCTGGGGCTGGCTGCTCCCCCCTGTAACCAGCAGCGTGGGACCATCCCCGGCGCGTGTGCTGCTTCCCACGGGGGCACGGTGGGCTTGCGCCAGGCTGGGGCTGGGGTCTGCACAGGTGCTGTCCTGCCCAGCTGTGGGGTTTCAGTTTGGTGCTGTCTCCCTGGGGCAATCCCTCTGTGAATGGCTTGTTATAAAACACAGCTGCAAATGTCTTAAACCTCTCTTTTATTTCCAAAAATAGCCCTGCTTGGCCCGGGAGGTTCAGCTCTCGCAGCTCCCGCCTCTCCCTGTGGTGGGTACGGTGGGAGCTGAGGGGTCGCTTGCCACCGGCCCCAGTCCTGGCTGGTTCCTGCTGCTCTCGCTAACCCAGGGAAGACGGGGCAGCGCCTTTCCAAGGTCAGTTCCATCCCACGGGAGAAATGCTTGTTTTTGAGTGGCGGTTTCTGTTCCCAAGGTCGTGCCCATTGCATCCCTGTGCAAAAAAGGACGGATTTGAGACCCAGCAAAAGGCCAGTGAAGGCTCAGGACAGAAGCAGCACTGTGCTGTTTAAGCCTCTTGCCATAATAGCAAAGTTTTGCACTGACATCTTCAATATATTTGTTCCTTTTGCTGTGCCAGAGCCCGTGTGCTGCCCCGGGCTTGGTCAGGGCTCAGCGATAATTGCACACGTGGACCGCGGCGAACGCAAAGCACGCATGAGGCTCTGACGCTGCCCAGAGTCATTCGTCTTTCTGCCCGCATGTAGGGATCGTTCCCGAGTGATTCTCTGCGTGCCCCGGTCAGGGTGCCGCGAGCTGCTGCCTCGGCTAAAGCCTGGGGGACTGGGATGGGGAAGGGGGTCCGAGCGCAGCGGGAGCAGGCGTGGGGAGCGTGCGGCTGTGGGGCCGCCTGGGCACCGGAGCGAGCCCGTGCTGGCGGAGGGATGGCGGGAGGAGCCGCCAGCCAGGATTTCTCCAGCGCTTAGAAGCCAACTTCACATCCTCGGCTATGAAACACAGCCATGATTTTTGCTTTACAAGTGTGATTGCTTATAACAGCATGAAATTACAGCCAGAACTGATCCACCTGGCAGCAGATAAGGGAAGCTGTCAAGTGTGGCAGTGTGTTATTACCCAGGGGGATCCAAAGGAGGGAGGCTGGCAGCCCCCGGACGAGCCGGCTCCAGGATGAGCCCCTCTCCAGGCTATCCCGCAGGGATGGTGGTGGTGCGCCCGGGTGCAACGGCTGCGCTCACCGCCACGGGGTCAGACCTGGCAGTGATGGGGATGGGGGGTGGGCAGAGAGGATTAGGCAAGATGTGAGAGGCTCCAGTTCCGAATAAACGTGTGTCTAGTCCAGAGCATATTCAGTCTCTCAGTGGGGGCTCTGCATGCCCTGGTTGTAATGATTTTGTGTTAATTAGCATTGTCCCCTCGGCAGTCCTGGTGCATGCCCTTGTCCCAGGCTGAAAGATGCTTCCACGCAACCTCCTCTCAAGCTCTCAAACTCTTATTTTGAGCAGGTAATGAATTACCGCTCGGCAGCTCAGGCCCTTGGATGAGCCATACAGCTGCTGGGGGCTTTGCAGCAGGGGTGTGGGGGGCACAGAGAAGCCCCTTGCAGCCCCATGGTGTTGGGACCTGCCCCTCTGGTTCTGGCTGTGGCCCGTAGCCAGGGACAGTCGCAAATTGATCTGGCTTCTGCTGGCATCCGCTGGGAAAACTGTGCGTCTGGGGATGAAGTCATTGCTGTTTCAAGTAAAGTGCTAATTCCGCAAGAGTTAGATGTAATCACCATTTCCATAATTACCTGGGGAGGGGGAGCTGTAAGCCTGTGACGTAAAGCTATACGCATAGAGGCACAGGTCAGCGCATGCGGACCCAGAAGAGCAGTGCTTGAACGCGTGCGTGTATGGATGTATGCGTCCCTGTGCGAGCACAGAGGTACCCATGAGCGTCCCCATCACGTATGAACTCGTGCGATGTGTCCTGACCGCTCACAGGGCCCGGCACTGGCAGGTCACGTGTTGGGCTGTGTGCACGTGAGGGTGTGATGGGGCGGTCACCGGGCATGATGGCACACAGCCCTCAGCCATGGACACCTTCCCCAGCCGCACGCGTGACGACCCATCATCCTGAGTCTGAGGATGATGAGAGGATGAGCCTTCGTACCCAGAGCCAAGGGCTTGCGTGTGTAACAGCAATAATGCAATATCTAACCACGGACGGTGATTTTTCTCTTACGGTTCTCCAAAAACTAAGACTTTTTGTAAAGCCTTTGCATTTGCTTCCTTCTCTGTACATGTGGTGGCAGATTTGTGCAGTGTACATGCCCCTCCTTACTGCCATCTCTGTTCCGTGCCTGCAAAGTCCTCCCTGATCATCACAAGCTCCCCGGGCTGGTAAGAGCCCAGGTACGATGCTCCCCAATATTCTCGAAGAGCCTTTCTGCCCAAGACAGGGGCTCCCCCTCGGGTTAGCTCCAGGGTCCCATTCCCCTTCCTCCCGGAGCTGGCAAAAGCCCCTCTGGCACGAGAGGGCTGGAGGGGAGAGCAGCGCACGGGGGATTGCTGCCCTGAATGCCTTCAGCTCTGGGCAGGCACGGCGGGGGCTGCACACCTCTGCCCCCGCCGCCGGCTCCTGCTCTCCCTCTTGGTGTGCTCCTCTTGTGCAAAGGCTGCTGCGTGCCCCAGCGCCTTGAGGAACACCTCGGTGGCCATTGCAAAGCCTGACTGTTGGCAAAAGGGGCCGCACAGGACCCCTGAACCTCAAAGAATGTGCTGGCTCCATGTGGTCCATCACTCTGCCCTGCAGCTGGTGGGGACGGGACGTTCGGTGCAGCATGGCCATTCAGGCTGGTCCTGCCACCATCGCGTGTTGGACTGGGACATGTCCAGGGGCTTGTGCTCCAGCCCTGCTGTGCCGGTGCGAGCGCTGGTGAGCCGAGCCAGGCTCTGCTCCCCAGGTGCCGGCGCACTGCCGATGCTGCAGGGGCTGGAGGAGGTCGGGGCTGCGGTTTCTCACGCGGTGCCAGCTGCGCTGTGCAGCCGTGGAACGGGATTTGGTAGCAAAGACTGGTATCAGGGCGGGCGGGAGCTCCCCGTGCGCCGGCCAAGGCTGCTCCGGCACTCTGCAAAACTCGGCGCTCGTTGAACAGATCTCTTCGGGGATGTTCTGGAGTGATGCTTGTGTGCTGTCAGAAATTCCTCTTTGCCCGTGAACTTGTGATGGTGTGTAGTCCCTGCGGCTGTCGTCTTCAGGGTGCAGTGGCAGGAGAACCACGCTGTTACCGGTGCTGCCCTGTGCAAACTTCCTCTCTGCTCACAGCTGTGTCCCACACCTCCTAAAACAACAGTCATTCCTGGCATTTTCTCACTTTCACAGGCTCTTTTCCACCCTGGAAAAAAAGGTCTCCATTTACTCATCACTGCTCTAATCCCATTTGCGAATGGTGGGTGTTGATCAGAGGTGGCTTAGCGGGACCCAGGAAGGATTCCTGGTGGAACGAATGGTGGTTTCCAGCAGAAAAGCCTGTGCGTGCTGGGTGGGATTGATTTTTGTGGTGCAGAAGCCACCCGTCAGGCAGCCCCTGCCTGTCCTCCTGCAGTGTGCAGCACTGTGGAAAATGCACTTATTCGCATATTAGACTGATTCTCTGCAGTTCAAACCTTCCAGGTATTTCTGGTCCCTCCCCATCTTGCCATCTGCTTTCATCCCCTTTCATGCCACTGGCCTTGTGCCTTCCCGTTTCTGAGCTGCTCTGCTTCCCTTCCTCCGGTGTTTTTCAAGAGAGAAAATAAACAAGCCGAGGGATGGCACGGGGCTGGTACCACTGCGGGGCTAGGGATCATTTGCCGACAGACTGCACCGTGTCAGCCTGACCTTTTCAGTATGCAGCCTTGAGCGGCCCTGGCAGAGGCTGCTCTTCGCTGCACGCAGCTTTCCCCGCGCCGCAGCGCTGGCGTTGCCAGAGAGGTGGCCCAGCCGGAAAGGTGGCCCATGCCGGGCTCTGGGTTAGTGGTCTCTGCTCAGAAAGCCTTGAGCAAGGTGGCACAGCAGCAGATGCCTTTCTGGGAGAAGAAAGGGGGGGATGAGGCACCGTGCTGCACCCCAAATCGCAGAGGTGAGGGGCTCGGGGGGGCTCAGTGCAATGCTGCTCTGGGCCCTGGGAAGCAGTCGGTGGCTCTGCCTTCGCTTCCAGGCACTGACAGATCCCCGTGACTGATGGCTGAGTCTTTCACCCTGAACCATGCTGATAGCTTAAAAAAACCCCGGTGATGGATAGTCTCATTAAACAGGGGTGCACGGCGAGGGAGAGCCGCAAATGACTTATTGCCTTTGCTGCAGGCTTTGCTGGCAGCGCGAGGCACGGTTCATTCCTTCCCCCAAGCCAGGGGGAACAGCAGGCGTGTTCAACGCCCGCAACGCAGCTTGCAGGCTCCGCTGGCCTCGGCGCAGGTGGGTCCCCGGGCCGCGGGAGGAGGTGTGGGACAGGGGCTGGGGGTGCCTGTTGCAGGCAGGTCACTATCTCGCTGCGGCGGAGAGCAGGGCTTCACTTCCAGCTCTGACGCCCGGCGGGAGCTGGTGAGATGATCCAAAGCAGGATGGTTCCAGCTGATCCATGACCGTGCTCACAAGGCAAGTGAAAGGACTTGACTAGGGCAGTGGCGAGTTGGGGACAGTGTTGCCTTCCCAGCCTCCTGCAGTGCAAAGCGGCTTCAGTGCATGCAGGTGGCATCGGCGCTGGGCTCAGTGGCTGTACACCCACCCAGCAACTGGCCATGCAACGTCTGCTGGCCATGCAATGTCTGCTGGCCACGGCGGTTGCTGCTGCAGACCCACCCGCCACAGGGTCTGGGCTGCACGGGAGCTGTCGCAGGGCTGGAAGCATGCCTGCAGCCAGGGATGACACCTCCTGGTGCTGGAGAGCCATCTCCACGCTTGAACACTCATGGTTATTTCATAGCCATGTGCTCACAGCATGGATATCTGACAAGGTGATGATCCAATACATGAGTGGGAGGTATTTTGATTTTTCTTTTTGGGATCATGTTTATTTTCTTGGCACGCTTCAAGAATTTCTGTTGGAGGGGTGGGGAGGATGAGCAGGCTGTCCCCAGGGGTGCCGGGATGCAGGTTTCGGCAGGGGATCGGGGCTACGGAGACTCCGGGGCAGGCGGCCCCTGGGCGGAGATTGACACCGCCCGTCGTCACTGCTGGGCTTTTGCCCACCAGTTTGGGATGCTCTGGGGCACTTGGCCTCGCTGGACCAGACGCACCATTTTGACTTATTCAAGTTTGCTTGGTCTTGAAACAAAAAGTTAAAGGGAGAGCGGGCGCTTGAGCAGGGAGAGGTTCTTGGCCGTGTTAGAAGGAAGATTTGCAGTCTCCAGCTGGCTGTGGGATCGAGGACTGCATTAGTATTGACCTCAGGTATGGCGAGCAGCAGAAATTTCCTAACTCAGCACAAGGCCACGCTCGACTCTCAATCTCGCCTAACGCTGTGTGCATCAATAGCACCTGCCTTGCAGGAGTGTTTAGGGGCTTGATTAATCAATGTCTGCAAAAATGCATTCGTACCCACAGATGAACGATGCTCCGTTGGCATGAAGAGCTGTTACGGTTGTTAATTGTGCATCATGCACAAACGTGGCATCTGCAATCGTCTCGTGCGAAACGGATGTTCTGCTGAGCAGGATCCCCACTCCGCCGCTCTGGTCTCGTGCCCCTGAGCTGGGCTGGGGAAAACAAAGCTCCGCTGGCCCCTCCGGCCGGACAGCAGGCTTTGTGCACGGGCAGAGCAGCGGCGAGGGAGCGCCAGCGGTTCCCTGGGGAGGGGTTGTTGCGGCAGCGTGGTAGCGGCGCGGGGCAGGGGAAGGGCTGGCGTGCACCAGCCCCGCTGCGGAGCAGCCCCGGCGGGCTCATCGCGGCGCTTCCCGGCTCCCTGCAGCGGCGAGGTCCTTACGCTGCAGCTCTGCCCCGGCACCGCCACTCAGCCCTGCGTTGGGCTTCGCGCAGAAAGAACAGGAGCTGGGTGCCAAGTCTCGTGCCACTTGCGGGAAAGAATTATCCCGGAAAAATGCAGGCTCTTCCCCTCCGTGGGCTCCCGAACTGCGCCGGCTTTGGTACGCTCTTTCTGCAAGTGAGCAGAGCCAAAGGGAACGTAAAATCAGCGCCGTCTTCCCCCAGGAGTTCCTTCTCTTTGGGCTTCACTCCGTGTTACAATGATCCAATCAACCTCAGGAGGCTCCAAATACTTATTAATTAATGCAATGATTGGGTGATTTGGCCGTCATCGCAGCTGTCTTTCACAGGGAGAAAGAAAAGCATATTCCTCTCTTATTTTTTCTAACGCCTGGCTGTCTGATGGCATGCCGCTCCTCCACCGCAGAACACGATGTAAAAGCAGGGTGACTCACAGCCGAGGGTTTGTATTCGGGATCAGTTCAGATTACATTAGCTTTGCCTAATGCCTTAGCAATAAAGTGCCTCTTCATTGTATAGCTGCAATTTATTTCAGCTCCTGGGTGGGTACGGAACAAACATCAGTCGTGCTGCGACACGTGTGCCCTGCGATGGGAGCAAGCGGTGGATGCTCGCTGGTCTCGGAGGCGGTGGAGGACGCAGCCGGAGCGTCGTGCTCTGGTAGCAGACAGGCTCTTTAACAAGGGCGGTTTTTAAAGCCGTCACTTGGAAGCCAGGACGGAGATGTCTGTGGAGGAGCCTGGCCAGGCAGAGTCACGCTGGGGATGCGCCGTGGCAAGGCCGCTCGTTACCCGTCCGTACAGCCATAAAACCTGCCCAGGGCTGCAGGCTGGCCTGCGTTTCAAACAGGAGGCTGGCGGAAAGTGGTGGCCCGTTCCCCAGGCGAGGTGTGTTACTCCAGCTCAGCTCCGCTCGCTCGCTTCCCTGCTGCAAACGCGGTTTTCTCCCCGCCGGCCAGCCTCCGGGTGCCCTTGCCGTAGTGCCTCCCCCCGCCTGCAAGGGCCTTTGCGGAACAGCAGGCGCGCAGGCAAAAGCGGCGAAGACTGCTGAAAGCGCGGTTAACTCTCTTTCTGCACCGGCTGCAGATGCTTGGCGAAGGTTTCTTGCGCTGGGGGTCTGGCAGCTCAGCACCGCCGGCAGAGCCGAGAGCAAGGGCGATGGCACAGCCAGGATTTCTTTTTTTTAGTGGGGATGCCAAGGTCTGGGAAAATGGAGCATTTTCCTTGGATGCCCGTGTGGGACCCAATGATGATTTGCATGGGCAGCAGTGAGTAAGGGTCTTTTACCTTTATTTACCTGATGACTTCTTGATGTTGGTGTGGAACATGTGGAACACCTCCGAGGAGGAGGAGCAGGTCCGCAAAGACCCTCCTGGAGCACTTCCACAAGGACCTGGCTCTGGTGGGAGGAGGGCTGAGCAAGTCAACGATGACGTACGAAGCTGCCCCACGCAGAGCAGAGGTCCCCGGCCTGCCTCGCGCGGAGGCACCGGTCTCGTCAAAGCAGGAGACTGGCTTCTGACTCGCTCAAAGAAACTGCTGGAGATCTTCCTTGTTGATGGAGAAACATCCCCCCACACGTCCTCCTGTGTTGCGGTAGGTGTTGCGTGCTCGCAGCTTGCTTGCTTGTCACCCAGCCAGGAAGCAGGAGTGATGCCGCTTGCACAACGCAAGTAGCGAACCGTGAGTAACCCCGGCCGAGCTCCCTGCGGGCATCCCCTGACCTGGAAATCGTCCGCGGCCGGTGAATGCCCACAAATGTCAAAGCCACACACCTGAACGGGGAGCCCAGTGCTGAGCGGCGCATGAGGTGGTGACACGAAGTCCCACGCAATATGGGGATGAAGAGCATGACTCCAGGGCTGGGCTGGGACGAGTGGCCCTGGGCTGGCGTTAAGGCCAGCACTAGATGAGCGACGTGGTCTTTGCTAATTAGCCTGTGCAGTACTAGCAGTGTCCCTGGGCGCTGGATCCCGGGACAGGCTGCAGGCGGGGGACAGAGCTGTCCTGCTCGCACGCGGCGCTGAGCTGGGAACGATGCTGCAGTTGACTGGAGACGTCGTTGGGGGTGACATGTAATTGCTGAGAACGCTTCCGGCTTGCAACCGCACGGTTGCAAGCACGGCCGGGTTGGTGCCAGCACCGGGCGCTGCAGGGGCAGCCGGCGCATGCCCGGCTCGGGATTACAAACGCGGCGTTACTCCCGCTAAGGAGCTTAAGCCATGGGGCCCGACGCTAAACCTATTAGCGCCGGCAGCGGTGCCTGGGAGCCGAGCGGCTTGCTGCCGAAGACGCTGGTGCCGAGGGCGCTTCCGCGGGATTAGGAGACGGCTCGAGCTCTTGGACGCGGTTGCCTCCCTGCAAGGTCTGGGTGCTGCTGGAAAGCAGCTCAAGAGCGGTGTTTGCTGGGACCGCTGGCAAGCCGGTGTCCCGTGGGAGCAGGGGGATCTGGGTTAATCGGTAAATTAACTGCCATCCAAGAAAAAATACATTTTAACACAATTCAAGGCGACGTTGCAATCTAGAGACAGAAAATATAGGCCGTGCTCACAAACCGGGAGGCTCCGTCCCAGAAAATATCAAATGTGAAAATAATTTAGAGGCTGTAGGAAAAAAGAGACTCAACAGCCACCCTTAAGAGCTGCGCTGTGTCATACATGTCTAACGCGCTGCGCTGGAGCGAAGAGCCCCGGCACGGCCACGGCGTGCGGCTCGGTGGTTTTACCGTGGTCCTGCCACACCTGCGGGATCGGGGGAATATTCCAGGCAGGTCTGGGAGCTGCGGTTAATTAAAGAGGGTTTTAGGTGAATGGGAGAGGATGAATAAAAGAAAGAGGAAAATTATTTGAGGTCTGGAAAAATGCCTCTGAGAGGCGAGGGGGGAGCGTGGTCCGTGTGGCTTAGCAAAACGGGGATCTAGAGGTGCCTTGAGTCCGCTGTGCCAAAACCTTCCCTGGGATAAAGTGGGCTCTGAAAGGGCCCTTTAATCTAACAGGGAAAGCGTAACAAGAACTAATGGCTGGAAGCTGGAGCCAGACAGGTTTAAATTAGTACAAAGGACACATTTCTAATAGTGAGGGTAATTAACCACTGGAACAAATTATCAAGGGGAAGTGGTGCTTTCTCCATCTCTTGAAGTTTTCAAATTAGGACGGGATGTTTTTTCCGAGAAGAAGCTTTACTCAAACACAAATGACTGGGCTCCGTCCAGCAGCGACCAGAGGAATTTAATTGCCTGTGCTCAAAGGTCGGCCCAGACCCTGCAGAATCCCTCGGGTCTTAAAATCAGTGTAACCATGTTTTGGTGAGACTGGTGGAAGCTTTAAAGCAAAACAAGGTTCAAGTCCCCACCATGGGCTGGGGGAGAGGAGGCGTTTCCCAGCACTGTCCCCATCGCCAGCAAAGCCGGGACTGATGGAGCTGCCAGTGTCCCTGCTTTTACACTTGCCACCCATGGGGTGTTTCCTTTGCCTTTTGTGAAATGGTGCCCTGTACAAAATTTGAAGTTGGAGGGCGGGCTGGATGCAGCCCCAGGGTATCTGCTCTGCGTGATGGGGCTGCAGCTCTCTGGTGCAAAACCACCCTGCAAGCGAAGCCCTGGCCGAGCTGGGGCTCTCCCTGCGGGACTCTGTATATACGTGTGTGTATATATATATTTATATGTATATGTGCAACCTGATGGGCGGCTGCCTCTCGGCCACGCTGACGGTCCTCCAGCAGTGCCGGCAGCTGGGGGGTGCAGGCAGGGGCTGGCAGCATGCGGGAGCCCCGGGAGGTCGCCGGGTGCTTCTGGCAGGGGCTGCTGCAGCGCAGTCGCGGAGGCCGTGCGCGATGCGCGGTCGCCCCTGCGTGAGTGTGGTGTCACACAGCTTAGCCCTGCCCGTGAGCTGGGGCTGAGCTGGGCAGGGAAGTCAATCAGAGCCCCTCCGTAGAGCTATGGTCCTGTAATTACTCCGTGATTAAATAAAAACGTAATGCCTTCAACACCTCCGCACTCCGGCTTTATGGCAGGAGAGCCCACACAAGGAATTAATGTTTAAATAATGGCTTTCCTCCCCAGGAGCAGACTCCGGAGTAGGCAGGAATATATTAAGGCTCTGTCCTGCCTGTGGGAATGAGCAGCTCCTTGCTGTGGGGCCGGGGGGGCTGCCGGGAGCCACGGGGGCTGCCGGGCAGCGTTCACCAGGAGCTTCCCGGTGACATGTATCCCCGCATCTTCTGCCCTCTCTGGGCGCGGCCGAGGGGTCCCTGCAGGTTGGGACCATGGGTGCAGCCCTCCCAACCACCGCCCAGGCACCTCTGCACCGGGCTGTTACCTCGGCGGGGTGCCAGCTCACACCGGCTTGGAAGCTGCCTGGTAATTTTTGCGATTCTAGATGTAAGACTAGAGAAGTGCAGAGAATTTCAGCCGCTAGCTGCACTGATTTTCTAAGTTGCCCATCTTTTTATATCAGCATATGCCAGCTGAGCGTACCTTGTGAAGAATAGTTGCTCCCTGCAAAGAGCTTCGCCGTCTTCAACCTCTTTATTAAACCGAGCACAGTTCCGTGCAACAGCAGAGATGAAGAAAAGCCCCAGATAAGCGGGACTAGACATTTCCCTGGGTTTCCAATCTCCTTGGTGACAGTAACTCCACAAAACACGCGATACAAATGCGGTGTTGGAGACCAGGCCGTTCACAGCAGCTCCTCAGCGAGAAAGTTTGAATCCCAGATTGGAGAGATTCCCCGTCCCGCTGTCTCCCACTCCTCGTACCACCACGCGGGGACCCAGGGGACTGGTGGCGGTGCTGGAAGGATGCTCTGCGGAGGAGGGGATCGTGCAGGTGCTCGCGCTCATCCTGCGGAGGTGGCTGAGCACCCCAGTTACCACCAGCTGCCATTGCAGGTGCTGCGTGGGGTGGGTTTTCGGTTGACCTTGGCCGTGTCAGGGAAGAGGATCGCTTTGGACAAAAGCAGCTCTCTCCGCGTGTCTCTGCAGAGTCTGCGCTTCTACGGGCGCAGCAGGAAAGCTGCGAAGGGCTATGGGCTCAGCTCGTCCCACGGGCATGGGACCTCGTTTTCCCCAGTCCGGGGCAAGAGCTGCACATCGGGCAGCAGCACCGTGTCCGTGCAGCACCGCTGGAGACGCTGCCGCAGAGTCCCTGCACCCAAATGTGAGGGTTTGGTTTGAATTGATCTCGTCCGTCATTGCTGCTCCTGAAGCCAGACCAGGCTTCGCCCTGAGACCACTGGTCTCCAGGCTGCAGGCAGCACTCACAGCGAGGCGAGGTTGAGGAATCTGTTAAGGGAAAAGAGGAGAGTTTATCACCTCTGGAAGAAGGGGAAGGCAACTCATGAAGAGTACAAGGATCTCGTTAGGTCAAGCAGGGACAAAATTAGAAAGGCAAAAGCCCAGCTAGAGCTCAGTCTGGCCACAGTCGTAAAGGATAATAAAAAATGTTTTTACAAATATATTAACAACAAAAAGAGAAGCAAGGAGAATCTCCATCCCCTACTGGATATGGCGGGGAACATTGTCTCCAAGGACGAGGACAAGGCTGAGGTACTTAATGCCTTCTTCGCCTCAGTCTTTAATAGCCACTCCAGGTATCCACAGGATATTCAGCCCCCTGAGCTGGAAGACGGGGATGGAGAGCACAATGTACTCCTCATAATCCAGGAGGAAGCAGTCAAGGACATGCTAAGCCACCTGGACACCCACAAGTCTATGGGGCCTGATGGGATCCACCCAAGAGTACTGAGAGAGCTGGCGGAGGAGCTTGCCAAGCCACTCTCCATCGTTTATCAGCAGTCCTGGTTAACAGGGGAGGTCCCAGAAGACTGGAGGCTTGCCAATGTGACGCCCGTCTACAAGAAAGGCCGGAAGGAGGATCCTGGGAACTACAGGCCTGTCAGCCTGACCTCTGTTCCAGGGAAGATTATGGAGCGGTTGGTTTTGAGAGTGCTCACAGGGCATCTGCAGAACAGCCAAAGGATCAGGCCCAGCCAGCATGGGTTCATGAAAGGCAGGTCCTGCTTGACCAACCTGATCTCCTTCTATGACCAGGTGACCCACCTAGTGGATGAGGGAAAGGCAGTGGATGTTGTCTACCTGGACTTTAGTAAAGCCTTTGACAGCGTCTCCCACAGCATTCTCCTGGAGAAACTGGCGGCTCGTGGCTTAGACGGGTTTACTCTTCGCTGGGTGAGGAACTGGCTGGATGGCCGAGCCCAGAGAGTTGTGGTGAATGGCGTTAAATCCGGCTGGCGGCCGGTCACGAGTGGTGTTCCCCAGGGCTCGGTTCTGGGACCAGTCTTGTTCAATATCTTTATAGATGATCTGGATGAGGGAATTGAGTGCTCCCTCAGTAAGTTTGCAGATGACACCAAGCTGAGTGGGAGTGTTGATCTGCTGGAGGGTAGGAGGGCTCTGCAGAGGGATCTGGACAGGCTGGATCGATGGGCAGAGGCCAACTGTATGAGGTTTAATAAGGCCAAGTGCCGGGTCCTGCACTTTGGCCACAACAACTCCATGCAACACTACAGGCTTGGGGAGGAGTGGCTGGAGAGCAGCCCGGCGGAAAGGGACCTGGGGGTGCTGGTTGACAGCCGGCTGAATATGAGCCGGCAGTGTGCCCAGGTGGCCAAGAAGGCCAACAGCGTCCTGGCCTATATCAGGAATAGTGTGGCCAGCAGGAGTAGGGAAGTGATTGTGCCCCTGTACTCGGCACTGGTGAGGCCGCACCTTGAATACTGTGTTCAGTTTTGGGCCCCTCACTACAAGAAGGATGTTGAGGTGCTGGAGCGTGTCCAGAGAAGGGCAACGAAGCTGGTGAGGGGTCTGGAGCACAAGTCTTATGAGGAGCGGCTGAGGGAACTGGGGTTGTTTAGTCTGGAGAAGAGGAGGCTGAGGGGAGACCTTATCGCTCTCTACAACTACCTGAAAGGGGGTTGTGGCGATGAGGGTGTTGGTCTCTTCTCCCAAGTAACTAGTGATAGGACAAGAGGAAATGGCCTCAAGTTGCGCCAGGGGAGGTTTAGATTGGATATTAGGAAAAATTTCTTCACTGAGAGGGTGGTCAGGCATTGGAACAGGCTGCCCAGGGAGGTGGTGGAGTCGCCATCCCTGGAAGTGTTCAAAAAACGTGTGGATGTGGCGCTTCAGGACATGGTTTAGGGGACATGGTGGTTCTGGATTAATGGTTGGACTTGATGATCTTAAAGGTCCTTTCCAACCTAGTGATTCTGTGATTCTGTGATTCACAGAATTTGTGTGTTTAAAGTCTCTTAAAAGTGGTCTTGTTTATCTTTACCTTTGGAGTTATCAACAGCAAACCCCAGCCTAAAGCCGAGGCCAGGAGATGATAGTGTGGGAGAGGGACCCGGTGAGCGTTTGAAGCCAGAGATGCTGGGAAGGGCAGTGGCTGGTGCAGGGCGTCTCTCAGCTGCCTCCCCGGAAAGGAGGGGAGCTTTGCCCAGCAAAACCTGCTCTGGTTGCCAGGAGCCATGCACAGAGCGGCAGGAGGACCTGGGCCTGCAAAGTCAAAGTGGTCACCCCTGCCCAGCTGCTGCTGCTGCTCCTAATCTGCCTGAAATCCCCGGGGATTTGCTCGCTGGGCCGAGGGGAACAGCCTGTCTCGTGTCCTGGGCGGGTGGGGGTACCACCACCCCTGCGAGCAGCGGCTGGCAGGGCCCGGCCGGAGGGCTGCCACGTCCCCCGGCCATCGCTCATCACTACGGCGCCGCGGCACAGCGGAGCTACCGCGCTGCAGCGAGGGCAGGAGGCACGGCCGCCAGGGCATTGCTCCGCACGTTTCTCAGTTAATCTCTGTAAAAGCGAAAGCCAGAACTTCTCCCCTCCCTCCCGTGCGCTCTCTTGCTGCAGTAATTTAGCAGTATTAGCAGCGGTTACGAAATCGGCTCTGGGATGCAGAAGTGCAGCCCGAGCAGCTCCCGCGGCCCCTGCCCAGGGATCTCTCCGGAGCCGGGATCTCTCAGCTGTGCCCTCAGGACCGTCCCCATCCCCGTGCCCGTCCCCCAGCCCTGCCCTGGCAGGGACAAACCGCCCTCCGGGAGGCTCAGCACAGCCCGAGGAGCCGGACGGGGCGCTTGGAGCATTTCCAGGCAGGAGACGATGAAGTCCTGTGCAGGGTGTCCAGCTGTCAGCTGGCTGAGGGACGATGAGGGGGTTTCGGCAGGACCCCCCCCAGCAGCATCACTGCAGGGCTGGGCAGAAGCGGCTCCTCCAGCATTAATGGCCTTGTCCTTGACGTGGAGCCGGTGCTATTAACGGGCAGCAGCGCGCGCCGTGGGTGCACCGGCCCGGGCCGGCGCGGCGCTCGCTGGCTCCATCCTCCCGGAGAACGTCCCCTCCATGCCCCACGTTTCCACTTGCCACGCTAATTGCAATCACCGCATAATTCCCGAGCACCCTCCCCGCTGTTCTGTATTACTCATCGGGAAGCAGACGGGCTGGCGCAGCCCAGACAAGCTGCTGCGAGGTATTAACAAGACAAAGGATTAATTGGCTGTTGGGAGCTGCCCGTTATACCCGGCGTGGCACTATGCCGACCGGCGCAGGGCTCGGTTTGCCTCGGGCCTCGCCCAGCACGCCCCGTGCAGCGCAGGCGGGTGCTGCTCCGCGCCGGTGCGGCGCGGAGGTGCAGGTGCGGTGCTGCTATCGAGGAGACGCCGCTCCAGGGCCCTGTTGCGCTGATGCTCTATAAGCAAACGCTTTCTCGGCTCCTGCCTTCCCCCGAGGCTGCGCGGCGCCGGGCACGGCCTCGCTGCAGCATCTCCTCGCCCCTTTCCGTGTTGCCTCGGCGCAGCCACGGCAGCACCTTCCAGCTGGGAAACGCGTGCCGGTCCCAGGGCTCCCCAGCAGCTTCCTAAAAACAGCCCCCCCGGGAGGGGAGCGCGCCAGGCCGGTGCAAGATGTAAAATAAAAGGTGCTCACAAGCCTTTCTCACCCTCCAACCCGGCGCTGGCCGCAGGGTCCATGCCGGGGCTGCCCGGGCGCCGCAGGGTGCTCGCAGGAGCAGGGGATGGTGGCAAGTGGCTGGCAGCCCCCGTCATTAGCCGGGTCCGTCACATAGCTGCCGTCTCCCATGGTCTGGGTGGCTCAGCCACCAGCAGGGGCTGTCTCCCGTGTTGACCCTGCGTCCGTAACGCGCCCAGCCGCGTCTCGTGCAGCTGGTGCTGGCTCAGCGGTGTCACGCAGGGCACGGCAGACCCGCGTGTGTGCGAGGGATCACGGTCGAGCCGACACGCGCGCGGCCAACCTGTGGCAGCCGTTAGTAACGCGATCCACTAGCTGGTCAAAGCCTTCCGTAGCTATGGTAATGAACTAACATAATTCACAATTATAATGTCAAATTTAAACTGAGGGCTTGTGCAACAAGATAAAAATATCTCTTTGCTCATGGGATCTCAGTATTATTTGCTTAGCTATATTGGAAGCTAAATGCTCTCACTAACATCAAGCGATCGCTCTGAGATTAAACACTTTTCTCCCGTTTATGCACGTTTCACCCTTTTATAGTTTTATTAAAATGCTGGCTGCACTTTCAATTAAGTGAATCCCTTTTGCAACGGTAGGCACATTTCATATGAATAAATAATTTAATTTGAGGGGTGTTTCGGGCTCAGAACCGCAACCGGCGACATCAATGCAAAGATGCTTGAAGGGCGCAGGGCTGGCAGCCCCCCCGCGCCTCCCTGGCAGCAGGGGGGAGCCGGGCGCTGCCGCTGGCGGGGGCTGCCGGCCGCGGCTCGCCGTGCTTGGGGAAAGCGGCCGCCGGCTGCTCGGCCAGCGGGCAGGAACGTCAGCGCGAAGCCCTCGAGGTCTTTACTGGATGCACCCCTTTACGCGGCGGGTCTGCACCTCCAGCTCGGCCTGGGGCTGGGGGGAGGCTCCCCTTCCCTCGCGCCTTCACCCCCCGCTTTGTCCTCGGCCGTCTGTCCCGGCGACAACACTTGACACCTTTCATCTGAGGATCCCAAAGCCCTCTGCAAATAGTAATTAATTATTAAAGCTGCACGGCTTGCGCCCTGCGAAACTGGCAGTCATCATTTCGCTGAATTTCACATGAAGAAACCTGCCTGTTTTCTGCCATTTCTTAACCTCCAAACGTTGCTTTCTTTGCACTTCCCGTAAAGCACATGTTCACGGTTTCAGCACGGAGCCCTGTTTCCCTGGATCCCTGCCCATGCTCCCCAGGCCCCCGTGCTCGGATGAGCCGCCGTGCTCCCGATGCCGGTGGGCGGCTGTGAGCCCCAGCCCCTGCCCGGGGCACCCCGACCCGACCTGCTCCTCCTCGCCGGCACCTCTTCTCAGCGGCGGGAGCCGGGGTCGTGGAGGGGCTGTCGGTCCGTCCTGCACCCGGCGTTTTTGTACGGCCCTGTGCATGCGAGTTCCCAGGGAAACCCCACGTGTGCTGGGAAGCTTTGGCAAAGCAGGATGGTTTTGTCCTGTAGGATGGCAGCTGACAAAGCTGGTGCTGTTGGAAAGTAATTAAAACGGACAGGTACCAAACCCTGTGACCTTTGACTTAAAAAAAACCCCAAGACTTTGAGCTGTTTTTAACATGTCAGCGAAAAATGGCAGAAGTGTGATTGCCTCCTCTCACAACGCCAGGATTACAGCCGCCTCCGAGGGGCCCGTTTCCCAAGGCGCAGTCTCTGTGCCTTGGCCACCCCCGACCAGCAGGTGCGACCATTAATATTCATTTCGAAAAGCATTTTCAGCATCAATCATTCGCCACCGTTTTGGATTTTGCCGTTGCTGCTCCTCTAAGCGATGTCTTGGCGGGGTGAATTTGTACTGCCAACGCTGAAGCTCTGCAAGAGCAATGCAAATAATACACCTCAGACTAGTGATTTTCTGCTGTGTTTGGGGTTTTTTTTCCCTCTAAAACCCTCCCTCTACCCCAGGTCCCCTGGTGCCAGCACGTTACTCTGGGAAGGTTCCTGTTGCAGAAACTTTTCTCCCCAGCTGGTTTGCAATGTGCTGCACGAGCACAAGGACCTTTTACTGTAATTAAGCTCTCGCTGTTCTTTCACGACTTCAGTGCAAAGAAATTAATCACCTTTAATGCAGATGAGCAGCTTGACTGCAAGTCATGGAGAAACGACGCTTTTCCCCAAGAGCCGGGGCCAATGTCTTGAGGTCAGCGGCCCCCGGGGCAGCCCCGGTGGGACCCCAGGTGCCCTCCTGCCCGCACCCTCCGCTGCGTCCGTCCCAGGGCCCCGCTTTGGGTTATGGGGGGCGGCAAGAGGTGCCTCCCCCGGCAAGGTGCTCCGCACCCCTCACCGCCTCCCAGCCCGCGGTCCCGGCGGTGCCCCTTCTCCGTCCCCATCACCCGGGCGAGCGGAGGAGGGACCGTCTCCTGTTCTCAGTCCTCACACGACATAGATTGTTCAGCCCAATAGAAATTATTAGAAATTATCATTAGCTGTCCAGCGAAATGCAATTGTATCATCGGGCTCATTTTGCAGCAATTCTGCTTAACAAGCGAGGGTGGACATCCCTGGGTATCGATGTGGATACAGGTGGGAAAGTCCTGCATGGGACTACACCCGAAAAAGGAACCCGGCCAAAAATTAGTTATAACTATTGTAACAGTTCAAGCAAAAGTCCCTTTAGTGGGAACTGGAAAATAGAATGAGGATAATTATACTGGTTTTTCCCTAAATCACCAGTCAGTTGATGACATATCAAGCTCCTCTATAATATGTAGATACATGTAACACATAATATATATAATATATATAATGCATATAATACATATTCTGGACCTTTGGCTCTTAATTTGTGCTCTGCAGTCCCACCACAGCCTCTGCTAATTTGCTCTCCGGTTCTCAGCTTTAAGCCCAGGAGCTCCGGCGGAGGCAGCGCCGCAGGTGGAGGGGCTGTGGGGAGGAGTGCCAGCCTAAGCCGAGCCCAGCAGAGCCTCGGTCCAAAGACACCAGCTCTTCCTCTGGCTTCTTTTCCTGACTTTAGGCAATCGCCCCCCCTCAGTGAGCGTGAGGCGATGGCACGTGTGTGCGTGGTGTACCTAAATATTCACCAGATTAGCCGCGGTGCACTCGGCGCAGCCGGGATTGCCGGGAGCCTCGCCGGAGCGTGGCATGCAACTGTCACCGGCGCGGCAGGAGGGTGCGGGCTGGCTCGCGCTGATGTAGGAAGCCAAGCGGGACTTCAATAGGGATAAAATTCTGCCTGGTAAAACGAATGCCCAAGTCTGACAGATGGCTGTGAACCTGCAGGCGCTCAGCCCTGAGCTGGGGAGAACGGCAGCAGCAGGGAGCCAGGCAGGGAATGCGGCTCCTGCCGCCGTCCCGGCAGGGACGGCTGCCGAGGAGTGCGGGCAGCCTTCCTCCCCGCCGGTCCCACACTGAGGCGGGCGCTGGGAGGACACTGGCATTGCTGATTCTGATCCTGGCACAGACCCCGGGCTGGGGGTCACCCTTAGAGGGTCCCGCACAGCACGGGGACACCGTCCCTGCTCTCCATCCGCGCAGGGAGGAGGGAGGTTGGCCAAGGCTGCGCCCGTGAGTCCGGGCGATTTTAATTTTCCAGCCAGCTCTGCCATGCCGACAGAGACGTGGCTCACCTCTCGGCCAAGCACATTCCCCAGCCCCGGCCCGTTTGAAGGTCACCAGCAAATCGCTGTAACGGGGATGGGCTCGGCTGCTGTCTGAGCTGCCGGGGCGAGACCAGCCATAATGGCAAACGTTGAGGAGAGCAAGAGGAGGCTTCCATGCCTGTTGAACTGCCCACAGAAAGAATAATTTCAATTATATCTCCCTTTTGGAAGGGACACATTTATGTGGCAGAGAGGCTCCGTGCGCGGCAGCAATCGGGTATTAACTCCCTGCATCCAATAGGTGTGAAATTAAATCCTGCCACACCCGGGGCGGGAGCCGAACGCTGCCCGGCCCTGCCTGCGCAGGCAGAGGGGAGGCTCCTCGCCCCCCTCCTGGCTGCCGGAGCCACCAGCCCGCGGGAGAAGCCCCGGCCGCTCTGCCAGGTCCCGTCTCCGGGAGGGATGCGGCGAGGATGTGCACCGCCACGCGCTTGCCATCCCGCTGAGCACGGTTACAAACCAAAGCGGAGTGTTTCCAAACGCAGGCACCGGGAAAAACAGCTTATTTGTTTGAAAAGAGGCTTACGCACCCGGCTAATAAACCTGGAAGAATAATAAATGGAGTTCCCTGACTTCCCTGAGAGCGCCGGAGGGGACCACAGGGCATCTCCCAGCTGCTGCAAAGGCATCGTGGTTCAGGAGGGATGACGGGGAGCCCGGGGGGTCGCCAGCCCCGGTACCCACGCAGCAGGATCTGTGCGTCGCCTGGCCTGGTGACGTGCACCGGCCAGCACACGAGCCGGCCCGGCTTGCCCACTCCGGCATTCGGTTCTCCATCAGCTACGGCCATGCCGTGCCAGAGACGGCGTCTGCCGGCAGAGCGGCCGGTCCGGGCCCCAGGAGCGCTGCAGGCAGCGGCAGCACGGCTTTGGGCACTCTCAGTCCTGAAGGATGAACACCTTGCAGGCGAAGGAGCTCTTTACAGAGACGGTTCCTCTGATGAAGGCTCTCCGAAGGCACACCACTGGAGGAAAAGAGCACGCTTTAATTACGCTAATTAGAAACTTGGCAGCCTCGGTTGCTCGGTGCTGCTCTCTCTGGTGTGGAGACGCTTCCCCTGCCCAGCGCCTGCCTTCCTCGGGGAGGGACGGGGCGGCCGGCTCTGAGGCGCGCTCGGGCGAAGGACGCCCGCCGTCCGCGGGGCTCTGGGCTGGCAGCACCCTCCCTGCTCCACCCCCGTGGGGACACCCTCCTCAAGGCACAGAGCACGGGGCTGGCGGCGTTTGTGTCTCGGCAGCAGAACTCACCGCGCAGGCGCAGCACCCTTCCCAAAGCCGCGCTTTTCCTCCCTGTGGGTGCCATCCCTCTCAGCAGCAAACGGCAAAGCTCTCGTGCTGAAAGCAGGTAAATGTGGCTAAAATATGAGGCTGAAGAGAATAACTCTTGTCCTCCTCCTCCAGGCTATAAACTGCCGCTGTCCTAAACTTGACTGACCTGGCCATCGGTTACTTGTCTCCTGCGCACTCGGGAGCGGGCAGGGAACAGGCATTTTCACACCCTGTGCTGTACTCGTGCAGTATTTATTGCCGGCCAGTGCTGATGGATGGCTCGCTCTCGCTGCCCATGAGCATTGCTCTCCTCCTGCTCCGGCTGCTTCAAGGGCAAACAATTCTCTGGACTCAGCCCGAAAAGCTCCAGTCCAAGCGTCATTTTTCCCTGGTTTGTTGTTAAAGGATGTGCAAAGCCATTGCAAGTGACAGAGCAATTTCCTTCGTGTCCTGCAAAGCAAAGGGGAAAAAAAGAAGACGCTGTATTACACACAAATCTGCTTTTCTTTTGCAAGTTTAAATAGTAACAGCTTAATGTTCAGCAAACCCACCGCTGTAGTAATTCCAAATCAAAGGCTCAGTGTCAGAGGAATCATTTCGTTACAGCCACCAAATAATGAGCAATTTCTGTAGCGTTTTGAGATTAGATTAAAAATGAACTGCAGACCGACACCTCATCCAGCCGGTGTTTGTAGGTCAGGCTTCAGGGGCCGAAGGTGGTGACGATGCTAAGCAGGGCTGGGCTCCTGGCATGGGTGCTGGGTGTCCTTCAGGGTGTCCCTCCCTCCAAGTGCCGCCGGTGTCACCAGCCAACTCTGCGCTGGGCGAGCGGGGGTCCCCTTACCCGCAGACCCCACACCCTTGCGGGCACCGGCACGTCCCCCAGCGCCGTGTGCTGCAGGGAAGGAGCAGAGAGGCGACCCGCTCTTCCCGCTCGTCCGTCTGCCTTCAACCCCCCGATACCTGTCCTGCTTGGAATCGCACCCCACGTTTCCCGTCTCTCCCACGGCACCGAGCCGTGCTGCCTCGCCGGCCACCCGTGCCGCGGGAGCGGCCTGCCCAGGGCCATGGGATCCCGGCAGTCCCACCACACCAGCGCTGCCGCCGCGCTGACGGTCCATCAGACTGCATCGGCTTGCCCAGCTCGTTTGGACAATCAACGCGGCGAGTCCTACCTACGGCACACGCCGTAGGAAGTCCTTGCGGTGAGCAGCTCCGTGGCTGCCCTGCCCCGTGCCGTGTGCTGGCCCCCGTGCGCCCCGGCCACCCCCACCGTGGCCTCGGCAGCCCCAGAGCAGGCGGGCAGGGGTTTGTTCGCAGTTGCACTGCATCTTGTTTCCAGCTGCTTTATTTCTCCCGGTGTTCCAAGAGCATCGCCCAACTCCGGCGCCACTGATCCTGGTTTCCTTTACGAAGCCATTGCCAGCAGGGCCAGCACTCGGGGTCAGATTCAACATACCGTCAGCGCTGGATGTCACGGCGCCTTTTTTTGGCGCACACAGGAGCCAGTTAGAGCCGCAGCAGCGTCCAGGTGATCCCGGCGGTTTCCTCCTCACGCCGTGTCTGAAGCCAGGTCTGGCTGACGGCTGCCGGGACAGCCAGCACCGACCCTGCTCCTGTCGGCTCCGCACACCGAGGCAGGAGACAGGCAGGCAGAACCTCCTGCCCGGGCAGGCGATTTCCCTCCGCAGCCCTTCCCCGCGGTGCCTCCCGCGAGCGGGGCGGTTTGTGGGGGGCGAGGACAGGCCCAGCACCCGCCAGGCTGAGATGTTCCTTGGGAAAACGTTCCCGTTCCTGCCCGGCTCAGCCGGTGCTGCTTTGTAAGATTTTTCCCTATTTCCCTATTGTTCGAATAGATTATTAAAAAATTCCAGACAAGTTGGGAGGGCAGCGCATGAAGATCTCTCTTCCAAACGACACAATCTGTGGTTTGTCTTTTTTCATCCGAAAGCACAGACGGGGGAGTACAGGATTTTTGTACGCTGTTTTTGTACGCTCGCCTCGCAGAGCCACGCGCGCGTCCGGACGAACTCCGGGAACGAGCCCCTCGGGGGAGGCTTGGGCGAAGCTCCGTCCCCGCGGCCGCGCCGTGCCGGGGCTTGGCGTGCGGTGCTTGCCTGGCCGTTGCGGTCTGAACCCGGCCCCAGGAGGTGCCGGTCCCTGCACGAAGGAGCGTGAAATCCGTCTGGGGAGCAAGGCTCACTGCAAAGAGCAAAAAGCATGGGCTGTCCCAGCCCTGCGGCAATGCACAGCCTGGGGCCACCCACCCCGCCCTGTCCTTGAGCGCCGCATCACGGCACCGGCACTGGCACCGGCACCGCCGCCGGCAGGGCCAGCAGCCCTGGACGCTGAACGGCAGCTTCGCCAGCCAGGAAGGGGCAGGATCCGACCGCCCAGCAAACACAGGTACCCGGCCGTGCTTTTGCATTCATCTGTGACAAGGAAAATGCCTCTCGCTGCAAGGCTTTGGTTTAAATTAGGAATGAATGTGAAGAATCCAGAAGGCAAAACAAAATGCTAAAAACCAGCCGATTCACCTTTTCAAGCCGCTGCTGCACTGCGGCCGCCCCAGAGGGTACCACGAGGTTGTGTAAATTGGTGCAAATGTCCCAGTTGAGCACATTACGCAGCAATCACTGATGGAAAGGAGAGATTTGTCCATGTACCTGTATTATTTTGCCACAAACCTCTGATAAATTTGGATCTCTTCTAAGAAAGAGGGTTGAGGCTAAAAGGGGAGCTTTTTGTGAGCACTGAGAGATGGGGAGGCTGGCAGGGTCTGGGGTGAGAAGCCCCCAGCCGTCGGGGCTGGCGGGGGAGCGCTCGGCTCTGCGCGGCGCTGCTTCCGTGGACCCGCTCTCGCTGCGGGGAAGGAAGGACAAGAAGAGGCTCGTGTCAAAGAAACAAATATTTTATTGTGTAAAAACCAAGCAGATACCCGAATGCAGTCTCCCATTGCCACAGGGCCCGCAGTGCTGCCTTGCATGCCAGCGGGATGTGCCGGGATGTCCCAAAACCAGGCAGGAGCCACGAAAGCATGTACGGATCTGTCTTCAAATATCTACAGAATTACGAAAGCTTCAGAGAAAGTCTCAGCCTCTGGAAACTAAAAAAAAAGAAAAGAAAAGCGTATAGAGCGAGCTGTTGGGCGACGTGCAGCTCGGTTTGACTGACCCTCCGGCTCCGCCATTGCTGGGTGTCACACTGAGACCCAAAAGCATCCTTCGGCCGTTGGGCTGATTTTTGAGCAGCGGCGACGTGGAATGAGACATCTGGGCTGCCCTTTCTGGGTTAAAAAAAAGTTTGGTGTTCCTCCAGCCCTTTACAGCGAGCATGGCCTTCCCCCGGGCAGCGTGGCACGTCATCAGGCGTCCACGGCAGCCGCTGGGTTTTAATTACAGCACCAGCTCCCAAGCCAAACGACTGCGGGAGAACAAGAAAGTCCCTCATCCCCGCGGCTGGCCCTGAGCAAAGCTGCGGTGATGGGAAGCAGGGCAGGAGCATAAGGAAACCACGGTATGTTCAAGAACAAACAAACAAACAAGTCTCATCATCCGTAAAACTGTCCCGCGACTTCGGGGGAGCCGCTTCCAGTCTCTGCTGAAGTGACGCTGTCCCAAAGCAGCGGGGAAGCGTGTGCCCGGCCGCGGCTCCTCACTCGGTGCGGCGCCGAGGCCGGTTGCTGCAGTTTAGTGGAACAAAGTCTGGAGAAAGTGGGATGTTCATTATGCAAATTGCGCTTCCTGGAAAGAAATGTTTTATTAACACGCGCTCCCTTCTTGTGTTGGCTTAGTCAATTTGGTCACAGCTTGACATCCAATAAGTTAGTCTAAAGGCAATGGTTTTACAAAATGTTTTTCTAATCTATTTTAAACACTTAATTACAGTTGTGGCGCATTCATTAGGGACGTCACTTTCAAACCCGGCCTGCAGTAATAAATCCTAATTCTCGACGTGTCAGTCGCAATACAGAGACCGGATCCAAGCGGCTGTCGGGGCAGCGGCTCACGGAGGCGGCACGCCTGGTCCGGGCGGGAGCCCCCTCCTCCGGAGGGGACACCTCCAGCATCCAGCCAAAGCCAAATGCAGATTAACCGGGCAAGCACAGGCCCCGGGATGAGCGCCCCGAGGGGCTCGGGAGCGTGTGCCCGTTGGCTGGCGCGGTAGGAGCTGGGGGACACCATTTTCGGGAAACCAGGAGCCCGGGGGGCCCCAGCAGCCTCAGAGCTGGTGTCGTGGCCAGCTTCGTGGCACCGGCAGCGTCCCCATCGCCCACCCCCCTGCACCTCCGAAGGGGGCAAGACGGGGGCTGGTCCCCAGTGCCACACGCCCCGTGGGGATCCCTGGCACCGTCCCGGCTGCTGCGGAGCGGGGAGCACAGCCGGGCATCGGGGCTGAAGCTGGGCCAGTGCCTCCCCTGCCCTGGGCTGCTCTGGTGTGCCAGGGTAAGCCTGGGGACCTCCGCCGGCCCGGGGCGCCCTGTCCCCATGCACCCCCCGGCATCGGGGCAGGCACTGCCCGGGCTGGAGGGGCAGCGGCTCGGGGCCGGCGCCGCAGACCTGCCACCACTGCTCTGAGCTAGTGCCGGCCAGCGGCTCAGCGCGCTTACCTTAGTCTTTTCCCAGATACTTCCTCATAATGCTGTTGACATCGTCTTCCTTCCCTTCTGCCTCCGCCCGGCGGCTTGCCCCACCGCTCTGGGTGCTGGCTTTGCCGCTGCACCCCTCCCCATCCGCTCTCTGGGGCTGCGGCCGGCGCTTGATGCTGTCGGCACTCCGGGAGGAGAGGAGGGAGCCAGAGGATGAGGAGGAGTCGGAGAGGTCCCCGGGGTCTTCCCGGGGGGCCGGGCTGCGCTTGGCCATGCCCTTCACCTCGGAGGACGCCGAGCTGCCCGCTACGGCCTCGTCCTCGAAGCGGACGGTGAGGGGCCGGTGGCCGTCCTTTCTGTCCCTCCCGGGCTTGGCCAGGCTGCTGGTGGAGCGGGATTTGCGAATGGCCGGGAGGAAGTCGTCGAAGTCGACGTTGGTTCTCCTCTCGTAGTTGAGGGTGGGTATTCGCCAGCTGAAGGGGTCGCTCCCCTTCCCCTCGCCCAGCCCGTCGCTGGATGCTGAGCCCAGGACCCCCACAGAGCCCCTTCCCACCTCCACATCTTCCACCGATGGCTCCAGGCAGCTTCTCCAGGAGCTCAGCCGCAGCGTGCCCAGCGCCTCCATCCCCGCAGCCGGAGAGCTCGACCGGCGACCGGAGCCACCGAGGGTTTGCAAGAGGGAGTCGTAGGAGCCGAACTTTGACGCTCGTTTCAGTGCCGGAGAGCGCGCCGGCTCGGCTGGCTCCGATGCCATGCTCCGCAGGCTGGAGGAGCGCACGAGGCCAGCGCCTGCTCCTTCGCCTTCCCCCGGCTGATTCCCATCCCGTTTCCCCGGGGAATCCTCCGCCGCTGGGAAAGCCCGGCAGCGCCGCAGGGCTGCGGCACCGGTGGTGCAGTAAATGGGGAGGGGAGAGGCATCGCCCAGCGCCGGGTGCCCATGCTCCCGCTCTGCTCCCCGCTGCCGCCGCAGCTCCTCCACATACTCGGAGAGGGCGGCTGATGAGCTGGGCACTGGCCCTGCCGCCGGAGAGAGCCCTCTCCTCCTTAGCACTGTCGGAGACAGCGGGCTGGGGAACCTCCCGTCCGGGGCAGGGGAGCCCCACCGCCGCAGCACCGATGGGGACATCTCTCCGATCCTATCTGCAGGCTTCTTCAGGCTCTCCAGCTCCTCTTCGTCTGCCGGAGGTTCTCGGTATTCCCGTCTTCTAGCACCGAGCAAGGGACTCGCCATCCTCCCCAGATCTGCAGCATCGATGGACCTGGCAGCGCTCAGGGAAGAAGCTGGCCGGCTCGTTGCTGGTTCCTTGGTGTCTTTGCTCCCCCTAAACAACAGACATTGGTGTTAGTTTAAGCTGTGTGATTCCCAGTGACCGTAATGTCATTCAGCAAGGACAAGGCTGAGCAGCGAAAAGCTGGTATTGGCATGGTAGTCTCAGAATAAACTCCTGCTGCTGCATTAAGCAGTTGGGCAATGCCCAAAGATTTTATCTTAAATAACTCTAAGTCAGCCAGCCCAACTAAATCCACAGCGCAGGGTGTGTGGCGTGGCCACCTTTAGCTCTGCCAAACCAACACGTACCTCCAAATGTCCTTCTTCCCTGACAGATTATAGCAATATGTAGGATTTATTTTATTTTTGTCAAAGCCAAAGATTATTTGCTAAAATTTTATAAAACCAGCTCGCAGAGCGCCCCGAATGCATCTTAACGTTGTTGTGGGGGACGTTCCATGGGGACGGAAAAGAATTGGGAACCGCAGGAGCCACATGACGCCTGGCCGGGGGCTGCGCACTGGGGAGCGGCCGAGAGGCGAGCCGCGTGGGGATGCAGCGGATGGCGGGAGCCGCGGGGGCTGCACCTCCGCTCGCCAAAGAGGAGCCGCACCGGTCACCGTCACGGCAGGACACCAGCCCCGGAAGACGCAGCCCTCACCCGCAGGCTGACGCACACGCCGGAGGGCTGGTTTAGTCAGGAACAGGGAGTCAAACTGGGCATGGCAGCGGCTCAGCACAGGCGGCTGTTGCTCTTGCTACCAGGATTGCAGCTTGTGCAGGGTGCAGATGTGGAGCAGGAGGAAGGATAACAACAACGACGACAACAACAACAACAACAACAACAACAATAATAATAATAATAATAATAATAATAATAATAAGACATGCCCCCCTGTGCTGAGGGCGGAGCAGCACGCGGTGGGTCTGTGGCTGGGACCGGCACATGGTGCCAGCGCTCTGGGAGACGATGCCCAGCAGGAGCCTTGCCAGCCAGCTGGTGTTCTTCATTTAACTCCTGCTCCTCATCCCAGGGCGGCGCTGGGACCGCTGCCGTGACACCGTTCCCACCCCTGCAGCGGCCGCTCGCTGAGCGGGACAGGGACGGGGTGGCAGCATGGCAGCAGCAGGGGATGGTCCGGTCCTGCCTTCCCCCAAATCCTGCCTGTCCCTCACCAAGGCACTGAGCTCCCGTTCTGCCGGGACAGGAGCTTGGGAGCATCTCCCCGGGCACCGCGGGATGCCGATGTGGCGCCTGTCCAGCCACACCCCCTCCCGAGCGGCCAGATGCCGGCACGTGCGGGCTGCAGAAGGGGCTTCTCTGCACCAAGCTTGTCCCCTTCCTTGTGCCACCGATGGGCAGAGATGGGGAGGGGGCTGTGATCACCGGTGGGCTCGGCGTCCCTGCTGACACTAAGCTCCCAATGTGACGCCTTACCTGCCCCGCTCCCGCCCTCCAAGCACCTATGTTGGCTTGAGGGGCTGAAAAACTGGATTTTCTCCCTGCCGCACCATAGGGAAAGGCAAAGAGCCTCTTCGCCGGGACGCGCCTGAGGGAAAGCCGGCGCTCTGCCGAGCTGCGCCATGCCTCTCCTCGGCACACCGCTTCAGGCCAGCGACAGGCAGCTATTATCTACACGCTGCTCGCGCTCCGACGCTTGCCGGTGAGATGGGGAGCGTGGGCGCTTGCGAGCGTGTGTTTTGTCAGAGGCTGCACCCGTGCTGGCAGCTGCGGGGGGTTATCCCCGCTCGCGGATACCCCCGGCATCACTCAGCCAAGGGGGACCTGGAATTGGCCTTAATGGGAAGGCTGCTGGGATGTGAATTTGTCTGAGAAAGAAAGGAGGAGGGGGAAAGAGAGCGAAGGGTAGAGTAAAGCAGCAGAACCTAAAGATAAATGCATCTCTGGGAGGCCAGCAGGCTTCCGGCTGCGGGAGCAGTGGTCAAGTTTTATGTTGCCAGTAACGAAGCATCCTGCCCCTGGAATGCTGGGGTTGCCATGGGAACGGGGTGGGAGTGATGATCCCAGCCACCGTGCTGGACTTGTTCAGACCGGGCTGCGCTGACCCGTGAAATAATTCACATGCCAAGACGGGTTGAAGACAAACCCCAGAGCTGGGAAACGCAGGCGACTGCAGAAGCGACGGGCTAACGGAGCGCCTTCGGGGCCCCGGAGCCCACCGGCACAGCCCAGGGCACGTGCCGCGTGCCCACGGCTCATTAAATGGGCCCAAACCATTTGGTTACCCAATGCAAAGCGAATTAACCGGAGATTTAATCTCCCTGGAATGCAGGAACCTCCCGGACTACCCTGCACCGCTGCACCCGACATTGCTGAAGCCTTGCAGCTGATGAATAGTTGGAGACATTTCGATAATGCTGCTTTTTAGGAGCCTAAATTGCATCTTACCTAAATAGCTGGTGTAATCCTTCCACGAGAATTTGTACGGAAATTGCTCCAATCACTCTCTACGTTTCCAAATAATACTGTAAACTGACTGCTGCACAACCAGCTTTCATAAATTAAACCGCCAGCCTCAATATTTTTCTTTGGTTTTTAAGACTGAGATAAAAGTGAGCTGGAGAGGTAAGAAACACTAACGGACTGTGAACACGGACAGTTTACACGCTGCTATTTATTATAACCTGTTCAGCATGATGGACAGTCACTATTTTTATGAAAATCTTTAGAGCCTGAAATGGAGCGAAAGCTGCAAACACGGGATTGTCCCTCCAGCTCCCACGGCTAGTACGAGCCGGACCGCCGAGGCCCCGCAGCCCCCGGGGTCCAAGCAGGGTCCTCCGCGTAATGGAGCATCTCCTGCCCGTGCTCTCCATGCCCTGGTTTTCATCAGAAGAGCTGAAGCCCGAGACTGCCCCACCCAGACTTGTCTCTCCCAACAGCCCCTATTAGCTGCACTCATTAAACAGCCCCCCCCACACACGCCCAGGGAGGGGCTGGTTTCGCCGGGGAAGCCGCGTCTCTCCGGGCACGGCTCCTCAGCCCGCGGGCGGCGCGTGCGGTGCCGGCAGGACGGCGCCCGGGTCGTGGCGTGTTAGCTCCGAGCAGCATCAGCTGCCTGGTGAGCGCACGCGGGGCCCGATTGGATTTAAAACGAAAATGCAAATACTCCTCGGGGTTTACGCTGGCAGCAAAAAGGCACCGCGTGGTGGGGGAACGCTGCAGGGGTTTCTCCGCTTTTCATGCTCTTGCTCTTGCTTTCCAGCATCTAAAACGCTCGGGTCCTTCCAGCAAAATCCAGCATCGCTTCCCCTCCTAGGAAGCCAAAACCTGCTTCGCCCACCTCCGCAGACCCTCCCCGCAGCGGCTCCGAGCTGCCGCCCACACCGGCACCAGCCACGGCCGCGGCGTGCCCCGGCGCCGGCAGCCCCTGCTCCCGCGTCCCGGGTGCGCTGAAATCACACCTCCGTTTCTGTTAATCACTTTCTGCAAAAGGAGCCTGAGGACCACGAGGTAATTTCTCCCGTGCAACAGGTTTCTGACCGAACAAGCCCAGAGGCTGGTGCCGGTGCTGCCGCATCCCACCGGGCTGCCACGGCCAGGGAGGCTGGGCTGCCGTCCCCCATCGCCGGTCAAGCCATGCCGCCGCGGCTGGACCCCACACCACTGCACCAGCACCCCGTCCTCATCATTCGTTCCTTTATCCCTACCCTGACGGCTACCAAAAAAAACACCCCAAAATCAGGGCTAAACGCCTCTTGGCCGCCTCGAGCCTCCTCACAAGGCAGGGCACGAGTGCGAGGCAGTCCTGCGCCATCCGGCAGCATCCTCTGCCGGTCCACAAGCCCCAGGCTAAGGCTGACGTGCCGCCAGTACCCCCAGGGCTCGCGACAGCCCTCGGAGCAGCCCGGCGTGGGCGACGCGGCGGGAGCAGGGCCGCGGGCACGCTTCCGCCGCCGAGCGAGACCCCGCTCCTCGCCTCGGCCGGAGAGGTGGTTTTTCCCCAGGCAAGGCAGAAGCGGGGCCCGATGCAGAGCTCGGAAGGCATCTGTAAGCCAAACGGAGTTCCGCAATGTGCCATTCACACCAAAGCAAATGACATACAACAGTAATTAGCGAAGATTACATAGCAATTAACATGATTACAATTATGCTAGTTGAAATAATTTATACAATAAAATCCACACGTGCATTGCAACACACGACCAGGGATGAAAGTGTGGCTCGGATGCTTTTCCTGGTAGCTCATAAATAAAGCCAAGACAACTCCATTTCAGGGCGAGAAAAGAGACGGGCCTAATTTCTGTCAGAAGAGGATTTTCTTGTCGCACCGTCATCCATGGAAGAGCTCCCAATTCCCATGTAATGATTTGCTTTTGACACAATAATGTTTAAAAAGAAATGTGTCGGATCCCCACCAGCCCTGGGACCCTGGCTCCTGCTTTCACTTACCAAAGCGGAAAGGGAGAGGGTGGCGCGGCGCGGGCGCGGGTGCGGCGGTGCCGCGGGACGCAGGAGCCGGGAGGCAGCGCCCTGTGCTGCGGGTCCGCTCCCTCAGGGTCAGTGCAACCCCGACCTGCCCGGCGAGGGGCAGAATAAATACATAACGTTTTGAACTGGCTTCCTACGAAAAAAACGATCGTTTGTTACAACCCTGCGACGTGTCGTATGTATTGAGGCTTAGCCCTGCCGGCCAACGTTTTGTACAAGCACCTAAATAGCAGAGAATTAAAGAAAACGTTAATCAAACCGGCCATTCCTGTACCTCAGTACAGGGACAGTAACAGCCTTCTATGCTTTCCTCTGGCTTTTGGCAGCTGTTTGTTCAGGAAATAGCCCATATGTAGCGCGGAGAAGTGAATGCTAGGAAGATTCATTTTTCACTATTGGGTGCTTGTGTGAGACAAAGGAATCTTAATAAGGAAGAGCTCATTTCCCTGATCTCATTTTTATTACCTTAACAGTCTCATCGTCTGTTTGTTTGCATTTCATATAGCCTCCTCACTAATATTTCCATCTCAGATTAGCTGAGGGCAAACACCGCTACGACACCAGGATTTGCGGTTCGCCTCCCTGTGACCCCCAGGACGGAGGCAGGTTGTCACGCTGTTGCCAGGTCTAGGTACAAATTGCCTCTCACAACGGCCACTGTCAGTCCAGTAAGTTATTTTTATTAATCCCCAAGCCTACGTACCTGCCCTTTTACCATAAATCCAGTGTATTTCAGCTCAGAAATACGGTATTGGCCATAACTTCTGATGCGCTGCCATACATTTATGATCAGAGCTGGCTTATTTGGACCAAAGACCTGTAAGCGGTACTGAGGAATTACTTTTCTGATGGGTGCTGCAGTGGGGCGCGGGGTCTCAGCGAGCTCGGCCGGCTGCTCTCGGGGCTCCCACCCATCACCCCTCCCCGCAGGTCCCAGCCCTGTCTGACCACCCTTAAATTCTGCTTTGTATCAGCAATGGGCCGCTTCAAACCGCTCGAGCACTCTCGAGGTGTCCACTGCCGGGGGATTTGCTCTTCAGAAAATTAATTCTGGCAATAGTTAATTTACTGTACAAAGCAGGGGAATGCAGTGGGGACAGATCTCACCCGAATCGGAGCAGGGAGGTCAGCACTAATCCGGCGGTGAAGTGGCAGTCCGCAAACCCTGTCAAACCCTGCCCGCCCGGCGCGCCCCTCTCCGGACCTGCACACGGACGGGGAGCGGGCGGCTGCCGCAGCGAGCTGTGCCACGCGCCAGCCTGGCCCCCACCCCGCTTCCAGGGGTATGGGGGGAAAAGCCGGGAAAATAGGGATGCACGTCCCGCCAGGGCTGCAGGCAGGGGTGCCGCCAGTCCTGCCCACTGTGAATTCGGCTGGTGGGTTTTCCACCCGTGTGCACTGCCAGCTGCCACCTCCTCCCACGGCAATCGATGCTGCAGATCACGCATTATGCAAAAAGGCAGGTTTTTGTTTGTCACAAAGCTGTTGCTTTGCAGATCGTTGCACGCCGAGTAGAGAAACCACCTTCCCCAGGTGGGGATGATGCTCTCTGGAGCCGCTTCGGCTCCGCACTGCTCCGGCCCCAGCGCTCAGAGCTCCATCTCCGCTCACCCTCGGCTCTCCCAAGCCTCCGAGGAGCCCCTCTGCCCTCCGCTGTCCCCACCTCCCCGCTGAGACGCAGCCACCAGACCCTGATTTGCGGGGCTTTTCAAAACTCAACCCGTGCGATCGCTTCGCACGCGAAACTCAAAGAACTGGTTTGTCTGTGACCCGGCGGTGCCGGGGACGGCTGTAACACCGTGGGTCTGTAAAACTCTGGGCTGGAGGGTCCCTCCGATGGGCGCCCAGGGGAGGTGGCCTCGATCCGGGCTGGGTGCCCGGGCACCTGCTGAGCCCCGGGCAGCCCTGCTGCTGAGCACCCCGGGGTGGCAGCAGGAACCGAGCTGAGGCAGTTTGGCCACACGAGTGCTTGGGCCACTCTCCAACTCCCTCACAGCCCATTAGCATCACCGTCAAAAATTAACATATTTTATATTAGAACTGTATAAATGCATACTGTTTCCTCAGCAGCAAAAGGCGAGCATATGGCATACAAATCCTCAAATAGGCTGCATCGCCTCTTTAAATTATCTCTAGAGAATACATCAAGGGATATTATACTGCTTGAAGCATGTTTTTGATGTAGCGACTTTCATCTCGCGTTCCACTGATCCTGGCATGGCAGCGACTACCTTCCTTGATTTGATGTTTTGACCTTAAATGCCGCGGGTCGCCCCGACCTCCTTTCTGCAGGTCCTGAAAGGAGCACAGCCGAAGCGCCCGCCGTCCCCGCGCCAGCACCCGCAGCACCCCCGGATGAGCCGGGGGGGCTTCCCGGTCCCCGAGCAGCGGCGGGCACTGCAGCGGTGCCACCTCACTGCGCCGCGGGATCCGTCACCCATAAAGGGTGACTTCATTTTTCCAGGGAAAAAGGAAAATTCCTACCCAGCGGCCACCTCGCTGCGCCTGAGCACTGGGAAATCGGCGCGGCCGGCAGCCTACCCCTGCCTCTCGCACTTCTTTTTTTTCTAAATAAAATACAGGAGTGTTTAAAAGACCTTTGTGACGGCTTGCTGCTGCAAGGAATTTTTCTGCCCTCCGTGCCTCTGCAGGATGCTGGAGCTGGCGCCAAGTGCCTGCGATTTCCCCGGAGGAAAGCTGCGGCAGGCACCCCGTGCTGGGGGAGCAGCCACGCGTCCAGCACCGCTGGAGGTGGCCATGCCCGGGTCCCTTACCTGGGGGTCCCTTACCTCGGGCCTTGGGTGCTGCGGCTGCCGACGAGCTGTGCCGAGAGGCTCCCGGCCACGCTGGCACCCGCCGGGGAAGACCAGCCTCCAGATGATCCCGGCCAGGACTTGATGCTCTCTGTGGGCTCCAGACTGAGCGTGGAGCCGATGCTGGAGCAGGCATCCCTGCAGGGAGAGATGAGACCCCGTTAGCTCCACACGCACAGGCAAGAGGGCTGGTGGCACTGGGAAGGGGTCCTGGAGCACGTGTGAGGGTGAGGCCGGGCACGGGCTGGGGGCTCCTTCACAGCTCCAGCAACAGCAGCTCCAGCTGGTGGGCTCTGCTCCGGCTGTTTTGTGGCAGCGCCTCGGATCGGATAAAACAAACCTTCCCAGGCAACCTGGTCCTCGTGCCATTGCTGCTGCCGTTAACGACTTCCCTCGTGCTTTTGTAAGCGCCCTGTAGCCCGCAGACAGCGGCCAGGAAAACCCTGCTGCTGCCCGCAGTGCCCCGGGACCGGAGCTGCAGTGGCAGAGCCAGCGTGACCCTGGGCACCCCAGTGTGCCCTACGTGCCCCTGGGCTCCCCCGGGGCCGGAGCTACCCCTGCCCACCTGCCGGGAGCCCGCACTCCAGCTGCGGCAGATTAAAGCCTTTAGGATCTCTGTTTTCCTTCAAAGCTTCATATTCTCAAAGTGCAGCCCGGAGCAGTGCGGGCATCCCGCCCGTTTAGCAGACAGAGCTCAAAGGGAAAGCGAGCGGGTCGGCGGGCACGGGGCACGCAGAGCCAGCGCATCCGAAAGCCCGTCTGTGCCCGCGCGGAGCGCGGTGCCTCGGCACGCGGCGGGCAGCTGGTGGTCCGCAGCCCATCGCCCAGCCGGGCGCGGGCTCCTGCCCTTCGGCCAGCAGCTCCCCAGGGCTCACTCACGTCTCTCTCCCGGAGCAGAGCGGCTCCCGCGCCGTCTGCGCGCTGCAAGGGACAAAAAGAGAGAGTGGGCCGTGGCGCTGCCGACGGCTCGCACGGCCTCCCCGAAGCCACCGCGCGGGTCCGACGAGAAGGGAACTTCCCAGACTAACCGTGTCAGAGCTTGCTGCTCCGGCAGCCGGTACGGTCGGAGCAGGGCTTTGCCTGAGCCAGGCAGCGTGGCCCCCCGACAGCCCCAGCAGAGCTGCGGCAGGGCCGGCGGCAGCGCCAGCTGCCGCGCGCCGCACGGCTAAAGCTCTCCCACATGCTCCCTGCGCTGCTCAGGCTGCAAACGGGACCCCGGTGCCCGCTCCCCCATCGCAGACGTGGGTGCTGCTGCGGCGTAGGTTACGTTTGCGCTCGCAGAACGCCGCGCCCGTGCCGGCGAAGGGCAGGGAGCAAAATACACCGCTTTTCCTGCACGCGCAGCTGCGGACGTCCCTGCCGGGAAGCGCTTCTCACCTCCCGCTAATGTGTCAATTGTATTGGCAATCACCTTTGTTTTTAATGAAGGAGCAAATTTCTGAGGTCATGGTTTCTATCTCGCCCTTCTCTGGTTTAATCACTACATAAAGAAAAACCTCTCCTCATGGCATGGTGACAAGCACACCTCCGCTTTGTCTTTTTAAAATGCATTTACTTATTTTGTCTCCATTTGTCACGATGCCCCTTTAGCAGTGTAGCAGAGGGGAAAACTGGAGGGCTGTAGAAATAACACCTGACAAATTCACTGGAATTTTCCCCCCATTTTTTCCTAGTAAAAGCTTCTACCTAACCCGCCCAGCTTCACTGGCTCCTCCAGCCCCCCAGCTCCCGTGGCTGAACAAAGCGCAGGATTCTCAATCCATAAATCCAGTGCTGGGGCACCCGCTGACGCGCAGCAGCACGCGCCACGCCGCTGGGGCTGGGAGCTTGCTCCGCTTATCGAGCTATTTCCACCCTTTTTGCTTACTTTAAGCTGGGCCACACAGTATGATCCTAAGGGTGATGCTTTTTTCATGGAACCTTTCATGAACGTGAAGTTCCGTGTTCATAAACATGTGCTGCTGCAGCGAAAACACTCGGGGATGCAGACGCGCGGCCCCAGCCACCCTGCCCTTGCACAGCGCAGCATCCTTCCCCGCCACAAAGCGCCTGAGCCTGCCCCTCTGCAGCCCCCGCAGCCCCCACGGCCCCCCGCAGCCCCTCCGCGCTCCTCGCCTCACCTCTCGCCATCGCCCTCGTCGCTGGACCGCAGCTCCTCCAGGGCCGCTTGCAGGTCTGCGATGCGCCGGATGGAGGTCCCCAGGTCAGCCTGCAGGACCTGCCGCACCGCCGCCAGCTCCGCCAGCTCCTGCTCCTGCGCAGACGGCACCGGGTGAGCGCCCGCACCCCGACGTGGCACCCCGAACCGCCCGAGGCGTCTGCTGAAACTCCCCCACCCCGCTGCTCCCCGTGCCCTGCCAGGGCTGGCTACCTGCCGCTGCGCCCTGTGGCACAGGCAAGAGCGCATGAAACGCAAACTTCACCTTACACGAGAAGCGGAGCAAACGAAGCTGAACCCCTCCGCGGCTGACCAACGCCTCCCACGACGGGAAAAGGCTCAGGGGAGATGAGCCAAAAATCCCAGGTGCTGGGCAGAATGTAAGGAGCCACTGGCAATTACCGAGCAGAAACTGAACTTTACTCCGCGGAGGGGAGGGTGACCTTGGTTTTAGGCACACGGCTGTACCAGGGCGTCATTGGGTTGTACAAACACCCTTCCCGGAGATGACGAGCAGGCAGCGATGTCCTTCTGAGCCAGCCAGACCAGCGCGAGGGAAGCACATATCTGGCTCAGCCCAACATCGAGTATAAAACCTGGACAAGTAATAAAACCAACTTTGATGAGAGCAACGGGCTTGAGCTGGCTTCAACCCGCACATCCCTTCCCGGCAGCTGGGGATGCCACGGCGGCGAGCGTATAGAGACCGGGGACGGGCATCACGTCTGTGCAGCGACTCGGGTGCATGTTGCAGCTGCCGTGTTGCGCCTGTGCTGTGCCTTCAGTACAGCGCCGTATCGCTCTGCTAAACCACAACGTAATGCCGACGTACCAAACGAGTACGTCCGATACTAAACACTAACCCCCCGGTGTGAGAGCACCACGGCCCTGCCGGGGACAGAGCGGGGCACAGACCGCGGGGATGCTCCCGGGCGTTCCGGGGCTGCTCCCCCACTCACAGCTACCGCGCTCCTGCTTGGAAACAAAGCTCTTTTCAGAGACACTGGAGCTGATAAGAGAAACCAGAAACTCAATTTGTAATTTAAACCCCCGGGAAAAAAGCCAGACGAGCGGCACAACCCGGATGGCTCTGCGGTCCCAGCATCAGCCGCAGCCTCGCGGCCTCGCGGCGCACCGAGGACGCCGACCCGGCACTGCGCGCTCGCCGCAGCTGAGCTCCACCGTGCTCATCGGATTCCAAGTCCTTTCAGCGAGGAAGGAAACCTTTGTGCCATTTTCTGAGCCATCACACGGCGGAGAGAGAAGGAGAGCGAGCGCGAGCTGCACGTCCACCGTGATTGAAGCTGCCAGCTGTAAAATTGCCATCGCGGCGGTGACAAGGTGAGAGATGATTTGCAGCGCGGGCTGCGACAGGCCGCGGAGCAGGAGCCGGCAGACTGTCGGAGTAAATAATGAAAAGCCCTGGAATCACCGGGCGCACAGGCCTGAGGGGAAGAGCACTTCGGTTGATAAAAACATGCAAAGAAATATCCCAGTTCGGGTTGCACAGCGTCACAGCTGCCTCTGGAAAGGCGCCGATATCGGTAAAAGCCTGAACGCTGCCGAGAAGCTTTCCGAAACTTGGCGCTTCCGAGCCCTTTGCTTCCCTCCCGGCTCAGGCAAAGGCCGGGGGGGAAGGACCGTTTTGCCACGGATGCCGCTCCGAGTCGCGTGGGGACGGCCCACCGCCCGGGCGGCAGAGTCGCTCCCCGCGCCGGGGTCGGCCCCGCGAGCGGCCGGGGGCTCGGGAGGGGGCATGCAGTGAAACGCTGGCCCCCGAGAGAAGAAAAGCCCAAGGGGGGAGAGCCCCAAGCCCCAGCTGGCTACATGCCTGTGTTCAGCTATTCGCGACTGCGAGACCAGGCAGTAAAACAACCGCTAGATAAAAAGCTCAACCCTTCAAGCCAGCTGATAAGAATCTCTATTGAACTAGTTCCTCAGCTGCAGGATACGGCACAAATTAAACATAGTTCAGTGGCTGCATTTAATTCCGTTCTGCCATGATTCACCTGACAGTGCGGGGCAGGGAGGCAGCCGGGCACGCAGCGCACCCCTCCGGGCACCCCGGCCCCGCTTGCTCTGGCCACTGACAAGCAAAATCCCCCGGGTGCAGCTGCGAGAGCCGCAAACAGCGTGTCCCAGCGGCTGCTGGGGTCCCCCCGGCCCCGCTGCCTTCCGCACGACAGCGCGGGAGAGCCGAGAGAAACGGGACCACCGCGGGGCTGGTGCCACCAAGCCGGGGCTCCAGCCCGGCTCCGCTCGGGGATGCCCCGGTCTCTGGGCGCCCACGGTCCGTGGCACCCACGCTGCGCGGCAGGGAGGAGCCCAGCAGCCGTGGGAGGGGGCTGCGCAGGGCACCGGGGGCACTTCGGGGACTGCACGGCCATGGGCGCTTCGCACCGTGGGTAACCTTGGGGTCCCCCGCCCACACGCCACGCGAGTGGCCATTTGAACGTAAAGTCTGAAAAAACCTGTTTCTTAATGAGAATCGACACCGCTCAAGCACAACGATGTTGCTAAACCAGACCCCTTCCGGCAGAGCTGCCGCCGCCGCCGCCACCGCCCCGGGTAGCCGGGCTGGTCAAACGCAGAGGAAAGCGCCCGTCACAGGGACCCACCGGGGGCTGCGCCACGCTCGCTCTCTGCCCAGTGACTTGCACGAGCCTGTGCCCGAAGTGAATTTGGGCGCTCGGAGCTCAGGAGTTACTGTAAAGCGAGTTCTGGTGGTATAAACCTGCCGCAAGACGTGGGGAAGAGAAACGGTACCGCTCAGTTTCTGTGCCCAATTTCAGCACGGGCTCAGCACAGCCGCAGCTCCTGAGGATGCTGCAGCCAGCGAGGAGGAGGAGGAGGCCGGCAGAGCCGCGGCCGGGCCAGGGGCAAAGCGAGGGGAAATGCTCCCGGTAAATGTGCTGCTCAGCATTCTGGGCTCAAATCAGCGCAAAACAGAAAGGCTCAAGCTTACGGAGCCACGGAGCAGCTGCGTCGGTAGCCTTGTGCTCATGAGGACGGCGCTCCGGGGGGGAGGCTGCGGACCCCACGTCCCACCCGGCCCAGTGCTCGATCCCGGATCTCGTGCACGGAGGCACTTTACCTTTTACTCTGTACCATACAATTGTCTCAAGGAAGGGAATAATTAGGTCAATATAATTAAATCTCAAATGCAGAAAAAGCTAAATTCACGGTATAAACTGACAAGAATGGTCCCAGCATCAGGCCACTGTTATCCCAGGGAGCGATTAGACACTTTTGACACACGTTATTTCAATCTAAATGTAAATGCAAGAAGCGTTTCCCTTTTAATACAGCAACTGGCCTGAGCATTTACATCCTCACGCAGGGCGAACCGCCGAGCGTTGCCGGCTTGTTGTTTCCTCTGAGCAGAAAAGGGGGGAAAAGAAGGGGAAATGCATTTATGGAGAAAACTCACGACCCGCCTGCTTGTGGGGCTCTGCTGAAGCACGGGGGGATGAGCCCGTCCTCCCCCACCCGTGCGGAGGCACCGGCCTTGCTGCACCCCGCCGGCACCCCCAGCCTCGGCAGCCCCCACCTCGCTCGAGCACACAAGGACCTGCCCTCCCCCTTCCCAGCTTCCCTGGTGTTTGGACTCGGTGGCCACCGCCAGAGCCAGCCGGCCGCTGCCCTTCGCCACGCGCAAGAGACCACACGCGACGCCGAAGGAGAGGCTGCCGGGGACCGGAGCGATGCGCCGCGCCGCAGCGGGGCCTGGGGGGAGGAAAGGTGACTCGCACATCATTTTGCCTGCGTTACTCATCGTTAAGGGCCTGTTACCGGGGCCCCCGAGCTGCGCTGCGGCGGGTGCTGCTGCTGACGGGGATGCCGGACGGCCGCGGGGGGCTGCAACCAGAGGAGCTGCGCCGACGAACGGGGCTTATAAAGCATCGGCTGCCGGGGGCATCAGCCCTTCCCACCTCCCCAGGGAGGGGGCGAAGGCTGGAGCAGCTGCCCTCAGGCTGCGCGGTGCCCGGGGAGTAAGGCAGCAATTTTTCACCTGCTTATGAGATTTCTTCTTCCGCTACTCTTTAGCGTCCACAGGGGTCTAACAGGCACTGCGCGGCAAACTGATCCGGGGGGGCATTTCATTCCTGACCACACACATACACCTCAGCCGCGCTGCTCTTGCCAGCCCACGGCGTGCCGGGAGCCGTGCTGCCCCGCGGGAGCCCCACGCCTCCCCAAAAGGGATCCCGCAGACGGGGGGGGGCTGTTTGCTCAGGGTGAGAATCCCCCAGCCGCCGGGCGGGGGGCCAGCGCCGGAGATGCCGGGCAGCAAGGGTCTGCGCTGCCAAAGGGGTCCCCATCCCGCTCACACCAGCCCTTGGAAGCACGCTCCCTCCTCCTCCCACGCAGAAGCACGGATCGTTGCCTCCTCCTTCGCAAGGCAGCAGGCACCAGACTTGCCAGAAGCCCCAGCGCCCCAGCAAGGGGTGACAGTTACTGCCACACGCCAGAGACGGTGAAGCAGAATTAACGGTCCTTTGCTCTACCTGTACGTTGATTTTTCACTGAAGAGCTCCGCTAACTCCCCTCCTGCCTTGCGGCGGTTTGCAGTGACCCTACCACGTCTCCCCTCCTGACCAGCGAGGAACCTGCCCCTGCGCCCGGCCGTGGCACCGGGAGCGTGGGGCGAGATGGGGACGTGGCACCAGCCGTGAGCGAGGGAAGGGTGCACCGGCTTCCCAAACGAGCGCCGAGAGCACTTCTGCTCCGGAGCATCCTCTGCCGTTAAACCCCGGTCCCCGCTGGCACCAGCATATCTGGCTCCTTCCACCAAACCGGTCAGTCATGCACAGCAGAAACCAGCCTGACCAGCTCAGAAACCCCGGCTGATGTATATTTTATAATCAATAAATAAAATATATGTTCTGCCTGGTTTTGCATACATTTCCAAACCAGATTCTCCCATTCACAGTGTATCGGAGGAAAGATCGCCCCAGAGCACAGCACTCCCAAAACCCGACGGCACTGCTCCCCCGGCAGGTCAAAAGCATTTCTTTCGGAAAGCTGGGGTTTGTTTCTGCTGACAGTTAGAATTAAAGGCTCTCTTAAGACAAGGCGGACAGGAGGTCGCTTGGCGATGGTCAGCACATAGCAAACCCATGCCGAGATGCTGGCGCTTACAGCCTAGACTCCTGCCTCGCCTGAGGGTGCTGCTGCACATCCCGTGCTGGAAAGACCCCGACAACATGAGTTACATTGCCAAAAAATTAATTCCTACTGCGAGTGTCAGAGCCGGGCGCTCAGCAGCGGGTCTGGCCTGCCGGCCGCCTTCCCCTGCGTTTCATACAGCCCTTCCGCTGCACCGGTCCTGCCCGGGGTCCCTGCAGCCCCCAGACCACCCGCCCCGCTCTCACTGCAGGGACAGCTTGGAAAGGAAGAGTTTTGCTGCAAAGGGGAAGTATCGTTGCCTCTTCGTGGGTACCCAGACAAGAGAAAGCTGAGGGAGGGGTGATGAGGGCACAGCCCCCGGCACCGCGGCACCCTGCTGCCGGCGCGACACGGCGGCAGGGCTGTCACCCAGCACCGCGGCACGAGAGGTCAAGACGAGCGCGGGCTCTGCACGGGGCAAGGACAGCCGGCAAGGACAGGAGGAGACGGGGGCTGGCAGCTCCCAGGGGGTCCTGCTCCCGGGGGGATGCCACCCTGCTCTGTCCCTGCGCAGGGACATCCCGCTGCCCAGCCGCTTCCTGAGCATCGCTCCTGTGGCTCACCAGCCAATTTGATTTTCCAACGGCCAGAAAAAGATGCTCCAGCCCTCAGCAGCTGATGCAGGCAGCTGGGGCACCTCAGCCCTGGCCAGAGCCCCCCGGGAAGAGGGGCAGAGGGGACATCTCAGCTGGCAGCTCCCTACCTCCTCCGCCACCCCCCTGCCTCTCCACATCCTGGCTGTGCTCTCATTCCTTCGCTGGGAAACAGGTTCTAAAACCTCTTTTTCTTGAAGTTTTTTTTTCATCTAATTTTGTCTTGGAAGCATTTGAAGACAAGTTAAAAAGAGTCAAGCAAAACCAGTAGTGACATCATTTATGGGACTGTAAAGGATGCCAAGGCAGGCACCGCGGAGCACCCAGAGCCGTGTCCTCATCGCCGTCTTTTATTTTTGTTTGCGGTTCTGCTGTCACAACATAACCTTTGCAAGCTCCCATCCACCTGAAGTGTAATCTAATTAGTCCAATTTAGATTGCTTCTATTTGAATAATTTAGCGTACACCTGCAGTCTTCACCAATAATTATTATTTTTAATTAAGCAATTAACTCGCAGGTTTTCGGAAAGTTTGAAGTGACAAAATTTCTGCGGTTGAAGTCTCAAGTGAGACGGGGCGAGCGGCTCTTTCTGCACTCGCAAACACCGGCGTTACCGGTAATTGGTGTGAGCAGCCACAAGGGCTGACGATTTCCTGAAGAATTCACTTCTTTAACGGCAAACCAGAAGTCACGTCTGCTGTACAATTGGCCTAATTAGCACGTGTATGGTGGCGTTCTCACTCGCGGCTCCCCCATCACCCAGCCTCACCTCTAAGGACTGGCTCCCTCAATGATAATTGTCATTACACTTAGTCAAAGTCATTAGTTTTTAAAGAAAAAGCAGCTCCGAAAGACCAAGGAGCAGGCGGGGCTGGGGCCAGGGGCTGCAGGGGCATCAGAGGGTTTGGCTGGGACCCTGCTGGGACCTGTGGGTTTGCCCGGGTGGGAGCGTGGCATTCCTGGCTGGGGGCACAAACAGCTCCCACTTCGCTTCTCAAGTTCACCGAAAGTGCCAAAAAAATCTTTAAAGCTTGCAAATGAAAAAAAAAAAAAATCCTAGAGAACAGGCTGTAATGTGCTACAGCACACTGGACTGCGTGGCGATAACAGGGCTGCATTACAAAGGAGATCTGTCATCATAAAAACAAGAAAAAAGGGTTATTTACACTGTGACTCTCACCTTTTTTAAAAAAAAAAGTGCAAAGACTATCTTCACACCTGTACTTCCGTTTTCAGTAAAAATATTTAACTATTATGCCGATGAATTTCACAGCTCCATTAAAGCAACCTGATTCTAAGAGTGAGCCCACAAGCCCCCCGTGGCGTGTGCCAGTGGTGGGGGCTCGGGGGGGATGGCGGAGCCGCCCGTCATGCCTCTGCCAGCTGGGGCTTCGTCCCGGCAGGATCAGCCCCTGCTTTTCCCTGGGTACCCCAGCAAGGTGCCCGGGCACAGCCCACGCGGGCGGGAGGCACCGGCCCTCCCAGGGCAGGAGGGACCCCGGGGCTCCTGCCCGCGGCTGAGCTCCCGGCCCCGAGCTCCCGGCCCTGAGCTCCGGCAGCCACTTGCCTTCTCCCGTGAAACCCAAGCTGTACAGGCAGTTCAGCCATTGGCAGCACAGCCGTAGGCACCCCCTTACAGGGTCTTTAAGCTTTTTAGCTGTCGCTTGGTGCCTACTGGCAGGATTACTGTCTAAAATGTGAGTTAGTCCATCCTGGCTAGTTAGTAGCTCGCATCTAACTGCAGCAGCCCCACAGGTAAGGAGGGAGATGCTCTGCCAGAAGCTCTGTGAAAACAGCCCTGGAAAGGCAGGGCATGGGACAGGGTCCTCGTGCAGCATCCTGCCCTGCCCCTGCCTCTGCCCAGGGCTCCTAGTGACGGCTGGGGACACCCAAAGTGGCTGAGACGAGGCCTCTTGCAAGCACGTCCTTGTCTGCCTGATGCTCATGGAGGACCGTCTGTCCATCCCTAGGGCACCAAAGCCAGGAGCCGCGCCCAGCACCCAGCACCATCCTGCCCCGACGGCAGCCTCGGGAGGGAAATCCCAGCCGGCGGCTGGTCCCAGCGGCAGCGATGGCAGCACAGGCGGCTTCACCGCGGGACGCTTGTATGGGGACAAGCACAAGCGTGCGTGCGTCCACGATGAGCAAAGAGACCAGGGCTTGTTTTCAAGCTCCCCATGAGTGACTCTAAGTTGGAAATCCATCTCTCGCTTCTTGCCGCGACGCAGATTCTGCTGTGGCCCGCGGGGACCGGGCGCCTGAGTCTCGCCCGTCAAGCTCCGGGTGTCAGCAGAGCAGCTGAGGAACAAGGAGCTGTTTCAGGCTGGGATCCAGATTTTATCAGAAGAGGATCTGCAACTCCACAGAGGAAATTAGGTACATGCAACCAGAGCAAAGACAGAGACAACCAGGGCCAAGTACTACCCCCGCCGTTAGGAAACATGCCTCCCTCGCTACGATGGCACCGGGCTTGGAAAGTCTTCAAAACCCGTTCTTCTTACAAAATTCATAGGGCAGAGCCATCTGCCTGGCAGCCAGCTCTCCAGCTCTCATCCCTGCTTCTTGCTGGGTTTCCCCTGCTGCCTGTGAATGCCGTGAGCACAAGGAAGCTTCTGCCTCCTGACTGCCCAAAGCTGGGTCAAAAATGAGGGAGGGATGAAAACAGCCGAAGGTGTGGACAGGATTTCCAAGTGCCTCCACCACGGATAAATACGAGCTGTGAGAATCAAATACCTTACGTGCAGGCACCAGCTTTTAGGAGCCCAGGAAACAAGACGGGATTTCTAACCCAATCTGTACAATGAATTTGACCCTTTGATGCATCGCTTAAACCCCGACAGCGCCTGGCAAGTCCACAACCTCGCGACTGTTTGTTTAAATAAATAAAAAAAAATTGTTAGGTACAGACCATGACTTAAGTAATGTTAAGTGAATAATTCATGCAGTATTTATAATTGATGGGGGATTTAACAGGAGCAGAGCTGTAAGTTGCTTTCTATTAACTATTGATGCCCTCCGCCAGCTGCCCGACAAGCACGGCTGGGCTCTGTGATCACGGCTCTCCCGCGATATTTTATTTAAGCGCCGTTAAGAGTACGCGCGGTCTGGGGGAATGCCTCTGCTGGCGGGGAACGCCGTGATGCTCCGCGCGGCCGCCCCGGGCTCCTGACGCGGCTGCGCCACGGGGGGCTCACGGAGCCCCGGTTCCTGCGGAGCCATCGCCCTGACCGGCTGCTACATGCCGGTGGGGAGGAACCCGGGGCTGGTGGGATGTGTCTCGGGGAGCTCACCCACTGCAGGGCTTGCCTGGCTCCCTCCTGCTGCCCCCGCTGCAGCAGGTCCTGAGAAACCCAGACCCCTCAGTACGGGCTTAGGAGTTTGTCTGTTTATGGGGGGGTTGTGTCTTGTTCCAGCCTCTAAAATCCCATTCAGCCTTCTTTGCAAACCTCACTTGCGAGGACAGGAGCGTGCGAAAAAGACCAAGTATCCTGCTACACCCGTCATTCACATCCCCGTCGGAAACATTTGGAAAGCTTCTAAAAATATATGCACAAATGCAAAGACACAGTTAAAAGAACCCACCCGTGGCCTAACAGACAGTGCATCTGTGTTCCAAAACACCGTGTTTCTCACAAAGCTGCACTACACACGCAGTCCCCCCCTCGGCGCCCGCAGGGAGGGCGGGGGGACCCGGCCCCGGGGTGGGCTGCCGCAAGCCCAGCGGCCAGCCCTGCAGCCCGGGGGGCTGCTCGGCACGCTCGGGGCGGGCGGGCACACGGGGCACACCCAGCAAAGCATCTGGTTTTAAAACGTCATGACCCCAAAGAGCATCGGTGGCTGCACGACTCCGACCTGGAGGGGAGACTCGTTTCGTGCCCGGAGGGGTGTCCCGGCAGCCAGGGCACGCAGGATTCAGGGCGGTGGAGCAAGGACGGAGCCTGTTCACGGCACAGGCAAGTGATGTGGAATAATTCACACTAAAGCACCGTTCCCTTCAGACAGGCTGGCAGCCTCGGGGCAAAATAAATGCTGAAATCTCCTTGATTGTTAAATAAAAGATTATTGATAAAATAAGCGCTTCTAATGTGGCTGTGCTGCCAGCAGAAATGCAATATCTTTCAATTACTGCTTGGAAGCAAGGCTTCCCTTTTGTTTACTGGAAAAAACAACACGAAAGAGATGCTCACAGAGGACGGGAAAATGAAGGTGAATCTATTTCTGCCGCACTCCAAACCCGGCCGGGGCTTTGCGCGTGCAGAGCAGGCTATTTGCTTGTCGGCACTGCCTGACGCCGCCACGCCGCAGCAGGGTTATTTGGCAAAGCCGGCAGCACTGCGAGGAGCTGGCGCTGGGGCTGAGCCGCGGCACGCCGAGCCACGCGGCCGGCTTTCGGCACGCGGGGGGCTGGCAGGAGGACGGGGCATTTCCCCCGTGCCGGGCGAACGCTCGGCCCTGCTGTGGTTCTGCCCGACCCGAGGAAAACCAGCGCAAGGAGGTGCAGGAATGACCTGAGCAGCTCCCCAGCGGTTCCTGGAGCTCAGCGGGCAAAGCAACCTCCTTCTTGGCACAAAAAGCGGGGCAGAGGGACTGCCCGGGCTGCCAGCCCGGCTGTGGAGAAATGAAACGCGAGGTGCCTCAATAACGGCTTCGGTTCAAAGGTTTGGGGCTGCTGGGATGTGAAACAATTCACTGCCCCTCTGAGCGCTCCCCAGCTCTGCTCGCCAAGCCGAGCCCGACACCCCGACATTAGCAAGACCGGGGGCAGCCGTGGGGGAAGAGCCCAGGAAACACGGCTGCCTGCGTGGGGGCCAGCAAATCGGCCAGCTCCAGCTCCAAACACAGAGCACACAAAGCACCACGTGGAAAATGACTTTTCCAGGACCCTCGGGCCAATCTGGGCAGCAACCCCCGCCCCGTGGCCCTGGGGCCGCGCGAGCCCGCGGGGGCAGCACCCCCTTACCAGCTCCACGCGCCGGCGGCTGGACTCCAGCTCCCTCTGCACCAGCTCATCCATGTCAGCCTTCATCTCCTCCATCCTCCTCTGGTAGTACCTGGTGCTCTCCTTCTCCCGCGCCTCCGACTCGGCCGCCTTCTCCAGCTCCTCGCCCATCTTTATGATGCTGTCTCGCAGGCGCAGCACCAGCACCTGGGGAGAAGGGTGCGAGGTGAAGCAAGGGAGGCGGAGGCGAGGAGTTACGAAGCTCTCCACAAGCAGCAAGCGATGTGGGGAGCACTCCCTCCCCGACCCGTGCCGCACAGCCGGGCACTGTTATCACCGTACCAAGCATCGCCCTGAAACCTTGCGAGTGGCGGCGGCTACCTGCGGCGGGTGCGGACGCCAGGAGCCAGCCCGTGCCTGCGCCCAGCTCTGCCCACACTACAGCAGGCAGCGCCATCCCCCAGGGCTGCCGGCCCTTCCTTGGAGGAAGGGGAGCAGTGGCGAGGGCCGCGGCGGTGCGGCACAGCTCGCGGTGCGACGCTTGCCACGCAGCCTCGCGGGCGCCGCGCCGCGTCCCCCAGGGCTCCCACGGAGCCGGCTGCTGCTTTGGGGGCACGAGAGCATTTTCCTTTGCCCCTGGGCTGGGCTCATTTGGGCAGTGCGGCTCGGGGAAGAAGTGACAGTTAAAAACATATCCTGGGGAGTCAGGAGACGTGCTGATTAACGGGGACAGCGAAATATTGTGGCTGAGCCCGACGTCCTGACTTCTGGGCGACGCCGGAGCAGAGGGGTGCCCGTCAGAAAGCTGCTGTGACGATGTGCTCAGCAGTCAGCACATACCGCACTCTGCGTCCGGAGGCAGGGACCGTACGTTCCTCTGGGTGTTTAGAGCACTGGACCCACTGTCGGCTTTCAGTAAACACTGCGGTAAAGCGCGTGTAGATAACAGCAGCGGCATGAACCCTATGGACCACCCACAAGCACAGGGGAGCTGGCAGAAGACCCCACCGGTCCCTCCCCACCCCTTCCCAGGTCCTTCTTCCCCGCAGAGCCAAGGTGGTGGCATCGCCGCGCCTGCCTTTCGCAAGCAAGCTGTATATCCCCAGGGCTCCGCACCCCCTCTGCGAGCGGGGAAGAGGTGGTACCTCAAAGCGCTTCATCTGCACGGCCTGGAAGTCCAGCTGGCTCTCCAGGTCGCGGATGCGGGCTTCCTGCCGGCTGACGATGGAGCGCTCGGCCGGGCACTGCTCCAGGCGTGCTGCTCTCGCCTGCGCTGCCTGCAGCTGGGCGAAGACGGGCTGCGTTAGCACCTCCCCGGCCCCTGACCCGTGCAAACACCTCCCGGTCCCGCTCCCAGATCCCCCTCGCCTTGGTGTGCCGTGCACCAAGGATCTCTCACGGCCCCTGAGGTGACTGGGCACTGTGGAAACGCGTGGAAATGCCTTCGGCTTCCTGAAGGCTTCCCTGCTGTTAACACCACGCAGAAAATGCATGACAGAAACATGCATTTTTGAATGAAAAACAAGCCGGCAAGACAACACATGTCTGGGTCTCATTCGCTTTTCTCTTCTCACAAACGCTTTGAGGACCGCAGGCATAAAAATTCACAATTTACCTCTGCATGGAAAGCTGCCTGGGCCGAGTCTTTTCTTTAGCTGTTACACTGAGACCTCCAAAGCAAACTGTCCTTTTGTATTTTTTTTGTATTATTTCACCTGGAACTATGGGAATTTGTCTTCTTTTATCTGGCCTCTCTCTAAAGCACCACCCACTCCGCCTCGGAGGGAGCCAGTCCTGCTTCCGATTCCTGGGCAGCTTAGCTGCGCTCCAATATAGCACTTAAGTTAATGGGATTACTCATGTGTTTAAAACGAAATCCAGGCGCTCTGGGAGGGCCAGGGCAGCCGCAGAGGCGAGGCAGAGCAGCGCCCGCCGGCACCTGCCCGGCTCAGCCCCGTGCCGGGCTCAGCCCCATGCCAGCAGCTCGGGAAGGGAGGAGGGAGAACTGGGGCTCTCCATCCCCAGAGCCTTGCCATGGAAAGCCTTCTCCAGCCCAAGGCCATGGCCGGCAGAGCCCTGCAGCCCGTCCTGGCCCCGTCCTGCTCTCGGGGGCGTGCACAGCGCGTTAGGAAGAGCAGAGGAACCGGGCCGTGTTACCAAATGGCTTTGTACCGCCGGGGTAGAGACTCGGTCTGACTCCAGACAAGAACACGACATCCACGACTGGCACAGAGACATCAGAGGATGGTGGGATGGCTCTCGCCCCTCAGCGCTGGGTGCTACGGGCTGGGGAGGACTTACCTTCTCCTGAAGGCTCTGCTTTTCTTTCTTCACATCCTCCACCTGTGTCTGCAGCTCCCGGATCTGAGCGATATCCGTTGCCGACTGCGGAAAGAGAAAGCGCAGCGGTGGGAGCGGACCCGAGGGCTTGAAGCAGAGGGCACGTGCCGCAAGGAGCGCGGTGCCGAAGGCTGGCTCCTGCCTGCACCTCCTGCCACCGAAACAGTGAGCCACCCCTGCACTGGACTGAAGGAGCTTAATTCTCCTGACTGCATGCAACTTTCCATTAGGAAAGTTTGAAATAATTTGAAAATTATTTCAAAACAAATGTTTGCAGATCGGGACAGAAACCATCTTGTCAAGGTCATTTCTGTCCTCGAAGTCCTTCCAGACAGACTCCCAGCTCTGTAACACCACTGCAAGGGGCATCAGACGGTGAATTTTCAGTCTTGCCAGCCTCCCCCTGCTCTGCCGGGAGCCCAAGAGTCCCTCAGCTCCAGGTACGGCCCTTTGGGAGAGCTACCTTAGTCTGGATATTGCGCAGAAAGCCCCGGGGCTGTCTGTCAACACTTTTTAAGCTCTGCATGAGAAAGCAGTGAAAGAAAGAATAGAAAGGGATCCAGACAGGGATGCAGTAGGATTTCCCAACTATTGAAACTAAAGCCAAGACACCTCTTGAAAGAAGACTCAAAACTATGGGCGAGAGGAGCGTAGCCGTGAGCCATTCCTTTCCTCTCATCACAGCATCTGCTTCCCGGGGTCCCCAAGCCGCCGCGCGCCGACGGGCGCCGCCGTTTGCGCTCAGCCAGGCTGCGGGGTTTTCCAAGCGCCCTGCCGGGGAGGGGAACGCTGCCGAACCCCCACTGCCCCGGCTCCTACCTGGGCGATCAGAGCCTTGTGCTTCGCCATGAGCTCGTTCAGGTCTTCCTGGTCCTCGTCGATGCGTTTCAGGAGGTCGGCTCTCTCGTGCTGCAGCTGGTACAGCTGCTCGTCAACCTGCGGAAGGACCGGCGGGGCTGCTGGCTCGCGCGTCGCACGGGGGACCCACCGCACAGCGTGCCCGGACCGCGGGGTCCTCTGGGACACGTGGCCGCCAGCCTCCGGTGCCGTACTCGCACCAGGAGAGGCGAAGGGAGCTCCTGCGTATCTGCAGAGGGGGACTACGGGACGCTGCGCCCTTGTACTGATTTTATCCATCCCTTTGGCCACCCGGGCGCTGTTCCCAATATTCCCTAATTTTAGTAAACATTAATATATTAGTAAACATGCTGGGTGATTTCGTAAATATGCGGAGCATTGCTGATTTAGTAAAAAAAGCTGATTATCGCTATCAAACACGAGGAGGTAGGACCGCGCCGCTGCCCTCCCACCTCCCCAGCCCAGGCTGCATCTCCACGAGCGCACCAGGGTCTTGTTTCTGCTGAGGGTCTCCAGCTCCGTGTGCAAGTTCTCCAGCTCCAGGGCCGCCGTCTGCTGGGACCTCTGAGCCTCCGCGCACTTTGCTTCGCTCTCTTCCAGCTGGGAACAATTGAGGGAGATCATAACCAGAGGAGCGCTCGGCGTCTGCAGAAGCCACGTGCCGATTACGCTGTTCCCCTTGCCACACGGCCACATCTCTTCTCCCTTCACCCTCGGAGCATTTCCCCTGCTGATGCAGACGGAAACCCGACCTTTTAAAACCTGCGTTGCTCTTCAGCCCGTCTGCTCCTGGGTTAGAGTGAGAACTCTTCCCTTCCCAGCCGGTGCGGCAGGGCTTCCCTGGGCACACCTAACCCCGGATCCTCGCACCGCTGGCTGCCCTGCTGAGGGCTGGAGTAAGCGCCTTAACCTGCACAGCCACCCTCTGCCTTGGCACTGCCGTGGTGAGGTAAGGCTGGGATCATTAATTTGCAAAATTATGTGAATTACATGTAATTCCTGATTAGAGCAATTCATGATTCGGAGTTTGCAAATGGGCTTTTCACGTGGCATAAATTGCATTTGCAAATACACATGAAATATCACATTTATAAATGCTAATTTGCTTGCGGTTTTTATAGCTCAGCCATTAAGACTACAATGATCTTAAATGGGCTGCAAACATCTGGAAGATGCAGCGTCATCCCAAAAACTGACACCGCCAGGACGGAGGAGTTTACGTAGGCTGTACCTGAACACCCCATTCCTTGCCCTGCTTGCTTGGGTTTCTTTCTTTTCTTTGTGAAAAAGAAAACTAAACCCCTCCGCTTGCTGCTCATTTCCCGTGCCCGGTCCCCGCAACCCTGCAGAGGATGCAGAGCTCCTGGGGGCAACGGGAGCCGCTGAGCACCACGGTGAGAGTCTGAGCATTTGAGGCTCTTTTCTCGGGGTTGACCTGTCTTTTTCTAATCCATCCCTCAAAAAAAAAGGGGGATTACAAAGTACCGTAACTGGGGCAATCCTCGGCTCATTTCCCTCAACTGTTTGGGGTGATTGAGACCTACTTGGAAAGGCTGAGCAGGTAATTTGCTTCCTCAGTGCCTACCCTGCAGAGGAAAGGGAAATCGTTTTTCCCTTAAAGTCAATGATTCTTTCCCTCTACCTGGCACAGCGCGATCTCCGAACGGCCGCTTCCCAGCCCTGCAGCGCGGCGCCGGCACGCCGGCCGCCTTCCTCGCTGCCGGCCCGCTGCAAGAGAGAGCCGCGTGCATGGTGGGACACAGCACCCCGCGCCCCACAGGCTGGCCACGCGTGGAGCGTGGCCCAACGCCGCTGCAACAGCCAGCAGCGACAGAAACCTCTTCCCACTCCATCCCAGGGCCAGAGCAATGGCCTCACTGGTGTACGTGGAAACGTCGGAGGGTTGTGATCTTCAGTCTCCGCCTTCCTTCCTAAATTGCATCCCCTATTTTTAACTCCTTCGGCGAGATCATCGGGCAGAGAACATGCCCTCCATCGCCACGAGGCACAACACCGACGGCTCCCACCAGCAACACCAGCAAAACCTCTGGAAGCAAACAGGCATCTGCCCCGGGGTGCCCGTCGTCCCACCACCGAGGCTGGGGCGGTGGCTGGTCGCTGCCCCCCGGGACCACCACTTCCATCGCTGAGCCCTTCTGCCACCCCTGCACGAACCGAGGAACGGATGGGAAGAAATAACCCCGAGCATCGCTGGGTCTCCAGCTGCCGTGCCAGCCAGAAGCTGCTCACCGGGGGAAGTATAAAGCTCTGGCATGGAGACGTTCAGCAGTTTGAATGCTGCAACACTCTTATTTAAAATGATGCTCCCGCGCCCAAACGCAGCCCCTGAGGGTGGATTGTCCAGTCGGTCTATTTGCACATCTGCACAGCGACATGCGCCGTGTTCCCTTTTCTTCCGCCAGCTGAAAAATATAGCTTTTATGTTTCGCACAAAGCTCAGGCAGCCGGCACTGCAACGACCCGGGCGAGAGCTGCTGGGAGGCGTGGGAGACGCCGCTCTGACCAGCTCCTGGTTTTATGGCTGAGGGCTTTTCCACCCGCTTCAGGCTCCTCCAGAAGCAACCCCATCCATGACCAGCCCCTGGGACTGCCCTTTCCCCTGCCGCGATTACACTAAAACTCCAGGTAGTTTAATCAGAGAGAAACACGTCTCCAGGACGTCTCATTAAATACCAGCTTCCATTTCACTTCCCGTAATGGAATTTTCCCCGCTTGGGAAGAATAAATTGAAATCCCACCCCAGAAATGCATAATGTATGAACTTCTGAACATTAGTTTGCTGTGCTACACCATCTGTTAAATACCTGCGTAAAATGGATGCTTCAGCCTTATTAAGAAACAATGCTATATTTCTAGCCATATGGATTTTGATTAACGGAAATGTAGCACTTGAGCAAAGTTTTCCGTCTTGTGGAGGTTTGTGGGCCGGTGGTAGGATGTACTGGCTTTTGAGAAAGTTGTCATGAATGATATTAGAAACGGTTTCAATTTAAAGGACAGCATCATCATGAGGCGTTTTTAACGCACGCAGAGCCTCAGCGTTGGCGGCGCAGCAAAAAGCCAATATTCCTGATATTAAGGCTTTCCGCAGTCCTCCTCCAAAGCGCCAGGCAGCCGGGCAGAGGCCACCCACCGAGGGAGCCGGCAGCGAGCCAGGGACAGACCGTATGGCACCACGGCCACGGCCAAGAGAAAGCAACCTCCCGCACGAGCCCGCCTCGCCGCAGGGACCGGGCTGCTCGCGGAACGAGGCGCTACTCCCCCGGCAAGGCGTGGCTGGACGCCACGGGGACGGCCACTCCCGCCGGGCAGAGCGAGCGCCCCGGCGTCGCCGCTCGGTCCCTCGGATCGGCACGCGGAAGGGGTCCCCCCCTCCGCGGCAGCGACTGCGGCGCCGAGCGGGGCCCAGCCCCGCTGAGGGCAGCGGGGCTGGGGAAGAGCGAAGCAGGGGCTGCGCATCACCTCCAGCCCCGACGCGGGCTTTGGGAGGTACCGAGGCGATGACTGGTAAGCGTGGCGTTACATCAATACTGTCCGAGAGAGGGCTCAGGAGCGCCAAAAACGGCCGTTCCTGCTGCCGGCCCGAGCCATGGCCGTCCCCCGCCCTGGCCGTCCAGATCAGTGGCACGGGCACCGGCGTTCCGGCGGCCACGTCAGGCCGAGCTCACCTTCCCCTTCTCCCTCGGCACCGGTGGGAGCAGCTGCTGCTCACAGATGTTATTTATGCAGAACCGTTGTCTCAATTACACCTCAATGTTGTTGGAACGGCTCATGCCTCCCGATGAGTTTGTTTCCAGGGGAAATGTACGGTACAGATTAATTACGGAGCGGTTTCGGAGGACTGGCATCATTAGCTCAGCCCCGGTGCTTGGCACGGCGGGACGCACGTGCACGGCCAGCCCGGGGATGGGCCCCCCGTGGCAGGGCACCCCGCGGACCCCGCGCTCACCCCGGGGCTGCCACTGTCCCCGGCCGGCGGCACAGTGCGGGCACAAGCACGGCACCCGCGGGCAGCCGCTCGCCGGGTCGCTCGGCGCCGGCTGTGAACCGCATTTAAACTATGGCAAATCCGCTGCGATCCCTGCTCCTGCCTCACAGCATCCCTATGGCAACACGTCCGGGACGCAGTGCCTCTGGAGCTCCTTATTAGACAGAGAAAACGCGCCGAACAGAAGGTAATTAGCAGGGCTACGGGCAAAAAAAGGAAAAAAATACTTAACCACTTGTTGGCTTAACTACAGAGAAGCGCTCCTTACAAGACAAGCCTCGTCCGCGCAGGAGGCACTTCTCACCCCGGTGCGGGCGGTGAACGCTCGCCCCGCGCGCAGTTAAAGCCGGGAGACCCGCAAATGCTCCTCGCAGCCTCCCCTCGGCCGAGGAGAAGGCTGGTGCTCCGAGGGGCAGGGGGATGCCCGCGCGCCCAAAGGCACCCACCTGTGCGCGCAGCCGCTGCAGCTCCTGCGCGCCGGCGCCGGGCTCCCCGGGGGCTGCCAGCAGCAGCTGCACGTCGGCGAGCAGGGCGCGCGTCCGCCGCAGGTCCCGCCGCAGCCGCTTCTCCACGTCGAAGTCACGGTGGCCGATCTGGGGAGGGGAGAGGGGGTGTCCTGAGCCCGCCGCCCTGCCCCGCTCTGCAAATCCTCCGTCGGACCTTTCCGTCCCGCCCCAAGGCATTCCCCCCATGGTTTGGGAACAGGGAAATATTCTGGCAATGCTGAAGCCTTGACGCGAGAAGATATTAAATATCTATGTACGGATATTGCAATTTTCCCTCTTTATCAAACAAAAATAATTTAGTAGTTAAATAAAAGGGAGAAAATAAATTACACCCACATCAAGACTGGCAGATTCCCCCAAAAAACACCGCATTTTTCCCCCACCAGAAAGCCGTTCCTCTGAAAACATCAACCCACCGCTGCTCTCCGCCAGCCCTGTGCCTGCCCAGCGCCAGAGGGACAGCCCGGCCGCACGACCCGGGGGCACAGGCGGGCGCCGCGGGTCCCCAGAGCCACAGCGCCCTGTCCTCGCCGCCACCGGGCGCTGTCCCAACCCGGGACACCACCCTGGCCCAGAAGATGTGGGTCCAGAGCCTGTGCCGAGAGCTGGCGCAGAAGATGCAAAAGTCATTGCATGAAAGAAAAAAAAGCCGGAAAAATCCCTCTGCTCCCTGGGGGAAAAGCGTGACAAAGGAGAACGTCTGCCCAAAGGGGAAAGGGGGAGGAAGAAGGGAAACGCTGACGAGGCAAGCTTCATTAGGCGTTATTTGCACAGCTCTAACGCAAGCAGCTGGAGCCCCGTCAGCCGCCGCCGCCTTCGGCGCGGGAGGCAGCAATCGCCTGCGCGAACCCCCGGCAGTGCTGGCGGAAAATAACTGCTGGGTGGTTTTGGAGGCTCGTCCCCGGGCAGTGTGGCGTCACCACGTTACTCTGAAGCCTTTTAAAGAAGGGAAGTAGGAAGCACCTTAAAAAAAAAGCCACCCTCTACGCTGCTCCTGGAAGCTGAGAGCAACCATGGCTACGAGGAGAAAAGAATGAGAAAAACACCAAATAAACAGGGACACGGTTTCAGTGCTTGATTTCAGACTAATTGAAGTATAAGAGCGTTTTCCATTTAGTCTGCTTTCCACGGCTCTTCTTGTTTTAAACCCGTTCTCCTATTTTCTGTTCACTGGATAAAATGAATTGTGCGGATTTGACCTTGTAACGTGGTTTAGAGCTGGCTGGCGTTTGCTGGAACCAGAAACCGTCGGCATCTCCATTTCCTTAATTAGTTTTCTGGGTTGGCTTTTGGTTTTTTTCCTTCTCTTTTTTAATAAACGGCTCTGAAGCACACCGTCCGCTGTAAATCAGGCGGCATTTATAGCAACACTGCCGCGCGGCAGATCTGCTGTTATCCCTGCCATCCCTGCAGACTGCATCTTGGATGCCGTTCAGCACCTTTTTCCCGAACTCGGGGTCTGCCTGCTGCCACAGAGGAGGGATTTTGTATCGTAACTGGAAGCAGCGGGTACAGCAGCCGCCACCACCTCCCACCACTGCAGCCTGGTGCTGCTTCAGTTACAAAGCCAGGAATTCATCTGAGCGCTGCTTTTGAGACTCCGGCTGTATTTCGCTCACTCCATGTCAATACCCAGACACACTATGCCATCTCCCCTTCCCCTCTTGGCGGGGGCCGGGGCTGCCCGGGCAGCGCCTGGGGATGCTCCTGGGAAGGAGAAGGTGCCTTTCCTCGAGGGCATCCCCGGCTTTGCTCCGTGCAGCTCCCGCTCCCTCCTCATCCATCTTAGTTCTCCTCCACCGAACAAGAGGGGCCTGTTGGACTGAGAGGCCGTTGCAATAATACCCCGCTTTTATACAGTAAGATTCATTCTGACAGTTCCCGAAACATTTTGTAAGCCGGCAGCCGGGGGGACGTTATGGATAAGCCTCGTCAGACCATTTTGTGTCTACTTGAAATACGCCCACCATTCCAGAGTCGCGAAGCTCCCAGATTCATCCTGTTTAACGACCACAGGCAATCGCCAAGCCTGGTGCAACGGTGAAATCCGGTCGGCTTGCGCTAGCGGCCGGAGGATGCGCTGCCGAGATACCACAGCTCCAGATAACCAGACCCTCCTCCCCTGTGCGCGCCGGGAGGCATCGGCATCCACCCAGCCTCGCTGAGCTCCGGGGAGCCCTGGGGTGCAGCAGCACCGAGATGGCAGCTCGGAACGCGCCGGACTGACGCCGTCCTCGGCCCCGGCAGCACCGTGGCCCCAGGGAAGGGCCAGGCGGGACCTCGCTTGGTCACCAGAGCTCCTTCAGCAGGAGCCGGTGCGTGAGATGGCCTCCAGGCCTGGCTGCTCGGCGATGCCGAGCGCTGCCCAAGCCGACAAATGCTGTGCAGCAAGGCGGCGTTCAGCCCCTGGCCTTCTAATTTAACAGGGAGCAGCTGCGTGTGCTTTTCCCATTACGTGCACTTCAGTCACTGCCACAGACACATCGGCGAGTGAAAAAGGATTTGCTCGACAAATGTGTCTGGGATAGAATTCCTTTGCAAAGAGCAGAATCAGATAAACTACTTTTCTGGGCAGTTGGAGCTGCTCCAGCATTAGTCCTGGTTAGTTTGACTCTCAGGAAAACAGCAGCAAAAAGCAGATGCCTGCCCCGCTTAGATCATTCTCCCGTACAAAAGTGAACGGTTCCCCTCCGTGGGTCCTGAGTGGGACTGGCCGTCTCCTGCACGACGCCTGCAGCCCCGAAACCCTCCCGGCAGCCAGTGCCCGCTGCGGCACGCGCCGCGGCTCTGACGGGTGCTTTCGGGAAGAGGCGAGGGACGGAGGGCATCGCAGCCGGCTGCACGTGCGTGAGCAGCCAAGCTGCCGCCCCAGCGGCACCCATGCATGCACTCACACTCCCTTTTTTACGGGCGGTGTTGTGAGCCGGGGCACAGCCAGCGGAGCGGCGTGGCTGGCCGGGAGGTAGCAGCAAGGAGAGCGGAGCACGCTTCTCCCCGCCAGCAGCCCCGGCGCGGGCACCGTCCTCTTACCTGCTCACACAGGGTGCCGATGAGCCCTTCCAGGTCCTGCTTCTCATGCAGCACCGTCTGCTTCTCCTGGTACTCCTGTTCTAGCTGCATCTCCAGCTGCCGGAGCTGTGCGTGGGAGACAACCCCAGCCATGCTCAGAGCCCGGCCGTGCCCCACCGAAGCCTGGCACGCTGGCTGGGCACGGCCACCAGCACGGCGGGGACCTGGGCGGCTGGGCAGCGCCCGGGACAGGGTGTGCACCGAAGCCTCCCATCACTGCAGCCGGGGCCTGGGCCACGTCCCCCTGAGCACCCACTGCTCCCTGAGCAACGCAACTGCTCCTGGCCAGGAGGAGCGAGGGGGAGCAGTCCAGGAGCCTGCAGGACTTTTGAGGACACGATGGGCCGTTTGTGCCCCCTCGCCTGCGAGGCACGCTCGGAGCTCCCCAGGGGCTGTCCCTGCAGTCCTGGCGCAGTAACACAGGGCCTTCAGCCAAGCTAGACGAGGGGTCGGCTCTAACATCTCCAGGTTTCCTCAGGGCATCCCGGGACCAGAGCCAAGCAGGCAGCGCGCTCCTCGCTCCAGCTCTCCACCAGCGAGGAGGTGACAGCGGCCTCGAGGGGCAGAGCGTGCCGTAAAGGCAGGATTTGTGCCGCTCCTGGGAGCAAAGGGAGCCTCAGCGCCAGCGCTGAGCGCAGGAGCCTGCGTCCCTCAGCTCAGGCATCGCCGACCCACAGCACTGCAGCAACGGCAAGCGCTTTGCAGGAGGGAACCGGGCCGGGGTGGGCGGCATTGCAGAGCTCTGCCGTGCAGCTCTGAGAGGTCCAGCAAGTCCAGCGGGGGCTGCGGGCGGTGGGAACGTGTTAACAAAGCAAGCCAGCCCATTTCACAGCCCGCTCCTCCCCTCGCAAGCAGCTGCGCGGCTGCGCCCGCAGGAGCGGACGTGCCGGGCTGCGACCCTGGCACAGCTCCCCGGAGCCCTCCCTGCCCCAGCCGCCTCCTGCACCCCCAGCTGTTGTTCAAAAACAGGGTTTAAAAAGGGAACGGGAGCAGGCTGCTAAACACTGATTGCTCTCCGGAGCGGCTCTGCCATTTACTCATTTGGAAAATAACACTCAGGCCACGCAGGGTGAGGGAGAGAAAGGATGAACGACACCCCGTCGGCCGAGAGCGCTGCATCTCCTCCAGCGGCGCTGGCAGTACCTTGCTCCCTGCGCAGGGCAGTTAGACCGGCGGAGCGGCACAGAAGGGCAGGGAGGACCCTGGCAGGAGCCCCGAGCGACGCGTCCTCGCGACCCGCCCCGAGCTTCGGCAAAAACTGGCCAGTGGGGAGGGGAGAGAGCAGCACTGAGCCGCGGCTGCACCACCCAGCAAGGGCAGCGCGGCGGGAAACGGCAGTGCCTGCGCCCTGTGGCAGCCCCCCAGCCCCCGGAGCCTTGCGGCTTAGGGCACGGCTACGTGCTGACAAGAGCAGGAGGAGCAGAGATTGCCTCGTTTGCCTTCCCACTTGTCCTGTCTTCCTAAAATAGCACGTGCAAAGCCCCACCGGCCGCTTCATTAAGCCTCAGCAATGTTAATTCAGTATCGACAGCCAGGTATGCCCCAGGCCTAATGGGAATTGGCTGTTACCACGCAGCCCCGCACCGAACACCCTGGGGACTTGGGAGAAATTGGGCTTTGTGCTTGCAAGCCACTGACCCCCCGGCTGCCTCAAGGCCTTGTCGAAGGGGTATTTTCTGTTCGATATCACCGAACACGAAGCCCTGGCTGGCTGGAGTTGGCGCCCTTGGCGTGACGCTGGTGTTACCGGGAGCACCCTGCCCGTGTGCTGCCTCGCACGTGGCTCTCGCGCACCGTCCCCGACAGCCCCTCCAGCGCGGCAGGGACTCACGCCTGGCCCAGGCGCTGACTTCGCACCCCGGGGCTGTGATGGGGCTTATGCCAGGCTGGCGGTGGGAAAGCAGCGTTCGCCCACCGCGCCACTCCCTGGAAGGGAAGGAGCCCTGGGAACGGCTCCTCCTCTGCACTGGGGACAGGGACGCCCTGGGGAGCACCCAGCATTGTGCCCCCACCCGGCGCCAACCTACCCGCCGCTGGCAGGACTGCCGCACGTCCTCCAGCTCCTCGTCCTTGTCCTCCAGCTCCTTCTGGTGGATCTGCTTCATCCGCTCTATCTCCAGCTCCAGCCTCTGGTGGAGCTGAAAGATGAACGCACAGAGGCTGCACGCAACGCCGGCGGGACGAGGGAGGTGCGGGGACGAACATCCCCGGCACGCCCGGCCCCAGCCCGGGTGGGGGCCACGCTACCTGCTCCAGGTGATCGACAGCAGCCGTTTGCCGCTCCAGCTCTTTCCGCTGCTCAGCAGCGCTGGCCTCCAGGTCCCAGAGCTGCTTCCTGAGCGCAGGCACGGCGCGGGCGTCCAGGGCGCTGGGGGTGCTGAGCTCCTGCACCCGGCCAGCCAGCACGGTTGCCCGCTGTGCCAGGCTGGCTGCCTCCGCCTCCTTCTTCTGCTCAGCAGGGGCAGAGTGGAGGGTCAGCAGCCGAGCCTCAAACGTGGGAGGGAGGGCTTGCACATGCGCCCCTCTCTTAAAACCCAGACCCTTTCCAACTGCATCATCAGAAACAGCCTGGAGCAGCCGCAGGCAGCAGGCAGCCCCCTCCCTGCACCGACAGCCCCGTCCTCACCATGAGCCCGAGCAATCCTTTCCCTCTTGGTTCTGCTCACTCGCTCCTGACCTCGCCGCCTTCTCCCCACGGGCTGTCCCCGACGCGGGTTCCCCGCAGCCCCCACTGCCTGGGGTGGCTGGCAACCGCCTTGCAGCTCCCCCCAGCCCCAGCCCGCCGTGCCCCTGCCGCTGCGGGGGGCTTGGCCAGTGCCCAGGGCAGCACCGTCCCACGAGGGCACAGACCTGTGGCTTCTCGCAGGTGAGATTGCAGACAGTGGTGTGAAGAAGAGCACAAGTGACTCCAGAGAAAATGAGGGTGGGCCTAATTAGCTAAACCATGGGATGGGTACCACTTGTAAAAAGTGGCAGCCTGTCTTCTGGCAGAGGATAATGCTATTTAAATACATCAGGCACATCCTAGAACTGCACTGAAAGAAATTAGAAACCAGTTGCCGGGTTTGTGCCTGATTGCCTCCGCTATAATTGCAAAGATAATGGCTTTGCCCTGAGAGCTGCTCCCGAAACGGAATAGAATGCAGCGAAGTGGGATGTCTTCCTCTTACCTCTAAGCTCTGCTGAAGTTTGCCCATCTCCCACCGGATGCTGGTGTTTTCCTGTGACACTTTTTCACGGAGGCTCTTCTCAAAGGCAGACTCTCCCAAGGCCTGAGCTAACTGCAGATCGAACCTGGAGGGGAAAACACACGTCACCTCTCCCGAGCTGCAGCCTCACCAGGCAGCAAGCAGCTTCTCCTGGCACTGGGCTTTCCAAGTGCTTTTGAGAGGACAAAAAAAAAAAAAAAGCAGCCTACTGTCTGCAAAGGGCTGCCATCATTTTGTGAATCCCTAATGACTCCGCGCCAAGTGCCAGCCACGGGAAGCGGATGGCGTGGGGCGGCAGTGCTGTGCACGCGGGTGCTTGCCAAGAGCGGAGCGCAAAAACCTGCTGCGATCAGCTGCTACAGACCCAAAACACCCCGAAACGCGCCTGGGCGTGGGCAGCAGCCCTCTGCCCCCTCCCGCTGTGGGAAGCTCTGTCCCCAGGGCCGGCCGGGACTCTGCCACACCGAGGGTTTGGTTCCAGCTCAGGGAGCGCTGCTGCTTTGGGGTAATAATCCTTGGAGCTTCTCAGCACCTTCCTATGTCTGGGTCGGACCAAGCCCCAGCCCACAGTCGGCGTCTCAAAACAGGCAAAGCAGCGAATACCGGCAACAAAGTGTAAATGAAAAGAAATCATAAAGCAAGCAGTTGGTGATTTCCCGCGTTTTCTGTGCCTGCTTGGCCTTGGTACCCTATTTTTGGGCAGAAAACCTATTTCCTTCACGGGTACCAAACAGCAGCAGTAAAACACGGGGGGTCATTTCTTGGCTACAGGGCTCCCCTCCTGGTACCCAGTTTGCCAACAGCACTCCCGGCACGGGCACGGCCACACTAAGGGCACACCAGAGCCTGGGACCAGCACGGAGGGTGCCCCAGCACCCAGCGACGCAGGAGCCGGCGCGCTCTGTGAGCCCCGGGCAGCCCTCCCCACGGTGCCACTGAGCGCCGCAGCGGCAGTGACTTCTGTTACGGAAGCGTGTTACAGTCACGCAGCGACGGGGTGTAAAAATAACCTCCCGGCTCAGTGCAACCTCCAGCAGTCGACGCGGACGAAAATAGCAGCCCTTCCAGGAACTCCTCACCCGAAGCCACCCGAAGCCTCCCCGTCCCCTGCCCTCCCGCTCCCGCAGCCCAGCCCTCCCGGGCGCTCCCGCCAGCCTTACTTCTTCTGCCTCTTCTCCAGCTCGTGGCTGCGGCTCTGCTGGCTCTCGGCGAGCACCCGCGCGTCCTCCAGCTCGCAGGCCAGCCGCCTGCACCGCCGCCGCAGCTGCTGGGACGCCTTCTTGGCTGCCTCGCACGCTGCCTGCACCTCGCCGAACTGTGGGCAGAGGCGGCGGTGAGCGGTGGAGGGACCCTTCGGCACATGCACCCCGCAGCCGCTCCCCACCCGGGGTCCAGCTCTGCTCCGGGGCCGGGGGATGGCTCACCCGGAGATCTTTTGCCAAACAAGGACAAATTTAGGTGCCCTGACCCCCCACGCTCCAGGCACCCTCCTGTGTGCCGGCAGCATCCCAGCCCTCCTGCTGAGTCAGCGAAGCTGCCCCAGGGGCAGATGCCTGATCCCCTTTCTCTGCAAAACGCCGCGCCTGGACCAAACGAGCTGGATCCCCCAAGGATTCGTATCATGTTTGGGGCAGAGAGACACGCAGCGCTCTCACCAACCGGAGAATGGAGTCATTAAGGAATGACTTTAAATAAGCAAAATTTTGCATTAATGAAGCCTGTAATTCCAAACTAACTATCTGAAAGCAAATGGGCTGTTTTGCTTTGCCCAAGCTCCTAAGACTGGGCTGCTTTTCTTATTACTTTTTAATGTACCATGAATAATATTCATTTCTTTATTTTACCCTTATGGAAAGGGATCTGGCTCCCAGGCACTGCTCAGGGAAGCACATTGGCTTTTTCGCTCCTCGTGGCAAAGCCTGGGAACTGACGGCTCTTCACATTAGCAGCTCTTTGCGTGACAGATGGTGCGAGCACAACCCCGTCCAGTATCCATAAGCCAGATCAGCACCAAGACCCACCACCAAGCCCCTCCCCACCCCACAGCTTTCCACCCTGTGCTCACCCTTGTGCTTGACCAAGATCGAATTTTGCCATGTTCTGGTGCTAAAGTGACTTTTTAAGCTAAAAGGAAGGTTTGGGGTATTTATTCTCAAAGCAGCAAAACCCAGCCGGTTTCCCCTGGGTCAGTGAGGACATCAGGAGCAAGCAGCTGCATTTCCAAGTCTCAGCCCTGTGAAACTTCGCCTGCCCCGGGAGCAAGGAGAGGAAAACTGGCTCCAGCAGCAGCCCCGCTCCTCGGTGTGACTCTGGGGAGTCCCTGTCGCCTCCCGCACCCGGGGCCGGCAGCGCTTGCCTTTTGCTCGAGCCCCGTCCTGGCGCCCAGCTCGGCCTCCAGCCGCTCCTCCAGCTGCGCCAGCCGCTTCTGCAGGAAGGCGATCTCCGTCTGCGCGCAGTCGAAGCGCACTTGCCACTCATCCTCTGCGAACGGAGAGACCCAGAGGAGCCGCGTGGGTCGGACGGGCGAATGCACAACGGGACTGCAGCGCCCACAAGGCACGAGCGCCAGCAGCGAGCTCACAGGGTGCAGCGCTGCTTTGTGCGCCCAGGGATGCCCCGGATCGCACAGCACGCGTACCCCCGCCTTAGGCAAAGCATGCGTGCTCGTGCCGTGCCGTGCCATGCCACCCCACGCCACCCCATCCCACTTGCGTTCTTGGCAGCCTCCTCATCGCTCCAAAACACACTTCAAACACGCTCCGAGCTGCCGGGACTGCTGGGAGCGCCGGGCAGTGCCCCCAGTGCCCTCAGGCAGAATCCCTGCCTGCCTCCTCAGCCCCGAGCAAGAGCCAGAGCCGTGTGCGACTGAGCCGTCGCTGCCAGCCCCTGCCGGAGGAGCAATGCAGAATGACGGGGTGCCAAAAACACGCGGGGGGGGCCAGGGGCTGGGGGAGCAGCGCTGCTTGTGGGGGCCAAACCTCTGCCCATTGCAAGAGGCTTTGCTGCCCTGCGGGGGTGGCCGTGCTAGCCCCGCAGGTCAGGCTGGATGCCCAGAGCATGCATCGCCCTGAAGGGACACCCTTACCTCCTCCGGAGCCACTTATCTTCATCTCACGCAACTGAACCAGCTGCTGGGCCTCTTCCAGCTGCTTTTCCACCGACTCCAGTTTCTTCTGCACTTGGTCGTGTTTGCTCTGGGGAAAGCCGGGGAAGGGAGGGAGCAGCTCTACCTGGCTCCAGGGCACTTGGGTCCAGCAAGGCTTTGCCGAGAGCGCGGCATCGCCACCGGCATGGCCTGGTGGCTCAGGGCTCTCCTACCTGCAGCTCCTGCAGCTCGCGGGCGCCCCGCAGCCTCTCTGCCCGCTCCCCGTCCAGGACCTGGCAGGCGACGTCGCCCTTGTACCGCTCATCCGACAGCTCCGTCGTCAGGTCAATGATCTGGGGGGGGCAACAGGGAGTCAGGCCGGGCATCGCTGCGCGCGCCGGCCTGGGGGGCCCGGCCATCCCGCATCGACCCGAGTGTGCTGACTGCTCTCCTTTGGCGGCTGCCTGTGCTTAGGGGACGCGGTAAGTGGACACCGACACCAACCAGTGTCACCAGTGGGAACCCAGGCTCCCACTGGCCGTGCCCAGCGAAGAGCAACCGCTGCTGGAGCCCGTGGCTGCACCCCTCGCACGGCTGCCTGTGCCCAGGCAGCTGCCTGCCAGGGCTGCACAGCCGGCAGCTCGCACCAGCAGTGCGCTGCCTGCGCGGTGCTGCCTGCGCGGTGCTGCCTGCGCGGTGCTGCCTGCCGTGCGCTGCAGGCAGGGCTCATCAGATCTCTGCATCATTCTTGCTGATTAGCATTAAGCTTCATTTGAAACAACAAGCAGGTGAACGAAGGGGGCAATTATTAATCTGAAGAATTAATTCCTTTTTCTGCAAAGCAGAGGTGAACACGGTTCATCCCTCTCAGCCGGCTGAGCGAGGGGCTGCAGAGGCAGCAGGGCCAGCGGAACACGCAGGCTTCCAGTGCTGCTTTTCCCGCGCCTGACAGCGTTTTAAGCGACTTCACATCTCACAGGTGCCCCGCGCAAGCTCTTCAGGGGGTCCAATAACTTTAACTCGGTAAGTAAACTGAATAACTTTTTTTCCCTGGGGAGCTGGCATTTTTCTGGGGCTGAGGCACTAGCCTCGCATGGCAGACCCAGCCTTGTGGCTGGGATTTCATTTTAACAAGGAGCTGAAGTAAATAATCTTTAGCCGCTTCCCGTTGAGAAGGGGGTCCCTCGGGGCTGTTGGTACCGTTAACCAGAGCTGCAGCGTTACAGCTAGACCACAGCTTGGCCACCCCTCGCGAGGGGCGAGCACCGCAGCCCGGCGAGCCCAGCAGACCCAGGATATTTATAGCAAACTTGGGAGCTCCTGTTCCTCCCGGTGCTTAACGAAACCCCAGCTGCAATTGCCCAGGAGCCTGTGCATCCGAGGGGGGACTCCGCACGGGACCAGCGGCTGGCCGGGGATCCATGCGGTCCTCGACGTGCCTCCAAGTCCTGTCTGACATGTGGCCGCAGTGGCTGCCCCGGCAGCTGCCACCCCGCGAGCGCTGCGCACGGCGGGATCACGCTGGGAGCCGGGGGTCGGGCAGGACACTTGTACCACGTGCCGTCTCCTCGGTATCACCATTCGTCCCATTAAACTAAGACATTTCTGGTGCCTGCAGAGGTTGGCGAGCCTGCAGTCCTGCGAGCGCCATGCGAACGCGATACATCTGTGTGTCATCTTCCATTCTAATGACACCCTTCTGTCAGCAGAAGGGGTGACATTCGCACTGCCACTTTTCAGCCTCGTACGCCGCGCCGGTGGCAGCACGAGGTGACGTCTGTCCTTGCCGGGGGCCTTTCCCTGGGGACACTCCTGGGAATGGCCTATTCCCGGGGCGTCTGGGCTGCTCTCTGGGCGCAGACCCTGAGGGGACCTGCTGCTCTGGCACCAGCCGGCAGGGACCCTGCAGCGACGCTGGCCCTGGGTGCTGCAGCTGGGCACCGCAGCCCATCTGGGTCCCGCACAGCGAACCACCTCCGGCTGCGGTTACTCTGCCGGCAGTTCGGCAGCTGCCCCCTGCCCATCCCGCCGCGGACCGCGGCTCCTCCTGCTGTCATGTCATCGGTGGGCATATTCATCCTGATATGGCTTAATTTCCAACTCGACCAAGCGGGGCTGTGGCAGGGGCTTTTTTGGGGCTCTACCTTGCTCTCCAGCTTCTCTGTGGTCTGCCTGAGCTCGCTGCATGCCTGCTCGGATTTTTCCAGCTTCCTTCTCAGTGCCGCCAGCTCCTCCTAGAGAAGATTGCAAAAAACCACACATGGAGAGCTCCAGCATCCTCACTTTATTTATGAAAATCTCATTTCCTGTTAAAAATAAGTGGGAGAGACATAGCTGCCTTATTAATAAAATTTACCAGGCAGCTTTGAAGGCTGCTCACTGCAAATTGCTGGGACTACAGCTCCTGACATGAATTTCATTGGAGGGAATGTCAGCTTTGGTGTGCGTGCAGAGCACATTTCATGAGAAAGAAGCAAACCTCAAAAGCCTGGGATGAACAGCCAAACGTCTGAATTTTGCTCATGGAGCGTTCCTGGGGCCCTGGCAGGCTATCACAGAGAGGTTGCAAAGGCACATTGTTTTCTGTGATTCTTTTTCAGGCAGCCTGACTGTAACTGCGGAAAAAGCTGCTTGGTGCAGCCTTGTCCTGCTTTGATGTCCCACACTGAGCAGAAGCAGAACACGCAGAGTTGTGATAAAAAAGAGGTTAATGGGTGATGAGGCCTGATGGATCCCAGGCGGGTTTGGAGAGAGAAACAGAGGCTTGGGCAGCTTTTATTTTGTCTGAAAACATCTTGTTAAAACCTCACTAAGGCCAGAGGAGGAGCAGGATGCCGGAGGAGACGGACTAAGAATTTAGCACAGGTCTCAGATGGTGCGGAGGGGCGAAAGGCGCCTTTCCCGGGTCAGCAAATGCCCATTAACGTCTCCCATCACCAGTGGCAGCGCAGGTGGAAGCCAGCACAGCTCTGGTGACAGTACAGAGCAGAGTCCCCTGCCTCAAGGATGCGTTTGGCCACTCACCATCCGTCATCCCAGAGACTAGTGTGGGGCAGCTGTGCCCAGGGGGCTCGAGGCTGAAGACCCAGCCCCAGCGAGCTTGCGGGGGGCACAGGGAGGGCAGTGGGGCAGCCCCGACCCTTCAGGGGCGGGGACATGGTACGTTTGCTACTGTCCCTCTAAGGAAGAAGGAGAGTTATTGCTTCCTCCACAGTGCTGCAAAACACATTACTTGGGGCAAAAAATGCAGTGCTAGGAACAGATAACAACTTCTGGATGGTCAGAAAAACGTCTCTGCTCTGCTAGAATTGACTTCCAATTTGACTGACCCACCAGGCAGGGCCCCGAAAGCATCCCGTCCCGTCCCGTCCCATCCCGTCCCGTCCCATCCCATCCCGTCCCATCCCATCCCGTCCCGTCCCGTCCTGTCCCGTCCCGTCCCGTTCCGTCCCATCCCATCCCGTCCCGTCCCGTCCCGTCCCGTCCCATTGCTCGAAGCATACTTCTTTTGCATGCAGCTGCTCCTCCGCGAGGTTAACGCTGAGCAGGGGCCGCACGCGGCTCAGCAGCTGCCACCAGGACCAGTGCCTGACTGCCTGGAAGACCACCAGGTTCTTCTGGATGCAGCTGACAGCAAGGCGCTGGATCTGCGGGGAGACAAGGCCGGCAGTGCCCTGAACCCAGCCACGAGCGAGCCCTCCGGGAAGGACCAGGCTAGAGCAAGCACCGGGCTGGAGAGGGACGAGGTGGGAGCAGCTCTGCACCTCAGGGAACGGCAGCGCGGCGCCCTGCGGCTGACTGCAGGGCAGGGCAGAGCGGGTACGCTTCAAAGGAGCAGCCTGCTCCGCTCAAAGAGCTGTAATTTGGATGCTCTGTGCCATATCACAGCAGCACTGACCCTGCCGCAGCCCGAGCCCGTGCTTTGGTGGGCGCAGGGTGTCCACGGCCCGCGGGATGGATACCTTCAGCCTCTTGAATTTCTGACGGCTGAGGAAGCCCTTGCACGCAGCCTGGAGCAGGATCATCTTCTGGGCTATCAGCTTGTCGCGTTGCTTGTCCAGTCTGGAGATGACCCCCGGCTTCAGGAAAACCTGACAGCAAGCAACGGCGGTTAGGACCCCCAGGACGGGGTCTGAAGCTGCCCCTTCTGGCTAACACCCGGCAGCCTCCCCGAGACCTGTGGGAGACTGAAGGTCCTTGCACTGGACGGGACCAGCGGGCGCAACCACTGCTCCAGCCTGAAACGCCGGCTGGAAGGGGACTCCAGCCCCACCTGGCCAAACCCGCAACGCACCCGTCTGCCCCGAATGCACCTGCAGCGGCCCCGGCCCCGGCCTCCCTGGGGACACGCATGGGACAGCAAGAGGGAGCTGTGTCCCAGCTCCATCCCATCCCCGAGCCCGGCAGCGGGACGGCTGCACATCCCGGCGAGCGCGTCCCTCGTGCCCCTCCACCTCCTGCTCCTGGGCATCGCTGAAACGGGGCGTACGGGGCTGCCCGCGTCCCACCGAGGCGCGGGGGACTGGGCTGCTGAGTGCCCTTCGGGGGCCGGCCCTCACACCGTGCGCACGCCGGCGTTTGCTGCCTGTCCCTGCCTGCTCTCACGCCTCCTCTTTGACATAGGAGGGCATCAGCCACCACACGGGGCTGCGAGTCCGTGAAGCTCTCCCCTCGGGCCGCTGCCTCTGCTGGAAACGGCATTTTTGACAGCGAACACACAGGTAACAGCAAAGATGCCAGTTCACAATAGGAAAAACAGAATTCAGCGCATCGTTTTCTTTAACTGAACTTGTTGCAAACACCTCAGAAATGATACAGACTTGCTGATGCCATCGAATTTAGCCCGCTATTGATCTCGGAGCGCAAGACGTCTCTCGGTCACTGCCTGGCGAAGCTCTCGGGATACGGGACTAATCATTCCTGAATATTGCGCACCATTTGCATAATACAGCTTTAATAAAAACTGAATTACGCTTGTGAAGCCGGTGGCGTACTTAAAGAGCTGTGTTTTAAAGATGCCAAATTGAATCAAAGAACAATTCTGAGGAAACTCACTTTCTTGAGATAATGCTATGATTGCTCCACCACCTATTTGATTGTCTCATTAATGTCTGTATTAACTTCACAAGCCAGCGACTTTTAGAAGCAAGTACAAAATCAATGCTCAAAGCGATGGCAAAACTAACTCCTCTGTAACAAGATGTGACTGGAGCTGCTATTGCACTATTGATTAAGTACACGGGTTTCATAGAAGAGATAATTGCAAACTGCACTGCGCAGGATAAAAGAAAGTTATTTTGCTCCACAGAACCGTTTCATGAATTCTTTCTATATAGACTCTGAGAGCTGAAGGCAAGCATGCATGCAAAATTAATTTTTCTTTAAGATTACCGCATTTAAGTTCAAATGCTGTTGCTGCGACAACTCCCGCACCTGCAGCCGCCCGGCTCAGCAGTGTCAAACCCAGCCCGCCAATGCCCGCGAGCTGCCCAAGCCCCATTTACACCCATGAGCCATCAAAGGTTAATTAATTAGGGACTTAAATGTCACGAGGGGCTGGATTCTGGTGATTTGGTACGCAGTTTACCCAGGGTAACACTTTCAAATGTGAATTAGGAGCCTTCCGCTTTGATTTTCGGCGAGGCTTGGTTTCCCAGCCCACCTGGGTGCCGCGGGGAGCTGCGGCCGAGAGGGTTTCTCTCCAGGTTGGGAAGCTCTGCGCAGCCGGCAGCGCCCGGCACGGGGCTGGCTGTGCCGTACGTGCCGAGAGCAACGGGGAAGCAGAGCCCGGAGCCGTCGTACCTGGCTGCGTCCTATGGCGACGCTTTTCTTCTCCAGATCCAGCGCCCGGAAAAGCTCCTCTATAGCCTGCGGAGAAGGAGCACAGCACGGAGCCGCTCAGAAAACAGCCACAGCCTGGCACCAGCCTGCCGAAATGGGGTGCAGAACCCCCCCGTCCTTACGGGCACCCGGTAAGGGTGCGTCCAGCTGCGCTCTCGCTTCCTCCTCCCCATGCAAAAGCGCACCAGCGCAGCCGGAGAGCAGCCTCCGAAACTGCTCCGGGGAGGAGGGGATTTTTCAAATCCCCTGCTTACACGCTGCTGACGAGGCACCCTGTGCCTCCTTGCGGCATTTAATAACAATATTGACCTTTTCCGACTGTCAAACTTGTCTTATTAAATCCCGAGGTCTTAACTGAATCCGCACACACTGGCTGGCCGTTGGCACAACCCAGCGTGTGCCCCAGTTTAGTTCATCTCCTCTCGGCTTTTCCCGGCTCTTGGTGCTTCCCGGCTCATGCATAGCCCATTCCAGGGGCAGGGGCGGCGCTCCCCAGTTTTTTCTACAAATTTACTATAAACCAAACAAAACTGGCAAATCTCCACCCTCATTCCTGAGCTCCTTTGACTTCCAGGCTTTCTGGGACAAGGCGAGGAGCCGGCCCGGTCCCTGGGGAACCTCCATGTGCTCCCTGCTCTGTCGGGTTCCTGGGAATGCTGCCTGGCTTGCCCGCAGCTGAGTTTGGCTGGTTTTGGGAGGGCTGGGGTGAAGGATGAGGCACCACCACGCCGGCCAGAGCAATGCACGGATCCTGCCCTCCGCACATGCCTCCAACCCCACTGTGTGTGCCGTGCAAAACGAGGCCTTCCAGGCACCGGAGGACCGCGGCACAGCCCTCAGCAAGCAGGATTTTCAAAGCCATTTTCTCTTGAGTATTAAAAAGTAGCAATAACAGGCTTCATTGCCAGGCTGATCTCCCCAAGTCCTCTCCACGGTGCAATAACGTTGGCAAACGCAGCCCACGCGAGGCACGTTTACTGCCTTTGCAAAAACAGTCCTCAGGGGGAGAAACTCCGGGATGAAGAGCTGGGCTCAGCTGCTCTGCCAGGAACAGCCGCGCCGGTTGCTGGAGGACCCGCATCCCTCTGCGCTCAGGCACGTGTGGGAAGGGTGAAGAGGAGCAGGATGCAAAGCCACCCCCCGCAGCCCAGCGCCGCACGGGGCTGCGCCCACGCAGGATGCGGCCCCGCTGCCAGATCGCTCCTGCTCATTGCCGGGGAGCTGCGACCGCCCAGAGCCCGGACGTACGGGCTGACCCCAGGGACTCCCAGACCCCGGTGCCGTTTCTCGGTGTGCTACCCTGAGCCTCGCTGAACGTGGTTGTTCTCCTTCACCCCAGCTCCTGAGGACGGCCTCGCGTCTAAGAAACCTGCACTGACAACCTCGCTACCAAAACTCCTCAACAGCTGTCCAGATGTGCACTCCCACCCGTGGCGGGTCCTGCAGCAACACAGCAAAAGAGCATCGCCCACAGCGGGCGGCAGACGCCCGAGCTTGGCAGCCCGCAGAGCCGCAGGAGGTGACCCTACAGCAGGCTGAGGAGCGACGCCAGCACCACGGAGCGCCTGAGCGAGGCAGGGCCTGGGAAGCAGCGCGTCTAGGGGAGGACAGCCGGGCTCGCGCGGGGTACAGGCAACGCCGGCGCAGGGGCTGCCTGCAGGGAGCTCCAGGAATTGCTCCTCGTCGCAAAGAAAGCCCTGACCACGCTGGGGAGGGCCGGAGGAGCTCCGGCTCTCAGCCCAGGATCCCCAGGCTAGCCCGGCACGCACCTTGCTCTCGTCTGGCACCTCATAGGCAGAGGAGTACTTCTTCATGACGTCTGGAGCCAGGACCTGGAAGCGCCTTCGGAAGTGGGTCAGGAGCAGGCGATCCGCATACCCTGGGGGCAGACAGACATGGCTGGGGCCGCACCAGCCCAGGGGCACGAGGCGCGCACCAAAACGCCGGGGAGGGAACGGCGGCGGGGGCTGCTGTGAAGGGCGGCACGTCCTGCGCCCAGCAAAAGGTGTCCCGGGTGGTGGGGACTGGGGGAGCAGAGAGAAACCCCCGCCGTGAGGGAGGGAGCGGAAAAGCAGCAGCGATGCGCTTGAGGTGGCCAGACGCCATCCCGGCACCTCGTGTCATGCTGGAGAGTCCCCTGGGCCTCCCGCACGGGTCCCCTCCCCTGGCGCGGCCTGTGACTGCGGTCGCTGCAAGTCCAGCCTGACGCGCAGACGCTGCAAGGGGACCACGGGGTGCCCCACTGCAGCTGCCGTGCGGAGGCTGTGCCGCCCGGCAGCGCCGCAGGCTGTGGGCGGGAGAGGGGCTGGGAGCCCCTGCAAAGAGCAGCAACAAAAACCCCGGGGCTTTCTGAAGCGGGGCTGGCAAGAGGCAGATGATGAGCAGAGCGCGGAAGGGCTGAGCTGCCGGCAAGGCGGCACCGGCGGGTGGGATCGGCACCGCACGCGGCAGCGGAGGAGGGCCGGGGCGTACCGATGCGGTGGAGGCGCAGGGCGTCCAGGAGCTGGGTGCCCTCCAGTTGGGCTCGCAGCGTCGGCACGTCCAGGCGCGGGGCTGCGTCGCGCGGCGCGGGGGGCCGAGGGACCGGCCCCTCCGCCCCCGCTCCCGGGAGGAGGCAGTGCACGAAGTGCAGCTGGGACCGCCGGAGCAGGTTCGTGAGCGCGTCCTGCCAGGCAGGCAGAGATTAGCAGGGACGGTGGGGAGCGCGGGGCGAAGGGGCAGCACTCAGCGTCGGTGGGGAACACTCCCCGTGCGCCCGCCACCGGCTGTCTGGGCAGGTAAAGGAGTCATCCTCAGGGCCCTCAAAGTTGAAGGGCGTGTTAGGAACAACAGTCAGAGAGGTGAGCCCGAGGTGCAGCTCTCGGGTGCCCTTCCTCCTCATGTCCCAGGTTTTCAGTCGATGGGCTACAAAAAGTTACCCGGGTTGGGGGGTTGCTGGGCGGGGGTTTGCCAGGGATGGCCAGGAGCACGAGGCGGGCTGGCCGGGGAGCCTGCGCAGACTGAGCCTCGTCTCCTCGAGAGAGTTTCGGCACCTCGCTATGGCTGAGGTCAGCAGGAGCTCGGCACGTGCCCAGCACAGAGGGCTAGTCTACTCGCCCGAGTGCTTAAGAGGGTTAAGCGGTGGCACAGCAAGGTGCGTGTGTCATCTGCTTTATCATTTGTTTGCCTGGGACGCTTTCCCTGAGTGTCGGCGGTGCTGGGGAGGCTCGTGGCCACCGGTGGCCAGAGCAGCATCCCGGGCCAGGAGACCAGCAGGACACTGAGCTGCACCGGTGACCCCCAGCCCGGCAGAGCAGGGGGTGCCTGCCGGGGGGTGCGAGGCTCCCCGTGAAGGAGGAGGGTGCCTAAGGCAGGGTCTCAATGTGGGGTCAGGATACGCAAACACCCCAACCCGCACCCACGAGGGTCCCAGTGCCCGCACTCACCGCCTGCAGTTTGAGCTGAGCACACACCGACCTCTTCTTCACGGCTGCAAAGCTGCTGGCGAAGGTCTTCCTCACGCAGCCGTTGCGGTGCAGGACCGCCTGGGAGCGTCCCTCCAGCCCCGCCACAGCGCGGCAGGCCAGCGGCGCCCGCGAGCGTGGCAACACCAGCTCCTTCACGGCCTCTCTGTTGAGGTGAGCAATGAGACAGGGCGGTGGGGTCGCAGTGCTGCTGGTGACGGGGAACCTCTGCTTCCCAGCCCCTTCAGCGGGGATGCGATGCCCAGCACCCCAAATTTGGCATCGGTGCTGCTGCAGGGCACCCGGCCGCGGAGCAGAGCAGGGTGCTGGGACACCCCCCCTGCCCCGTTCCTCTCCGGTTCAGGCACCGAGCCATTCAGTGCTATTAAAACTTTCCTGGATTGCAGCCCGAGACGCAGTGAGCTGGGGGTGTTTAAGCAGGAGGTTAAAATCACCCCATGTGGGGAGACATCTGCAGCAGCTGGATTGCACTTCGGTTCCAATCTAGTTTGCAAGGTTCCTCGAAGCGGTGGGGAAAACCTGGGCGGTGGCTGCATGCGGAGCTGCCCACGAGCGACGTCTCGTGGCCCCGACCCGCACCGGACGCCCAACCCCATGGCACTGCGGAGCCGAAGACACCGCAGGGCCCCCCCTGCTGCTCCCCATTGCCCCCACTGCCCACGCCCGCAGGAGGGGACCCCTCCCTGAAGCGTCAGTGGCACGGATCTGCTGACTTGAAGAACCCAGACAGCTCTGATGGAAAGTTGGTCACCGCGGCGTTAGTCCCCAGCTCGCTCGTCTACCGTGATCACAGCGTGTACATCTGGCTGTCAGTCAGCCCGGGGGCTTGATGGCTGTAAGTCAGATCACCTGACATCTGCTCCCCCCACCTTAACTAAACTCTCAGGATTCCCACAAAGCTGGGTTGAAAACTCTGCTGTTTTCTGGCTTTCTTGCCGTTTTTCCCCCAGGCAGAGCTGGACTCCGGCAACGCAGCGCCGGCCTCAGCAGGTGCCTCGGGCTGCCCCGCGGACGGGATCCGCTCAAGATCCCGTCCCCTCCTTGCCCGCCCGAGGCCGGATCAGCTCCGTCCCTTGGACTGTGCATTGGGCAGGAGGTGGGGGATGGGCTGGGACTCCTTCCAGCGCCATTGCCCACCCTGGCCACCTGCGGCTCCTCCGGCCTCAGCCAGGCTGCGGCCCCTCTCCTTTCTGCTGGGATGTCCCACACGACCCTCTGCCTTCCCACCACAAAGGGCCTCTCGGAGCTGGGGTGGGTTTGCAATCTCCAGCCCCAGCTGGAGCAACTTGGCTCACGGCGGGGTTGTCCCCAGCCCCGCTCCCACGGGCCCGGGTATGACCACCGGCACCGTGGCGCGTCCCTCGCACTTACACCTTAGACTGCTGCAGCACCTGGATGGCGTTTTGTGCCGAGAGGTTGAGCTTGGCTTTGCCGACCCAGCCCGTGAGGTCGTAGCGCACGGGGTCCGTGCCCAGCTGGTGGGAGATCTCGAAGTGCAGCGCCTGCTCGCACCTGCGCACGTAGCCGTCCCCTGCGATAGCGGTGGCACCCCGGAATCGCCCGAGAAGAAAAGCCCAGTGAGCCGTTTCATTCGCTGCATGGTTTCTAACGTTTCCAGAGCTAAAAGGCGATGCCAAGGGATGGGCAGCCGAGCTGACCCGGCCTTACCCTCCTGGTCGGGTCCCTTTGTGGCGAAGTAGGAGCACAGGCGGTCGAAGGCAGTGCCGTCCCCGGAGCCTGGGATCAGCACCTCCTCGTCCAGGATCCACAGCAGCCCCTTGCGATCGGCCCCCGGGCCGCCGGGCAGCGGCTGCCGGAGGGAGGGGGCCCTCGGTGACGGAGAAGGGGCGGGAGGGCTGCGGGCAGCCAGCTCCAGCCACAGCCATGCCAGCCTGCTCCCACCTCGCTCCCTCCCCGCTCCCCCCCACCTCTGCCACCCGTGTCCCCTGCCCCGGCGCAGCCAGACCGGGCTGAGGAAACCCTCCTGGCCCGATCCAGCCCTGGACTTCACCCCTGAGACCTCCGCAGTCAGACTGCGTCCCCGAGGGGCCAGTCGTACCAGCTCTGCAGCCGGGCTGGGAGGGGTGCCCGCGGCGCAGGGCTTGCCCCAGGAGGGTGCTTGTATTTTAAAAAGCCAAAAGGTCCTGGTTGATGCTGCGCCCTCGCCTGTAACACCCTGGCCTGCTCTGTGCAAAACACACCCCGAGGTCCCACTCTGCCTCGGAAATCCTCACTCCTCTGAGCGTGAGGATGCTTCAAGCACGGCCAGAGCAACCAGCTCCCACCGTGGCCACGGGGAGAGGTTACCTGTGAGGAGCTCAGGTCGAGGACGGACAACGTGGCCAGTGGAGAGCGCTCTGGAAGATCAAAAGACACCTCAACATTTTCCTGGAAAACATTATTTAAAAGCTTGCTTCAGTCATGGTCTGGCATCTGAAAGCCAAGGGGAGACAGGTTTGCATGGAGGGGCAGGAAGATGGCGCGGGCCCTGCTCCCGCTGGGCTTTGCGGGGATCTGGTGCTGGGGGAGTGGAGCAGCTGCCAGAGACACCTCCGCCGCGACGCAGGGCTGTCGGGACCACCGCGCCCAGCGGGCTTCTGCAGCACTCTGAGGATGTCAGACAAGCTGTGTAAATCACGGATACGACAATAACTGAAGACGTAGCAAGAAAGCACCAAGAAACCATTCAATTATTTAATTTGCAGCTTGCAGGCATTGTTTCCCTTTCTCAGCCGAGGGCTTCAGGGCTCACCCACCACCCGTGGCTCCAGCACCCCCTCCCGACACCCCCACCCTGCCCCGGAGCGTGGGAGCCCGCGGAGGGGCAGGGTGAGCACGGCTTGCTCTTGCTCACGTGTGAACCGGGGAGGTTCGGCAAGAGCCGCCGCTGCAACGTCTCTCCACGGTAACAGCGTGAGGTTTTGCTCAGGGATGCGGTTTGCAGCCCGTGCGTGCAGGCGCAGCAGGAAGCAGCAGCGGGGCCCGAGTTTCTGCCTCCCAAGGCCACGTGCCACCGTCACTCCGACGTGTGACCCAGCTCTGGGAGCGAGCGGGTCACTGGGGCGCGGGCTCACAGTCGCGGTCCCGCGGCTCACATCTTGCACCGGGGCAGCTGTCCTTAGCCAGCAACAAAGCCAAGGCAAGGCGAGCCTGCTGAGCCCGCTGCCATTTCAAGCTTGGCCAGGAACTACATATTCATCGCTACTGAAGAGCACAGATATACTTGGCGCAAGCGATGTGTGACTATTAAGCCCTGGGAACTCCACTATTTTCCCAGGGCTAGAGGTATTAAAGGAACTTCTGCAAGCCTAATAAGTTCATCTCTGCTCGCGGATTTTTCAACAGCTTATTTCTGCAATAATTTATCATCTTCCTTTCTATTCTCTATTATTCATCACCAGAGGAAAAACTCAGCTGCGCCAACAGAAGGGCGCGAAGCCACCTGAGCTGGAACAAGCATGCCCAAAGAGATGCCAGGACAGCCTGGCATCCCCGGCACGTCAGATGGGGGTCTGCGACTGGGGTCTGGGGGCAGCGGGGGGAAGAGAGACCTCGCTCAAGGCTACCGCTCCGTTACAGACCCCTCATTTCTGCAACACCCCTCCCGTTAAAGCTACTGAGTGTGTTACTTGGTCACACCATGGCAGGGGCCAGGGACCCGTTGGGTCAAAGGCAGCCCCATCCCCAGGTGCCAGGAAGCTGCTCCCGGGGACCCTGCTCCCAGCCCTCGCTCCTCACCTCTCTGTACCGCTCCATTTCCGAAACAAAGGTTTTCTCGTAGAAGAGAGCCTGCAGCCGCTCGTGCACATAGTTGTGGCAGAGCTCTTCAAAAGTCGCCGCCCGCTCGCCCCGCTGGTGCCGCGGGTTGTGAAAGCCAGGAGTGTCCACCACCGCGATGGAGGCCATGGAGAGGTGCTGGGAGGAGAAAGACCTGGGGAAAGAGCCGCACACACCACCAGGTTTTACCCACAGACGCGTCTGAGCTCTGCCTCCACTGCCTCCTGCCCCCGACACGCAGGTCCCTGGGGGGGCACCATCCCACACACAGCGACCAGCGCTTCCCGTCTGCCCCTCTCCCGGTGTCTCCAGTCAGGGAGCACCCGCACCTCCTGGCACGGTTCCTTTGCTTGTCCCTTTCGCTTCACCCACCTCTTCTTTGATCTACTCAAGCCCAGCGTCTCCTCCCAGCCTGGACAGAGACACATGGCACGGGCTGCTCCTGACCTGGCCTCGGGAACACTTAGCGGTGGGGTGGGATGAGATGCCGCCCTTCCCACGCTTGGCCCACCCTGGCACTCCAGTTATTTAAAGTACTACACCTTCATCCAAACGTATTAAGTGGGATGGACCAGTTGATTTGAAAAGCAGCTAAACTGGCATGTGATGCCAACACTGAGGGCAACGGGGGTGTCCAAAGTCCCGGCTGCCACGCCACGCCGTGCCGTGCCGTGCCATCTACAGCACTCCTGCAGGAGAAGCTGCCGATGTTCAGCTCCTGAGGAGATCTCTAACAGAACCACAGCCCGTAACACGCGTGGTCTGAGAAGACATCAAGGGGCTTCTTGGGAGAAACAGAGATGTTTGTTCGCTTCTTCAGCTGTTGCTTGCAGCCATTTGCAGTACTGCAGATAAGGACAGCAGGGGACTCTGACCCCGGCAAACCTCCAAGATTGTTTTTAATGCGCGTTTCTGAAACGGCCATCGCGTTGTGCTGCTTCGCTGGCTGCGGTGCTGCCCCTTCCCCAGCTCCTCCTCCTCGCTGCTTCGGCGAGATTAAAGGAGGTGCGTTTCTCCTCGGTGGCACAGGGCACCGAGGATGCCAGCGCCTCCATGAAAGCACAGGGTTGGATGAAGAAACAAAGGTGTATTTATGAATTGCTTGCAGGTTTTCACAGCAGCACCCTCCTGCAGCTGGACTTGAAAAGATTCAGGTTCACCATCATCATCAACTCACTGAGGAAAGAGCATTTTCACGGTGCACTGAAACACGCCTCTTCACCCGGAGCGGTGCTGCAATGGTTTAACAGGCTGTGGTGGGCTGGTGTGGAAAACAAAGCCGGGCGAAACAAAGCTGGCTTTAAAGGGAAGAGGGGACCCGGGACACATCCTGAGCTAATGCTGTTATTCAGGAGAATCAGCAACATTTTGCTCTTCCGTCAGCCCTTTGAGTACTATCAGCAATTTCCCTTTGGAGTGTGGTTGCTAGGAATTACAATAAAAATATTCTGCAGGTTAAATAATTGCAGGTTAAAATAAGCCTGCAGCAACAAGACAGAGTATTTTGGGCACCAGCTTTTATGTGGATGCTGACTTCAACAGAGTTGCTCATTGGAACTGAGAAAATGGAACAGTTTGGGGGCCTGATCCTTACACCGGTGTTAAATTATTCCATTTATCCGAGTAGGTCATTTCAGATTTACACCACCTGAAGAAAGAGGTCCGTCAGGCCACAGAGGATGTCCTTCCCACTCTGGCTCTCCAGATGGAAGCAAGCAGAGTGAGGACAAGCCTCTGGGGCGGAGGAAGGTGCCGCGGGCTCGGCCGCAGCAGCACCCAGCAGCAGGACGCAGGCGCAGCCTCCCTGGGCACCCCGGCAGCTGCTCTGGTGCCGGACCCTCTCACTCTTGACACCTCGATCCAATCCTGCCATCAGGCTTTTACCATGAATCGACCCCTACCACGCATCTGCAGGGCCAGCTGCGGGATTCCCTGACTGGTTTACTGCTCTGCCCGTACCGGTAACCTTGACTTCAGCCTGCGAAGTCACACCCAGAGTTAACAGGAGGCCGGGCTGCTCCCCTCGGCACCGCCGTGCCCTGCGCTCCACTGCCCGGCACGCCTGCTCGCGGCGCTGCTCAGCGGCGGCAGCGGTGCCAGCCGGGCGCCGCCGGTGCTGGGTCTCCGTGCCAGGCTGCCCGCGCCGGCAGGAGGGGCAGGACGCGCGCCGCCCCGTGCAATGCCCGGGTGCACGGAGACTGCCGCTCCGTGGGGCCCTTCATCCCCGTGGCCGGCTCACGTGGGGCTGACAGCCCCCGGGAGGTCCCGAGCGCCAGCATGCTCTCCCAGACGGAGATTTTCGCGTAGCTTGCTTTTTTCAGCAGGCAGCAGCCGCCTGCCCCATGCCTCCCTCCGGAGACACCCCAGCGCGGTGCCCGGCAGCTCCGTACCTGTTGATCAGCGAGACGACCGTGGCAAAGAGCTCTTCGTAGAGACCCGAAGCCATCCCCTCCACGCACTCCACGCCCGTCATCTTCGGCCCTGGCACAGGCAGAGAGAAGAGCAGGCAAAGCCACACCGTTTATCCAGCCCACAGGGAGCCCAGCCGGTAGCAGGGGGTCCCCCGCTCGCCGGGCAGGGTAACCCGCACGGCTCCCGGCCTCTGCCCGCCGGCCACGGCATCGCACCGGCTACACCAGCAGCGCCTGTCCCCCCGCCTGCCTCCAGCTCCTCTAGTGCCTCCGGCTTAACGCAGATTTGAGAAACAAAACTACTGCCACATGAAGGGCCAGGCCGGCACGCTCTTGCCTTTATCGGAATAACTTGCAGAGGCCCGGCTGTAATTCTGCCGCCGAGGACGAGTCGGGCGTGGGGAGGCTGACCTTAAAGCCGGGCGGCATCTCATGCCCCCGCCACGTGCATGCTGGACCTGCCTCCATGAATTAGATCCACAGAGTAAATTCAGGTTTATAGCGGCTCAGCAGCAGTTTGTGCAGCAAGAGCACAAGCCCCCGCCGTGTCCAGGTCCCCTCGCCGCACACGGGCACACGCAGCACAACACCAGCTTCATTTGTGGGCACGGGGAAGGATGCCCACCTTGCCGCCCTCCACGTTTGGGGTGTTTTCCCCCCTTTTCTAGGGAGAACATTTAAGCCACACCGCTTCTCTGCCAGCGAGCGGCAGGCGGGGTCAGCTGCGGAGCCGAGGGCAGCTACGCGACAGGGCGCAGGGAATAATTTAATTAAGAGGAACGCGCTTCAGCGGACCTCGCTGCCTGAAAAGAAAAGCCCGGCGCCACGCAGAGCACAGCGTTTCCCCATCACCCACGAATGAAGAAAAAAGGGATGCAGCATCCCGGTACCTGCCGGGCTCTCCTCCGCCGGCGGCAGCCGGCTGCCCCGTGCCGTGACCTGCGCCAGGATCTGCTTCAGGTGGTGTTTGAAGACGGCGGTGGTCAGCTCCTCCAGGTCACAGCCCAGCACCTCTGCGGCGTTGCCCGCACACTCGAATTTCATGAACTGCTTCCTGCCGACTGGGGAGGGGGACGCGGGGGGCACGAGCGCGTCAGGCAGGGCCAGCCGGAGCAGAGCCAGGCGCAGGCTCGGCGCCTCCGGCAAACCTCCCTCCCGCTTCCGCGTGCAACCCCTCAAACTCAGAATAAAATAAAACGAAAAAGGATGCTGTTTGCAGCGCGGGGTGCGGTACCACGGCACCCCACTCCCCTTCCGTCCCCCCCTGCTGCTGGATCAGCCCTTCCCTCGCATCCCTAAGAAGCAGTTTCAGACCAGACACAGCCCTTGCCCACCTGCTCAGAGCAACGCCCTTGCAGCCTGGAAATGCCCTTTGGGCAAAGAGCTAGCCCGGGCAGAGAGCTAGCCCGGGCAGAGAGCTAGCCCGGGCAGAGAGCTAGCCCGGGCAGAGAGCTAGCCCGGGCAGAGAGCTAGCCCGTGCAAAGAGCTAGCCCGGGCAGAGAGCTAGCCCGGGCAGAGAGCTAGCCCAGGCAAAGAGGTAGCCCACGCAAAGAGCTAGCCCGCGCAAAGAGCTAGCCCGCGCAGAGAGCTAGCCCGAGCAGAGAGGTAGCCCGAGCAGAGAGGTAGGCCAGGCAGAGAGCTAGCCTGCGCAGAGAGCTAGCCCGGGCAGAGAGCTAGCAGCCCTGCTGGTGGGCAGGGAGGGGGTCTCTGCCCCCCAGCGTCACTTGGACGCTTGGCTGAGAGGGGGATGCCGAATGGCTGTAAACCAACCCACCCCAAAGGACGGTGACCACCTTGAAGGCATGGCTGCCAGGAAGAGTTTCGGCATTACCTCACTCCCCATCTGCGTAACATCACTAACTGAACCGAACAGCTTTTTCCCCTTAAAGCCCACCCGCCTCCCCTGCAGCCCCTTCTCCGTCAGGGGCAGCTCCCGCACCTCTCCCTGTGCCGGGTCGGGTCTCGGTGGCCCGGCTGCCGCAGCGTGCAGGACGCGGGGCTGCGCTCCCTGCGCACGCGCCTCTGCTAACCACAGCTGTAAGGATTTTCGCAGCTTTGCACATACTTATCATATTAAAGGCTGGCTGACGCCAGAAAGGTTGACGGATTTGTCCCTCAGGCAAATCGCTGAGCTTAAGAAGAACTTTTTTTTTTTTTTTTGGTCAGAAGATAGTTCATAACTTTAAGGATCTCAGATCAATGCTTTTGAACCTACAGCACTCCCCAGGTGCTCGGAGCATCCCACGTGGCCAACAGGACCCGGCAGAGAAGAGACCTGCTCCAAGGAGATGTTCTGAGGCAATTCAGAGCAAGTCGGGAACCGGGTGGGCCACGCGACCGACCCAGGCTGCTGCTGCGAGCACAGCAGCAGTGACGTTGTGCGCTTCAAGAGCTTCAGTGGAGCAAACCAGCAGATGTGTCTATGGAAGTTGATGGGATTACGAACAAATCCCTCAAAATCCCGGATCACCTTCCTCAGCCGTTTGCTGTCCCCGTCAGCCCGAGAGCAGCGCTCCTCGCAGCGCCGTCGGCTGACAGAGCTGGCACACATCAGTTACCTCCGGCAAGAGCGATTCCAGCTTAGTGATTAAAATCAACAGGGAAGCGATCTGCAGGATGACTCCTCTTCCAAATCCAGGAGGGAAAGGTGCTGCAGAGACAGGCAGCCAGCGCACGCTGAGGAACACGGGGGGATGAGCAGAAACGGGGGCAGATGAGCAAGTCGCCCAGAGACCTCAGGGTAGCGCTTTTCGGTGGTGACCGATGAGGAGCTGGCCCAGGGGCTCACAGCCGAGATGAGCCTTTAAAACACAGCAGGCGGCTGGGGAGAGGGTTTGGGACGGGGGGTGGGAGACGGCCGCGTCCTGGCCAGCCCCATGGGGGACTGGGGTCTCCAGCTGGCCGAGGTGATGCACGAAGCAGCAAGGGCCACGTTCCCTGTGACAAGGGCTGAGGGGTGCTTCGCAGCACACCCACGAGAGTCATCCCCCCTTTCCCTTCCCCTCGATCTTTTCCCATTATTTTTTATTCTGACTGAAGGACTCCAACATCAAGGGCTGCGCTGGAGCAGACAGAGGAATTGCCTCCACAGCCCAGGCTTTGATTTATTTTGTTTTCACTTGTTTTCACGTGTTTTCCTCTGAGCTGGCTGGACAGAGGCTGATCCCCAGCAGACAGCACATCTCTGCAAGCTGCTGCATGCCGGGGAGCGAGGGGCTGCGGGGCCGGGGCGGCACAGGCCTGTGCCGCCGGCTGGGCTCCCGCGGCCAGCACCCCTCATCAGCCACCCCGGCACCCCACATCAGCCACCCCGGCACCCCCGCATCAGCCACTCTGGCACCCCGCATCAGCCACCCCGGCACCCCGCATCAGCCACCCCGGCACCCTGCATCAGCCACTCCGGCACCCCGCATCAGCCACTCTGGCACGCCGCATCAGCCACTCCGGCACCCTGCATCAGCTGCCCTGGCACCCTGCATCAGCCGCCCTGGCACCCCACACCAGCCGCTCCGGCACCCCGCATCAGCCGCTCCGGCACCCCACGCCAGCTGCTCCGGCACCCCGCCATCAGCCGCTCCGGCACCCCACGCCAGCCGCTCCGGCACCCCGCATCAGCCGCTCTGGCACCCCACACCAGCCGCTCCAGCACCCCATGCCAGCTGCTCTGGCATCCCATGCCAGCCACTCCAGCACCCCGCATCAGCCACTCCAGCATCTCACATCAGCCGCTCCGGCATCCCACACCAAACACTCTGGCACCCCATGCCAGCCGCTCCAGCATCCCATGCCAGACACTCTGGCGCTCCGCATCAGCCGCTCTGGCAGCCCTGGGACGAGTAAGGGGCTCCGCTCAGCCCAGCCTGCTGCAGTGCAAACTCTTCCTGACGGAGCAGTTGCAAGTTGCACTTGCCCACTGTGCTGCTCGGGCGCGGAAGGCACCCGGCTGCCCTGGGCAGAGGGGTGCAGGGCCGTCTTTCACACCTCCACAAAACCAGACAGTCCCTGCCTGACCGGCATGTGGCGTCAGAGGCTGGCGCGATGCTGCCCGGCGTGTCGGTACCCCCCGGACACGCGCCTTCCCCCACCGGGGGTTGGCCCTTCGGTGCTCCCCGAACTGCACCCTCGCTGTTAGCAGCTGGCGTGTGCTGAGTCAGCAAGTCTGGGGGCACGGCCGCTGCTGCAAACCCCGCTGTGCCCGTGGCTTGCCCAGCTGCGGCTCTGCCCAGCCTGCAGCCGCCGGCCCCCCGCCCTGGCAGAGGCCGGGCACCATTTCACGCTTCATAAAATATAAAGAGCAGCAGTGGCGGGCAGCCCTCCTGGCTGGAACGTGACCATTTTAAAACACTTAAAAGGTAATTACTTCAGCCCATTTAATATTTAAGAGAAGCAGTAAGAACGTACAGGGTCAGCAGCAGCTTCGTCTCGCTCGCATGCCCACGCGTGCTGCCCGGGCAGCACCAGGGTTTCTATTTTTCATTTCAACTGGGGAAGCACGGGGAGCAGCAGGGATGCCCAGAGGGGCTGGACCCTGTCCCCTCACCCGTGCCGCTGCCCGGGCTGGTACCGACAGCAGCGGCGCACGGGGAGGGGGCTCGTGGCCGTGCAGGTCGGCAGCGCCGTTCGCCTGCCTTCCCCAGCCCCCCCGGCTGCACGGGGTACACTCTGGCAGCCTGGCCTTTTTCTTCCACTTATTTTGTCATTAAAACATTTGCATTGCTAATGGGACAAATAAAAAAGCCCATTTGTTCCTCTTTATTACCCTGGGAGGGGTCAGGGAGAGAGAGGAAGTTCCTCCTGGCTCGAATGGTTAATTTATTTGTCCTGCACTAAATTCTCCAGTCTATTCTCTGTTGACCCGTTGCCTGATGTATGACATATTAAAGCCTATATATAACAAAGGGAAGAGCTGTGTAATAGCATGATTAAAGAAATCTGCCATTCTGGCTGCATTTCCCCGACTGTTGGTAATAAAGATGTCAGAGTGCTGAACAGATAGTGCCATAACTCGGCGTGCGGGGAGACAGCCCACCCAGACCAGGAGCCGTGGTGGTGATCGTAAAAACCTCCACGAAGGAGAGGCAATGTCAGCAGGAGCCCCCGAGCCAGCCCCCCCAGGCCCTCGACAAGCCGGCGGCAGCAGCCAGGCTCCAGCCAGGACTATTCCCAGCGTTTTCTGCTCCAGCTCCCCTGGCTCGGAACCCCGGACCACGGCCAGGGCACGGAGGAAAAACCAGCTCCCACGCTGAGCAGGGACGCGGGGGGCTGCAGACCCCCCGGCGCCGCGCTGCCCGCAGGGCCGGATCTCCTCCCCGCTCCCTGCACGGCGCTTGAGCCGCTCAAAGCACAATTTCCAGGAAACCTCCTCATTTTGCAGACCCGGGAGCAGACCACGCAGCTCTGCCCAGTTAAATCCTCTTGCCAGGAAAGAAATCCAAGGGGCATCATCCAGTGCCCGGGGGCTTGCGACTCGATGGTCGCTGCACTAAGATCCAGCCGCCGGAGACCGCGTCACCTTGGTTTGGGTCTTCCCCGTGAAGCCATCAGGCTTCACCGCGGCAAAACTGCTGCTCCTGAGGGTTGCAGCCACGAAGCACAGAGAGGCACCATCCTACCGCAAACAAAACATGCAAAACCAGCTGCGCTTCCCGCTACGGCAAGAAAACTCAGGTGCCGAAGAGCAAAAGGCTTTAACGGAGAGACAGAAAAATGTGGCAAGACCGAGAGGCCAGCCCGAAGGCAATCCTTTCCAAGAGTCCTTTTGATGAACACGCAGGACAGCGAGAAGCCTTCCCGGCAGGAGCGAGGTGGCCTTGCACTCACCCGCGGCACCGAGTGACAGCAGAGCCAGGGATTTAACTACGCCCAAGGCCACCGCGGGGCGCCGGCTCCGGCACGGCCACTCGCCAGAGGGAAAGCAAAGCTAGAGCAGGGGCAGAGGCTCCCGGCGCTGGGTCCTGCCCTCGCCTCTTCACCTCCGACGCCAGGCGCAGCCAGCGCCAGCCAACGCGCGGGTGGCTCCGGCACCACCGACACAAGCAACGATGCCCGAGCTTTCCCTGCAAAGCCGCGTCCTCTGCATCACAGGAGCCCGGGGAAAGGAGGGGCTGCAGCAGGCTCCCCCGGTGCGGTTACGCCTCTAAGCGAACTGCGGAGCCGGTATCCGGGAGCGTCGCATGGTGGAGCTGCCGGGAGAGGAGCGATCGGCGCACAGCTTGGCCGTGTTGCTCGCCCGATGGCAGCCCACGCGCTGCCGGAGCGCCGGGCTTGGGCCGTGCCGGCAGCAGTACCGCAGCTCCGTCCCCTCCGCCGCGCTGCAGCCACCGGCGCGTTTTTCCCCCTTCGCAACTGTGACCACCCCGGGGAAGGATATATTTGTCTCAAAAGGGAAACTCAGGCGCAGTGCTCGTTACAGATATGCTGCTCCCTCCTCCTTTTAGCAACAGGCAGCAATAAAAAATTAGGGTAAATCTGGGCATTGAGCTTGGGCGGAACTCAGACGAAAGTGTCGTTTCCACATCAGTTACGGAAAGGTCACTGCATCTCAGAGGCTGTAAAACAGCAGCGACGATGCCGGTTTCAGGCTTTTTTCTCAGCTCTGATGGGAAAGCAGTAAGTCACCCGAGTCCACTCCCGATCGGCATCTGTGCTCGGGAAGCTGCATAATTAATGCCCGTCGGATCCTGCCTCTCCCTCTGCCTTTTCGACGGACATCCCCATTACCGTAGCGGGCTAAATGGCTTCCAGCCCTTCTGGAAACCTTCCATTTCACAGAGCTGAAAGGCTGTTCGAGGGGGTTTCACCCCTGCTGCTCCTGCCAACCCCATCTGCCCGCGGACCCTGGCGAGACGCGGCCGCGCGCCGCCCCACCGGCGCGTGGGACCCCGGGCTCGGCCCCTCCTTCTGCTCCAGCCCCGGCACGACCCAGGCCTGTCTCACAAACCGCTCGATGCCTCAGTTTCCTGGGTCTGAAGCAGGGACGCTCCTCCTCCTGCCTCCCAAGCGCACGACGCGGCGGCAGCGGCGCCCTGCGGGACCCAGCCTGGGCCGCGGCGGCCCACAGCTGCCAGCAGTCCCCCATACCGGACCCCCAAACGCCCCCCGGCTGCCTGGGCCCTCCCATCCCTTCGCCGCTGGGGCTGCCGCCGCGGGGGACCGGCCCCTGCCCACGCGGCGACACGGGAGCGCGGGCGGATGCAGGACGCCGCCGACCTCCACAGGGCTGGGGTTCGCTCCCCAGCCTGCGTGGTGGCTCCAGCCCCGGCTCCGGCACTTCTGCCCTGATGGTTTTCCTCCATCCAAGGGGTTTGGGCCGCTGGTTTCGCGGCAGCCCCTGCCCAGCGTGCCGGGGGGGCCGGGGGAGCCGGGCTCGGCTCCCGCCCGCAGCACGCGCCGGCCCGCGGCGCCGGGAGCACTTCAGTCACTTGCCGCCGCTATCAGAGGCGCGCGGTGGGAATCCCGCAGAAAGCAGGGAGCCGCGACGCTGTATTTTTATAACAGTCGGCAAAACGGGCAGCTTGAGAGCGAGCTGAATGCCAACCCCCAGCGGCGCCCAAAACCTCCTTCCCGGTTAAAGAGGCAATGAATAAATGGAAATATGTAATTCCGCAGCCCACAAAGGGGACTGGAAGCACTTAGGTGAATGGGTACCGAGGATGCCCCGCTGGCCTCTGGCTGTCAGGCTGCTTTCTCACAAAAAGAGCCGCTTTAACACGTTTCAAAGGCAACGGGAAACGCTGACGCCGGGATGGAGCAGGCTTTTGAAATTCAGCCTTTTCCTCTCGGTGTTTTTCTAGCTGCAAACTAGTATTTTCCACTCTCAGCCAGAGAGGGGAGGTGCTATTCCCTCCTGCTTTATTCCTGGACAAACTGAATTTGTGATGAGAGGATAGCCATCGGCAGGAGGAAAAAAAGGTGCCTTTAACCTGCGCCGGGGCCCGGCAGCCGGAGCACGGCGCGTGCCGTGGCCGCCCTGGCGCGGATGCCGGCAGCGGAGGCTGCGACGGTGGCTGCAGCGCCTGGCCGCGCTCCTGAATGCCGGTGAAAAACCAGCAACGAGGCTCCCTTTGGTGAGCTTTCGAGGAGAGGATTTTGAATATACAACTTCAAAGTGCATGAAAGGGGAAGGGACGGGGTGGCGATCAGAGACAGGTTTAACCACATTAAAAGAGTCACCGCCCCCACTGAGACTTTTGCTCCATCCAGCTTTGATCCCTTTTTTATCCATGCGTCCTTTCATTCCTCCCCTCGTGTTGACGCACGCCGGGGGAATCAATACCAGAGCGAGCGATGCTGAGACATGCTCTGGTTGTTAATCCCACACCCAAGTCCTCTCCGAAGCCACAAGCGCTGCCTGGGCCCGCCATTAACGTTCCTATCCATGCTGAAATAACTGCGACAAAATTTGCTGAATATAGCACTTGATTCACTTCTAGACTGACTTGCCGGATGCTTGGGGCAGAAAGTTCAGTAAGTTTGAGCAAACCAGCTCAGCTCACCCAGCAAACCCTCCGTGGCCAACACAGGAACCGTCCCTCCGTCTGCCTTTGAGCCGGTCACTCGTAAAATGGGACGCGTCTCCAGGATCTGCTCTCCCGAAAACTCGCAAGGCAGAAGGACTGGCCTTTTTTTTTTTTTTTTTTTTTTTGCCAAGAGCCTTATCCCACACTTCAGTCTGAGACAGCAGGGTCATGTTTTTAAAAGTTGGAAGGGCGTTAGGGGCGATGGAGATGGGGGAAGAGAACACCAGAGAGAAGGAGAAAGAGAACTCGCGGTAAGTGACGACAGCATTCATCCTTTTAAAATAATTAATAAATGATTAATGGCATAAATTACCATAAGATATGTTATGACATGTTGCAGAGACATTTATAAATGTCTATGGCTTAGTTTATAGCAGCCTTTATGCAGCCCTCATAAATTGAAGTGTGTAAATCAATGTGGCTGTCTCTAAAATGGGTTAGAGCACATCTTAAAATAATTTATAAGGGATAAGGCAATTTCTATGCGCCTGTATTAACGAAGTCTTTATAAATACAGTCTTCATCCAGCCTCATCCTATTATAATTCAGTTACCGTACTAGACACTTAAGAGATGATAGAATTATTGCTGCCTGAAGCTGTCCCTTCGCAGTGTCATTGGGGACAACGTGCCAACGAACGCGTTGCCCGCCCCGGCCCTTCCCAGAGAGCAGGCACGAGGCGGTGCCGTGCAGCCCCGTCCGGCATCGCCCCGCTCCTCCGCGGGCAACGAAGAGCTCGGAGCAACCGCCCGTGCAACAGCCTCTGGGCGAGCGTCGCTCCCGGACGCCCCTTGGTGCGCAACGCGCCCACGCCCCCAACACCGCTGGGACGTGCTTCCTCGCCCTCCTCCAACGCCGGCACCGGGATGAGGCATGAGGAAAGGAGAGGCAGGAGCCGCTCTTACCTTTACAGGCGCCGGCGGCTCCCAGGTGGTAGATGCCGGCTAAGACGCGCCAGACGGCTGCCTGCTCCTCCGCTGTGAAGCCCAGCGTGCCCATGGCAGCCCGGAGCTGGGCGAATGCTGCCGAGGCTTTCTGCTTCTCCTCCGGCTGCAGAGAAGGGAGGGGAGACGTCACTGCCTGTGCCAGAGCATCGCGGGCGCTGGGGACGGGGGGGACGCACGCGGCGAAAGGGCACATGAAAACCATAAGACCATCGAGGAAGAGACAGCAAGGGGACCCTAGGAACAGCTTGGACAGCCATGGGGGAAGCCTCAGGCAGGTTCCTCAAGAGCCTGGCGTTAGGAGCAAGCCTGGGTACGTCTTCTCGTCATACAACTACACATAATCCCCACTTCAGGAGCGTCCACAGAGCGTCTACCCGAACCTGCTGCTGCACCAGCAGAGCGAGGGCCGCCGTGCCTCGCCGTGCCCTCCGTGAGAGCCGCTGCTCAAAGAGCCGACTCCTTTGGCTGCTGGACCTGAGCAGGAGCTCACTAATGAAGATCAAACATCGAATTCATCAATAGATGATCTAACTGCAAATTGCTGCGATCCATCCCAGTGCTTTAGCTTGTGGGCAATCTGCCTGATCTTTGCAAATGGCTCAGACTAATAAGGAGACGGTGCTAGAAATCAAATGCAGTATTTTTAGCCCCTAAAAATCACATTCTGGGTTCTGCAAAGGATACGCGCGCCCCACAGGAGCTGCTGCCACAAGGAAACATCGGGGTTGTTGACCCCAGAGCAGCAGGATCTGTCCCCGGGACGGGTGGCGGGCGTCCGAAACCCAAGCACAGACACCAGGCAGCAGCGGCCCCGGTCCCGGTGGCTCCCCTGCTCCCGCGGGGCTGTCAAGAGGGGTGCTGGAGGCTGTTTGGGCAGACCCATCCTCACACTCCGACGTTCGCTCCCCGCCTCCACGTGCCCGGTACGGCAGCGCCATTCCGAGTCACCCAGCAGCCGAGGACCCCACTCGTCCTCTAACCCGGGGTGACGAAGCGCGTGCGCTGCAGCGTCCTGCTGCAGGCGGCCGCATGGCCCCGGCACTTCTTCCTACCTTTGAGAACGGCTTGATCCCAAAGGAGTTGCTCTCAGGTGCCTGGTGCAAGTGCAGCATCGTCCTGGAAGCCGTTACAGAAAATGAGCCTCAAGCTCCCTCCTGCCCCTGGCACTCCCCAAACCCCCTGCACTCCCCACACCCCCTGCCCTCTCTTCGGGGAGCACCTCTGACACGCGCAGAGCCCCTTGGCCTTTACAGCGACATCCGAGCGGCCTCGTCAGAACGGGCTCCCGTGGCTCTGCCCCGTGCAGGGGGACGGAGCCGGCACCAGATGCACCAGGACACTTTGCCTCGGGCAGCCCAGGGACGCGCAGCCTGGGGGGGAAAGCCAGGAGCGAGCAGGGAAAGGGGCCTCTATCTCATTTGAACAGCCCAATTTCAGTTTTAGTGAAGGGGCAAAGAAAGGACCAGAAAATGCCCCTAGAAAGTCTCTAATACAAGAATCCCTGCTGCATCACTAATGTCATCACCCTCACAATTTCTTTCTTATCAGAGGGGTCTCAAAAACCACGTTGCTGGAGCAAACTTGGGTATAAACCACGGGGGAGCCCCTCGGTGATGGGGGTGCCCATCAGCCGAGCAGCCAGGCGAGGAGCGGAGCCGCCCGGTGCCGTGGGAGCCGCACACCCACCTGTGCGCCGCATCCAGCCCCGCCAGCATCAGGGGGAAGACGTTGAAGCTGCTCTCTCCGTGGGGCTGCTGGGCGACGCGGCCCCTCTCCAGCAGCATGGTCTAGGAAGGGAGCGGAGGCAGGCGTGAGCGGCAGCCCCCAGCCCCCAGCCGCAGGCAGGGACAGCCCTCGGCGTGGGCAGGGTGGCCGGTGTGCCGGGGCATCCAGGCACATGGGGAAGAGAGGGGACAGTGGCACCTGCAGACGGGGAGATGCTACTGGGAGCTGTCAAGGAGGGGCTGGATTTCTCCTTGCAGAGCCATGGCTGGCTTTGGAGGCTGCCCCTCCCGCACGAGCCAGAGCCGAATCGCACCCCAGGCGTGCATCAAGGGGCAACATCTCAGCGCGTGGGTGCAACACCCACGGTCCCTCCCTGCCTCCGCAGGTCTGGCGATGCGGTGGCCCTAACATGCTACAGTCTCTGCATAAGCCATTGCCTGGGGTTGAGACAAGCCCAGATCGGCCTCCAGCCTCATCAGTGCCAGCCCTGACACCAGGAACGAGTCCCTGCAGGGTTGTCTCGTCCTCCCATGAGCAATCCAGGAGGGTACTAGTGGTCTGGAAAGCGAATGCTCCGAGGGGCACGTTCCCACTCCTGTGCAAGGACAGCCATGCAGGGCCATCACGTTCCTGGCGGTGCCCGGGGCAGAGGAGGGGCAGCGATGGGGCAGCAAAGAGAAGCCCCGGTGCTCCCCACAGGCAGACGCTGGCTCAGGCCCTCTCCTCCATCAGACGAGGCCTGTGGGCACGGGCAGCTCTGTGCAAAGTGCCTTTGCGTAACAGCCCTGATGGTGATAAAAGCCCCCAGACGCTTCTGCTCAAGGCTGGTGCACAAGATGCTGCTAATGAAGTGCTGAATTATACATCCCCTCATAAACATTTAATTCCAGCGCTGTTCTGCGCTCCCTGCCGGGGAGGGGGTGACGGGCTGCAGGGGACCCCACCACGCTGCCGGCAGAGCTCCTGCTCCGCTGCGATCTGGGGCATCTTTGGGGCAGGAGCAGCAGCAGAGCGGAGCAGCGCTCCTCTCGTGCCCAGCCTGGCCGGGAAGCGCGGCACAGGGACTGTTCGCCCCTGTCCCCAGGACCCCCAGTTTCAGCCACAGCCCTCCCGTCTCGCCAGGCGACAGGACCTGCGGGGTACCTGGAGGTGAGCAGCAGTTATCTGGCCGGTGGCACTGAAATCCAGCGACAGGACCATGGAGAAGCGCGTGGAGCTGCTGCTGTGGCTGGCGGTCACTGACCCAAAGGCTCCCAGGACTGTGAACATCGCTTGGATCTTCTCCACTGCAAAACCAGCACCGGCAGCCCCTGAGCCGCCCTGCGATGGCTGCAGCCCTGCGGCGCTCCAGCACGCACCGGGAGAGCCAGACCCCGCTGCTGCTGCACCAGCGCAGCCTCAGAGCTGCAAACAGACACTGGAGGAGGCTTCTCCTCCTGGCTGCACCTCTGCCTGCTCCTTCCAGGGGTCTGTCCCAGCACACAGGGACCCGGGGCACTGGCTGGGCATGGGGTTAGCATCCTGCACCGCAAGAGCACGTGTGCACTAGCAGGAGGGGGATGTGCCAGCCTGCCTGCACCTCCACCCTGCTCCGGGCCATTCATCAGCCCTTTGCAAGAGCATGCTATACCTGGAGCTTGCCCAGACCTCCAAAATCCAAACTTGCCCTCTAAAGATACTGATTGCTTAACAGAGCTGCCTCTCACGTCACCAGTAACTTGATCAGATGGGAAAAGTGCTGCCCTAGGCACGCAAGGAATTCCCTTCTGGTGCTTACGCGGGTGTTTATCAAAACAGCAAATCTGTTGGGTCTGGGACGGATAAGAGGCGCAGCCCTGCCGCTCGCCTGCCTCCCGTGCTGCACTTGCACAGCCTCACGGAGCCACCCCAATGGGGCACAAATCAGGCCGGGAACAGGTCAAACGGAGGCCATCACATGGAAACAGCATCTCATTCACGTTTGCACGCACGCCCCAGCCTGCATGGACGGTCTCTGCACACTGCCTCTGCCCACTGCCAAGTGCCCTGCAGCCCTGCTGCTGGGGCTTGCTGCATCGCTGCTGGGTCGCAGCGGCCGCCTGGCCCCATACCTGAGACCCTGCCGTCCACGCTGCCCACCATGCTCCATACCTGAGACCCTGCCGTCCATGCTGCCCCGTGCCGCGTACCTGAGACCCTGCCGTCCATGCTGCCCCATGCTCCATACTTGAGACCCTGCTGTCCATGCTGCCCCGTGCCACATACCTGAGACCCTGCTGTCCATGCTGCCCCGTGCCGCGAACCTGAGACCCTGCCGTCCATGCTGCCCCGTGCCGCGAACCTGAGACCCTGCCGTCCACGCTGCCCCATGCTGCGTACCTGAGACCCTGCCGTCCACGCTGCCTGCCATTCCCACCAGGTACTCCAGGGCACTCTGGCAGCATGTGGTCTTCCCAGCGCCGCTGCGCCCCAGGGGCACGATGGCCTGATCCTGCCGCTGCATCAGCAGGTTCCTGTAGGCTCTCTGTGCCACCGAGCAGATGTGCGGGGACATGCTGTCCCGCTTCCCCTTGAACACCTGCGGGCAGGGAGAGAGTGGGAGAGCACATTCCAAAACAGGCTCCTTGTAGAGAAAATCCTGAAGACACATCACACTCAGGGTGATGGTTTCTCCCCAGGCTGCAGACACCCCGAGATTCCCCGGGGAACGGGGAAGGGCGCCCGGCCCGGCCAGCCTAGCCTTGCCAGACCAGCACGGGGGAGAGGGTGGGGGACCCGCAGCAGGACCCGCTCCAGCTTGCGGGTGAGCCAGAGCTCTGCCAAGCACCACCCCAGGCGCTGCGCCCCGGGCCCGATCCCACCCCAGCCAGGGCACCCCAGACGGCTCGTGGGGTGCAGTCACAGCAGCACAGCGATTTTCTCCGGGAAACCATGAAAAACCCTGTGCTGGGAGCAGTGCCCAGCTAAAGGCATCCCCGGCCCCGAGCGTCCCCGGCCCCGAGTGTCCCGAGCGCGGCCGCGCGCTGTGGCGGCCCCACGGTGCCATCTGCCGGCACCGCAGCGCCCCGCGCCCTCCGCCACTGCCCCCACGGGGGTCGGTGACCGCTTCCCACGGGGGATCCCGGCCGCCCCGCGGTGCCCCCGCTCACCTTCCCCGAGCTGCTGCTGGCGGCGGAGCCGCGCCCGATGGCCACCAGGCTGGGCCCGGCGTAGGTGTAGCGCAGCCCGGCCTGGTAGCGCTGCTGCAGCGTGTTCATGGCGCTGCACTCGTTGAGGCTGACGAGCGCGGCCAGATCCTCGGCGTGATCCAGGCTGGGCGGGTTGGTCTGCAGGAGGAGAGCCAGAGCCCCCCTCCAGCTCTGCCACTGCGGTGCGAGCCGGGCTGGACCCCACCGGCACCCCGACCCCTCGGACCCGGCCGGAGCAACGGGGCTGCCCTGGGTCTAACGGTGCCCTGGCACTGCCCCGTGCCAGGCGCTGTGGCCGGGGCTCCCATCCCTGCGCCAGCCAAAACCGAGGAGGGGGCTCACCCGTTGCACACTGTCCTCGTCCACCTCGGTGACGTTGCCGTCTGCCTCCCGGCGCACCCTCACCCTCCCCGCCGGCAGCTCAGGTGTCCCCACGTCGGGCTTGAGCTGCGTGGCTGCAAGGAGAGGATGATGAGTCCCTCCTGCGCAGCATGGCCGAGGCAGCTCGGGGCAGAGCTGGCTGCGGCGTGGGGAGCTGCCGAGGGGCCACCTCTGACCGCAGCCCCGCTGGGGCACAGCCAGGCACGGTGCCAGAGCAGCACCCGGCTCCCACCCTTATCCCATCCCACAGCCAGGCTCAAGACAGCTCTTCTCTTCGGCGCTGCAAAGCAAGGGTGGAGGAAGGCCAGTTACCGAGCGTGAATCCGTCCTGCTGGACAAGCCAGACCTTCTCCGCTTCATACCAAACATCCCTCGGAGCCTACTGGGACGAGAGAGGGGAATCATGCAGGAGCCGGCAGAAAACTGAGCTGGACAAACTGCACTTGCCCCACGGACAGCAACACTTCCAGCCGGGACCCCTGCCCCTCCTCTGCCCTCCTGGCTGGCCCCAGGGGCACCTTCCCCCAGCCCCCCGCCGAGCCCACCTGAACGTGAAGAGATGCACGAAACTAGAAAATGGCATCAGTGCCCCCAGGAGACAGGGTAACTGCGGACACGTTACCTGGTCCTTGTCCATGCTCTCGCCCATCTCCTCTTTGCTCTCTCCCGGTGCCTCTTTACCCTCTCCCGGCTCTTCCTTCATCTTCCCCACCTCCTCTGCCACATCTTCTGACTTTTCTTGGATCCCTCCTGGCTCCCCCTTGGGCTCCTCTGACTTGTTTGCAGTTTTTCCAGGCTTTTTGGTTTCCCTTGGCTCCTTCTTGCCACCTCCAACATCTTTCTTCATCTTCTCTGGCTCCTTCCTGGCTGGCCCCAGCTCCCTCTTGGGTCTCACCTTGGCTGGGTGCTGCTCGTGGCTCGGGGGTGCCCCCTTCTCCTTGGTGCTCTCGGGGCCTGTCCCCTTGGGGGTGTCCTCCTCCTTTGCTGGGACCTTGCTGCACGGCTGGGGGCCCTTGCTGGGTGTGGGGGCTGGAGCCGGGGGGCTGCCCCCCAGGTGGAGGTCCTTGGGGCTCTTCTCGGGGCACGATGGCTTCGCTGACTTGGGAGCCTCCAGGTGAGGGGTCTCCGCTGGTTTGGGGGCAGCCGCTGCCGGGCTGGGCGCGGGGGACGGGGCTTTGCTGGGGATGGCCCCTGGTGCAGCCCTCCCAGGTGGCAGCTCCTTGCGTGGGGGGGCTGGGACCCCCTCGCCCCCCTGCCCCTCTGCGTGCAGCCCGTTCTGCAGCGGCTGTCCCTCGCTGGCCGCCTCTCCTCCGGCAGCTGGGGTGTCCCCGGCTCTGGCCTCGCCGTCCTCCCCCACGGGCTGCCAAGCAACGGAGAGGAGCCAGGTGCGACAGGGACAGGGCGAAGGACCCGACCTGGCCCAGGCCCCAGGAGCCGCAGCCCGGTACAGGACGCCAGCGCAAAGCAGAGCCTGACAGGACATGGAGCTCCAGCCCCGACCCGCTCACTCAGGGCATGGCCGGTGGCTGCAGCTACCTGGACCTGGCTGCACTGTTGCCGTCGGTGGCATCCTCCTCCTCCTCCTCCTCCTCCTCCTCTTCCTCCTCCTCCTCCTCCTCCTCCTCCTCCTCCGCCACATCCCCTCCCTCCACCCGCTGTGTCCGGGGCCACCGCGCGGTGCGGTGCCCCGGGACAGCCCATGCACTGCCCTTCCTGCACTCAGTGAGCTGAACCGGAGAGCCTCGCGCTCTGCTTAATTACTCGCCTTCCAATTAAGCAAGTCAGGAACGGCAAGTTGCATTAATGAAGTCTCCAGCATTAGGTGCCCAAGGCTGGCGGCTGGCTGGGGCCACAGCTTGCTGCAGCCGACAGCATGCTGCGCGCCTGGGCCTCGCAAAAGCTCATGCAAAAAGAAAAAGCTCAGGCTGGCGGCTGTGGCCAGTGCCGGGGGGGCCTGCAGCCCCCCAAGGTGGGGGCTGGCAGCCCCGCAGCAACCCCAGCTGCTGCCTCGGACGGGAACTACCTTGGGCCGGGGACGGCCGGGGACAGCCGGGGACAGCCGGGGACAGCCGGCCAGCGCCGAGGCAGGACGCGCCGGCGCTGCGCGGGGTACATCACCGCTCACCTCCTCTTTCACGCTCGCCTTGGTTTCCTTCTTCCGTTTCGCCGCCTTGGCCTCCTTCTCCGTCTCCCGCACGAGCTGCTTGATGAACCCCCCGGGGATGACCGACAGGAGCAGGGGGGGCGCGGCCGGGGGCGGCCCCCGGTCCTCGTCCCGTATCTGTTTGCAGGAGCAGAGGCTGGGTTACGGGGCTCGGCGCGGCGACGCGAGCCCCGGCAAAGCCAGCCCCGCGGGCACGTTAGCGGCACGCGCAGCGCAGCATCAGCACCCCGCTCTGCCGGCGGGGCCGGCCACAGGCATCTTGCAGGTTGCCGGTGAGGCCGTGGGCCGCCCGCGAGCGTCAGGCTGGATGGGGGATGTGGCGAGCAGGAGGAGAAGCACCGAGGAGAAAAGCCCAGCAGAGAAGCGCCGAGTTCCCACACGCCGCCAAGGGCTGGGTGCTGCGGGCAGCCCGCGAGCGCGGCCGGCTCTGCCCGACACCCAGCAGCTCCGTCAGGGCCACGGGAGGAACCGTCCCGGCTGCAGCGAGGCGAGAAGCCGCTCCCAGCATCACCGCGGCCGCACGCAGACCTGCGGGTCCCTCCACGCCAGGCCCCAAAACCCGGCCCCACTTCCCGCAGCTCCCACAGCAAAGGGCTTTCCCGGCCGTGCCACCGCACGGCAGCGCCAGCACCGTGCCCTGCGCACTCCCACGAGTCTGGGCCCTGCCGAGAACCGCGTGCCCCGAACAGCAGCGGAATCGCCCAAACCGGAACATTCAGGCTGCAAAGGTGCCCGCAGGGGTGGACACGGCACGAGCGACGCGCGCAGGGAGCCGAGGGGACGCCGACCCCGGGGGCGTGCGGCGGGCTGGCTGCGGTGCGTCCCCCCGCCCAGCATCGAGCCCCCGGGCAGCCTGCGAGCATCCAGCCCCGAAACACTGCTGGTGCCACCCCGGACCGAGACTTTCCTTCTGTTCCCAGAGCGCGAGGCGCGAGGAGATGGCCATGCCGGCGGCGAGGCGGGACGGTGCTGTACAGAGAGCCGCAGGGCCACGCCGGGCACACGAGGCGGAGAGAGAGGACAGTTAGCCAAGGGCTCCTGCCAGCCCCGGGGCCGTGCCGGCGGCCGTGCCAGAGCTGGCAGCACCATCACCGTGCCGGGCATTCCCCCCGGGCTGAGCTCAGGGCACTGGCTGGAAGGCGGCAGCCCGGGCACGGAGAGGACAGGCGGTTTGGCAGCGCTGGGGAGGGCACAGCCGTGTGCAGCCACCTCCGGCCCCCGGCACGGCACGGTGAGGGGCGGCGAGGTGTGGAGAGGTGGGGGCACGGCCCGTCGCTGGCACCGGGGTAGTGCTGGGACCCCACTGCCCTGGGTGGCACAGGGCAGCGTGGGAGCCCGCCCGTGCCTCATTTCGGGCTGACCCCAGCTTCACCTGTCGAGATCATTCATGCACCGAGCAGGTCGGGGCTCGTCTGGCCCTGCCGCTCGCGCCGGCAGCCACATCTCCTTGTACAGTAAAGGGCAGGAGCGCCGGGAGCGGCCAGGAGCCGGCTGAGGAATGTCACTTGCCTTCTTGGGCGACAGCCCCGGCCGCCACATGCCCTCGCTCCCGTTGGGGACTGGCGTTGCCCCCAGGCTCTGCCCCCCCACCAGGGCTCTGCGGCCGTGGGGGAGAGCCGGCCCCAAAGGGCGCAGCCAGAGCCCTGAGCCAGGAGGGTGCCCACGCAGGCCTCCCCACACCCACCAGCTGGAGCTGGACCCTCAGTCCCCACTCTGCACATGGGGAAACTGAGGCACGGAAGGGGATGTGCCTCGACCAAGCACACAGCATGGCACGAACAAGGGCTGGGGACCACCATCAACACCACTCCAGCTCCCCCCACCCAGCGAGCAGAATGTGGCTCCGTTTGGGCTACAGCCATGTGGGTCCGGTCCCCACGCAGGAGCCGGCTGGGGACTCGTTCCTGCTGCCACACAGGACCCGCTGCCATCCCGGTGGGTGCCAAGAGCCGAGGCCATCGAGGGGTCTCCGGCCACCCTCTGCGTGCCCGTTCCTGTCCCCGCTCCCATCGCAGCCCTCCCGTGCACCTCTCCCCGGTACAGACCGGTGGCTGGAAGCCGCCCCCAAAGCCGGGGCTGCCGCTATCGCCATCCATTCCCACCTAAAAATAGCCCTCCCTGCCGCGGGGCCCCCCGCCCGGCTGCCAGCACACCCAAAAAATTCCATTCGGACCCTGATCCCGACCCCCCGCCTCAAAGGCCCCCCTGGAGCGCCCATACCTGGGTGGGGGGCTGCGGGCGCAGAGGGCTGTCGGCCCACGCCAGCACCGGGCTCTGCCACCGGTGTGGGACCCCAGCGAGCGGGAGAGCGGCGGCGGCGTGTGGGCGAGCGGCGGCAGCGCGGCCGTGTGCGCCGCCCCCCTGCTACGGCGGCAGCTGAGGTGACACATGTCACTGCTAAAAATACCCGCGGCGGTGGCACCGGGGCCTCGGCTGGGGACGGGCGATGGCACCGGGGGCCCTCCCGTCCCCTGGCCTCTCTGCACCGCCCGGCACACGCGTGTGCCCCGCGCCCTCCCCGGCACGCGGGTTTGTGCCCTTCCTCAGGGCACACGTGTGCACCCCGCAGAAGTGGGGGAACCGCTGTGGGTCGGCGTGAGCCAGCCCGGGGTGCTCCGCTGCTGCAGGAGGGGACCCCGGGCTGCCCCAGGGCCGCGGGTCGGAGCTCCGGCACGGGGCTCCCCCGAGCAGCCCGGCTCCCCCCACCAGCCCCAGCCCTGCGGTGGGGGGCCGAGCCGGGGTGGGCCCTGAGAGCAGCGCCCAAAATAGCCTCTGGTCGGTGGAAAGAAAAAGTCACCGCGGAGCCGACGCCAACGTGCTCAGCAGCCCGGCCAGGGCAGGTGGGGAGGGAGCGGGCAGCCCTGCCTGCCCGGGGGCCCTGCCTGCCCGGGGGGGGGGGTCCTGGCACCGCCGTCCCCAGCCTTGCCTCCCCGCAGAGCTCTGCTGGGGACAGAGCACACAAGAGGGGCCACGGGGTGACCCCCCGGGGCCGAGGGTGACCCTCCGGGGACTGGCAGGACCCACGTCCCACCCGCCCCAGCGCAGCATCCAACACCCAGCCACGGGTGCAGGACGCGTGATCAGGCCAAGCCCAGCTGCCACGGTGAAACCCACCCTCTGCCGCTCCACGTCCCCACGAAGAGCTCCATGGACGCGCCCAGGCCCTCGGCGCCGAGCCCTGGAAAAGCTCTGTTAACAGGAAAGGAAACAGGACTGTTAGTCTGCAGCTGCCCCGCGCGAGGCCGAGCCTTGCCCCGAGTTAAAACACACCCCATTTCCACGTGGGAACAGCACCAGGACACGCGGTTTCAGACGATCCTTCACGTGGCCCCCGGCAGCGCCGCAGCCTCGGGGGAGCCGGGCTGCGCGGGGGGCTCGCTGCTGGGGTGCCCCTCGGCTCCGAGCATCGGGGTCCCTCCCGTGCTTTTGGGGAGCCGCTGTTCCTCACCCCTAACGCACCTCACGGTCCCTGCCGGGGCCACCTTTCGTGCTGCTCCAGCGCACGGGGCTGAGGACCGCCGCCGCGGGCACCGTCCCACCGGCGGGACGCAGCCGGCGCATCCCCGAGCAGCCGCCCGTGGAAAAAGCACGAACAAACTCCGCGCACGTGAACAAGGGCTTCTCCGGCGAGCGGGGCGACTCACCTCTGCGCAGAGCAGCCGGCGGCAACGGGGCGCGGGGGCTCGTCCAGCAGCGCCCCGCAGGCAGCTGCCTGTCCCGGCGGGCAGCCCGGCACTGCCTCGCCGGCCGCGTGGGAAGGGGCAGGCGAGACCGAAAGAACCAGGCGGCAGCACACACGCAAAGGACGGTTTTTATTGGGGTTCTCGTCGTATGAGAGCAGTTGTACTGACCGACACACAGAAGCAGCTTGGCTGTGCCAAAGTAATCCTTTAAAAAAATAACGGCGGAATTAACTTAGTGTGGCACATCAGTCACAAATCGCCGAGGACTGTAAACTCGGAAGAGTCTCTGTGAGAAGTACTACGGGAACGTGCAGCAGCGTACACCGGCACGGGGCACACCCTCCTCTGCACAATAAATATGAAAAGAGCCAAGTACATAAAACAAAGAATGATTCTCATAGATACAATACCTAAAGTTATTTACAGATACTGGCTTTTCTTACCATTAAATTACACATTGAAAACAGGTTCTCTTTCAATATATTTCTTTAAATCAGTAGTAGCTATTCACGTAAATCTGCTCCTTTTTTTTTTGTTTTTTAAAGGACCGAATGTCGTCACTGAAACAGTGCTCATAAAACGTCTCTCCTAGGATGCGCTCGCTTTATTCTGTTTTTCAGACTCGTTTTTATTTGCCATCTCGCCTGCTCTCCGATCCCTCCCTTTCCTTACGGCAAAGACGCCGGCTACAGCCGGGAAAGCCTCCTCCCAGCCCTGCACCTGGGAAAGTCGGGAGCTAGACCTGGTCTGTCGCCTTTTCCAGTCCGGCAGCACAGCGAGTTACACGAACCTGGATAAATCCTGACCCTGGATGAAAAACCGGCTCTCTGCGCCCAGGTTTTCGAACAAAGCCCTGCTCGGGCACGCGCCGGGTTTGCGGCACTGGGCTCGGCACTGCCCCAACCGCGGCCCGTTTCTGTCGGGCGACACCGAGAAACCGCGATGCGGCCGGCACCGGCGCGGTTTCGCACCCACCGCTGGCCTCTCCCTGCCGCTCGCGCACAGCAGCCCAACGTCCAGCTCGCTCCCCGGCCGCAGAAGTGGACCACCACCAGGCCGGCGCGAGAAGGGGAAAATGGACAACGGGGCAACAACTACGAGGAGGGGAAAAGCAGCCATCCCTGGCTCGGGCAGCGTCTCGGGAAGAGGCGGCTTCAGCGGCACGGCCGGCAAAAGCCGCATTTCATCCTCCAGACATCATTCGGCCAAACCCTGAAGAGCACCACGTACCTCAAGCTCCACCACAGTGGAAATTAAAGGCACGCGCGTCAACACCTCGAGCGTCCCTCGAACGGCAGCGGCCGCGACGGCAACTGGAATTGTTTTTAGCAAATGAGTTATCTGATGAATTTCGCGCTATTTTTGTGCCTTGCTGGGTTATCTACAGATGCGCCCAGCGGTAGCAGCGCTCCAGCAAACGCTTCTGGCAGGCGGCGCGAGCCCGCCGGCTCTCCCGCGCCGCGGAGGACGCGGCACGGCTGAGCCCCGCTCCCCGCCGGGCCGAGCCTGCCCCGCGGTTACTGGCGCCGAGGGGCTGGCTCGGGGCGCGTTCAGCTCGGGGAGCGCAGGCTCGCCTTCCCGACACCCCCAGAGCGACGGTCCCTGCCGGGGTCCCGGGGTGCCCGCTCCCCTCCTCAGCTGCGGTGCGGGGGCCATGAGCACAGTCCTGCGGCACGGCCGGGCACCTGGGCTGGCCGCCCGGCTCCCCGCAGGACACCCCTCCGGTCTTCACGGGCTCCAGCCTATTTTTAAGGCCCGAGTAATCACCCTGAAGCAGCAAAAGTCACTTCCAGTGCACACACTTTTGCCACCACCGCCCAGTTAGCCCGGCTCTGCCCTGCAGCCGACGCGCCCGACCCTAAGCCACCGCTCCCAGCAGACCTGCTCCAGCCCTCAAACTCGGCAGCCCCTGCGGGCTCCCCCTTCCACTCGCTCATTAACCCCGGGATTAACGAGCTTTGCAAATAGCTGAGCTGATGTCTGAGCTTTTTCAAATATCAAGCTGATTCCTTGTCCCATTAATTTAAGGTCATTAATTCTCGTTAACCCAGCACAGGCTCACGTGGATAAAAGCTCGGTCTCCGGAATGCCGAGAAAATTTAGAAATACCAAACCGAGGGGTTTATTTGCAAGAGTTTTTCCAACGTTTCTGCATTCACGAGCCCCTTCGAGATGGTCCTGACAGGGCCTGGAAGCCGCTATGCTCGTAACAGAAGGGTAACTGGGACAGACTGACGGAAACTATTTCGACTTTATTAAGAAAAACAGAATAAAGCTGACTGATCCTGCTTGAAAGGAACTGCCATTTCTATACGTATGCGGAGCAGAAGTTCTGTGGAATGTCAGAAGTTGGAGACACATGTATTTAATAAATAATATAAAATGCTTTTTTGTTAAAATAGAATTCTTGGTTTTATACCTACATAGCATAGCAACCTTTACATAAACAAAATAAAGCTGAGTCTGTGATGATTAGTTTAACACAAAATAAAAATACATTTTAACAATAGTATTAAAACAGCCAATGTTCAATCCACACAATATGTACACCACGGAATAGAAATCAACAGAAAATAAAAGTAGATTATCTTGAAATTCCTCAGACATTTGGATATACGTATGTTCTCTGTATATTTTAGATATTTTCCTTTTTTTTTTTACATTATTAAAATTAATACTATGCTTTTTCAAAATAAGCTTTTCAGATTTTTTAACTTGTAGAATTGACTTATTCCTTATATTAATCAACACAACTAGAATTATTTACTTTCTATTGTACACTTCAAAATAGTCCTTCCTCCATATATATTTAGAGCGTGAGCAATTCTGAGTTAATTATCTGTGTCATTGCCGTCTGCGGTGTGGGGAACAGCGAAACCAGTGCGCGATTGCCAACGTCTGCAGCACGTAGATATGTAGGTGATACTGAAGAAGAACCCAGTCCTAAAACCGATCAGCTGCCAGGAAAGGAGCAACACGCAGAGCTGCGGGTATTCCGCTGCTCAGGAGCTAATCCCTGCCACCGGAGACGGCAAACCCGCGGAGCGCCGGCGCTCCAGTCGGCACCCGCAGCGGGGGCTCGGTCCTACTCGTGCTGGCCACGCCGCCGCACAAAACGAACGCCCCGAGCAGCTCTGCCGGACGCCAACAGCATCCACGTGTACAGGATCAGAGCTCGGATACGCAGGTTTGGCTTTAGCACCAGATACACGACGATTCTCGTTACCTGTGCACCGGACCGTGAACACCGGCATTTTCTATTCGTAACAGAACCAACCCGACGATCCTATTTCCTTTTGTTCCCCCTGGCAAAAGCGGGGGGAGAGAAACTCCTGCTGCGTTTGTAACGGAGAGTTGTTGAAATTAAGGAAAACTGCAATGCGACTAAGCCGAGGTGCGTCTCCCGGGGCTGCGTGCCGCCCCGGCGCGGCGAGCCCGGCGCGGTCCCTACCTGCCGCGTCTCCCATCCGCGCATCCAGCTCTCATTAGCGTGCTCGGAGCCTTTGTTTCTGAAGCCTAACGGGGGGGAACACGCCGGGAAGGCCACCGTGAGCTGGATCAGCTCCAGTACTTACACAGGGCTTATCTCGCGGCAGCGGTTTGAGAAGTAACTTGTGAGACTGCAGCCGCAGACTCTGCTGGACTGGTGACGAGGCGTAACGCCCAGACACGACTAATACGGGGGAGCTGTTATACTTAGAAAACTAAGTATAGTAGGATAGCCTACACTTAGATGAAGGATTTAAAAGAAATTAGTAAACGTTCCTTTAACAGCCTCATGAATTTGCAAAATAATTACTAAATAAACTGCAATAATAAAAATTGCCTAATTTATGCCTGCAATGATGGGACATCTCGGCTGACACGGTGTCCAGGGGACGCTTTACAGCACTGGCCAAGCTCGTGCCCAGCTCCAAGCGGCTCCTCAGCCACACTCCGCTTGCAGCAGGAGTAACTGGCTCTCTGCTTCTCCTGCACTTAAATTTCAACTCCTAGGAGTCTGATTTTGGCTGGAATTTGCTGTATCCCTGTTCTTGAAGCAAGACATGAATTTACAGCAACTCCTACGTACCAAAAATGCCACCCCAGCTCACCGTGGAGGGAAAGGGAAAGCGCCAGGCGCAGAGCGGCCGCCACCGCAACCCCCCGTGCCCAGCTCCCGCAGAAATCACCCCTCTTCCTGCCGTCGCGTCACTCGGGCACTTGCTTTCCAGGATCTAGTCTTACCGCATTTGTCAGCTTGTATGTCAGAGACAAAGAATAATCAGAAAATAACCCCTGCAGCACTGAAGGCATGTGTCGGGGAGGGTTTAATATGGCTCTGTCTCTCTGGCATGTAGTTCTCTATTTTGAAATACAAGAAACAACTCCCGTACATGCTTAAATCTTCAGTACGGATTTTTTTTTTTTAAGGGCTTTCTTTAAAAAATCTGTGTTTAATCATTCACTCAGCTCTGTTGATGCCCGAAGCTCTAACATCTTTTATCTTTGCTTCCCTGAACATTAAAAAAACCAAAAAGTCCTACAAATGTAGTCAAAATGCGTAAAAGACAATACCATGCCTTATGTTCTCTGCACTCAACAACATTTTCTACGCAGACAACTAAAGACCCTCATGTAAAATAAAACCATCAAGAATCTTAGTCCAAGAAAAAAAAAAAACTTCAGAGAATCCGGTACCCACACCAGGAACAATCAGTTCGCAGTAACGTTTTGCTGTGAAGGGCAGAATTCCAGCTCTCTCTCCACACCAGAAGATCCAGTCCCTTCCACACAGAACCCCACTCGATACTGGGATCCCAGCTTCCCCCAGGCGTAGGCGAGTTTTTCGCTACGGTAATCTCTCCTCCTCTCCTAACAGCACAGTCATATGCGAGTCACAGATATAAAGCTTTTATAAATCGTCGACAAATCAGTTGACTAAAGAAAAAACAAGCATTACAGTCCTTCCACGATTCTGCTCCCGCCTGACACCGGCGAGCGTGCTGGCTGACGCGCAGCTCAGCTGCCGCGTGCACAGACGAGGCAATATGGACCACGTTCTCGAGCGTGTTCTAGGGCCATCCCAACTCCGTTACGCTTCAAAATACACCTATTTCTCTAAGTCAATACCCAGCCTTTGTTTCATATAAAATCTACGGTTTTGAGGCACAATTTCCCAATTGCAGACCTGTCCCTCCCCTCCTCACAGACACCGGCGTCCACGTCTCTGGTACGCGGCACCAGAAACCGCAAAACTCTGCCAACAAGAATTTAGCGTACAAAGCAACCGTGGAAAATAACTGAAAGAGAAGAACGGCAACTGATGATGAACTAAGAAAGTATGAACGAGTTACATGAGAAGTAAGAGCAGTTTGTATCACAAGCTGAGGTTTTTTTCCAAATCAAGAAGAAAAATAAGAGCGTGGCACAGTATTGTAGGAAAAGCTTAACAACATCCCGTGCACTGGATGAGATGAGACATTTTCTGTTCCAAACCTCGGTTAATACCACCACCGCTCCTTACAGAGGATGCTGAGATGCTAAACATAACTTACCAGTAAGAATGACAGAGAAGTTGGTACTCTTTTTACAGAGCAATTAAAGGGGGGGGGGGGGGAGAAAAATCATGAAAAGATATCACCTGACTCACACGGGGTATTTTCCAAAATGCATTTTTCCTTCTATGCTGCACCAGACGACAAGACAGAGCTCACACTCTTGTGAAAGCACGTGCTACGCAGAGTTAAGCCACTCCCACTTCTAGAAGCAAATACATCCAATTTTATTCCGAGTGTGTTCAAGATCAACAAATACTTTGAAAACATTTCTCCTATTTTTGCCAGTTTGCACTTTTCTATAAGGAAACAGGTCTCGAACTCTGTGGTTAGCTGTGAGCAACACAAGCGAGACAAACCGTGCACGCCAGGCGGATGGAGCAAGCTCCTGGTGTAACTTCTGTTCCCATTTACGCAGATGCAATTCCCATCGTCTTTAGGGAGCAAGAGAGTTGTACCACCGTAACTGGGCAGAAAATGTTCTCTAAGGTGTTTACTGAATCAAAAAAAAGCTTATATTCAGCCCTGACCTCTCTCTTACAAAACATCCCAATAACCAGGGAAAGGCTGACTTCACATGCGTAAAGCTGTCTAACAGTTAAGAGATTATATCTTTACTTTAGCAAGAGTTTCCACATGACATGACTGATATCTCAAGTAGAATTCACATAAATCTGGCATCTGATCAGCTTGTTTTGTCAGTTCTATCCTCAGTATTCTCAGACTGTTTTCAATGTGGACAGTTTGAACCCTCTCAAAAAGAAAATGAAAAATCCTTTTGCAAGCCGAGCCATGTGATGTGGGCACGAACCTCCTGAGCTGAGCTACAGTGAAAGTCTGGGATATCTATGCTATGAGAACACACTCGCTTAATGTTTTTTGTGTACAAGAGAGAAGGATCCACAAGTCCCGTAACTGAAGAGTGATCCAGAATACGTACCAAGGTACCCAGACATTTTAACCCAGTACATGCACTAGAATGCATTGAATTTGAATAATTTCTTTTTAATTTTTAAAAAGTGCAGTTGACCTGAAATGGAAAAGAAATGTCTTTATGTTCACTGTAAACTTGTCAAAAGGAATCTGCTCTTTAAAAACTGTGCTAAAATAGTCAATTTATACAACAGAGCACTAGATGAAGCTACCATAAATTCCTCTTCACCAATTATTACTCTATTGTGTCAGTTATAGTACTGCATATACGTAGGAGAAGCAAAACGGTGGTAGCTACTATTAGTGAGTACAACAAACCAAGTGAATAATTTGAGTTCAATGTTTCCATGAAGTAGCAATAACATTTAAACCACAGGACAGTTAGAATTCAGTACTTTGAAGTGCATAAGAGTCACACTGTTGATGAGCAGTATGGAGAAAGGTTATTACAAAGTCAGCAGTAACGGTTGGAAAGAACATGGCAACACGACAGATTAAAGGTTATCCAACACGGCAAGCCTGCAGCTCCTTCCACAGCCGAGGGGCTCGTCGGTGTCGCACACACAAGCGTCACCCTAACCAGCAGTAGCCACTTCAGTCTCCAGGCTCGGTGCGCACCAAACAAGGCTATTGCAGAGAAAAGGGAATCTTCCTTCCATCAGTAGTTCCAGAGTAACGGACCGCGCTTTGGACACCGCCAGGGTGTGGGGATGCGTGGGAGCAATATGCGGCCTCTGCGTTTGGTGCTTTCCACCGCTGCTGGGAGCATGCATTTGCTTGCCATTGTTCCAGTCTTCACAACCTCCAGAGACAGAGTTCTGACATTATCCCACGCTGTAAACATCTAATTCTTCCTCTTCTAAGCACATCCCGCGTCCAGGATTGCACAAAGTAATTCATAAGGATTCTGTGAAACTCGACATGTTCACAAAGAAGCTTTCCCTAAGTGAACTTTGTTCTCTGTTTCTCCTACAGACCATTGCTATTCCTGTGGCTGAGCGGTGGTTTTGAAAGCTCTACAACTGTTGAACGGGATTTATTGAGAAACTTTGGAGCTCGACGCAGCAACCTCTGTGCCTCAGTAAAAGCTTCTGTCAGCTCTTTTTTCCACTGAACAAATTCAGGGTCACTCTGAAAGAGATACAGAAGTAGTTTGGCACTTCATAGTAAACTGCCAACAGTGTCTTCTCTCTTAGATAGCACTTTAAGCAACTTATTTTAATTTTCTGAAGGCATGAGTAACTCTGGATATCGAAAACGTGCAGCCCTTTGCTTCTCCGTCACCCCGCCGAAGCCAGGCAAGGCAGCAGCAACTACAGCCGGTCAAGATGTTTTGAGGATTTGCATATTTCCTCCCTCGCAAACACATTAGCTACCATGAGCTAACTGCAGTGAGACAGGTGCCAACAAGGCCTTCGAAGCCCACATAGGTTGACTAGTTTTGAAGTTTTTAGCTATTTATTAAATTGAATTCATTTTGGCCCAAATACCATTGAAATCCATGACAGCAACTGGCATAGCTGCAGGTTTCCTGCTTTCAAAACTCGAGTGTGATAAAAACTTCCCAGTTTTGCTTAGGCTCAGCTTTGCTTCATAAAGTACATTTAGTCAACACATAATGAATGGGAGGGCCTGAAAAACTTCTCAGTCGTCTTATCGCATGTAAAACAATCTGATTAACAGTTACTGAAAAACGAGCATCTCACCTCACACTGTAGGACAAACTGTTTTCCTCCTTTAACTCTCAGTAAGATGCATTTCTTATCTTTAATTTGTGTTTCTTCAACAGATACTATTTGTTCCATTGTCAGTAGGTTTTGCTGTAGCATTTGTAAAAAAGCAGAGAGATGATTCGAAAAAAACCTGTTGCCCATCAAATAAAGCCAGTATCTAATTTTTCTGGACTACCCACATAAGTCAAGTTATGAACATTAACAGTCATTACACAAACATTTCTTTATTTTTGAAGACTGAGTCATGAACTACAGATAGATTATAAGGTAAGAGATATTTAACAAGGGGCTTGGCTGCTTCAACAGAGACAACGAAACATAAGCTAAGAAAGCCAGTAATGACAGCATGAAATAAGAATCTACAAATAGGTGTGTCTACAAACAAATAGTCACTATTTTCCCTCATGAGAGTTGCATATAATTTTATGTATTTTCCAAGTATTACTGCTGTTTAAAAAAAAAAAAAGGACGATCTTACTGACTATTTCAAAGAGCTGACAGGGTATATTTAAGCACTATGTACTTACAAAGAAACAAACATACACAACAGTCTGCAGAAAAGCTTTCCCTATAGACTGTAAGAGGAGAACAATGTTTTGAAATTCCAAAACCTTACTCAACTGAATATACAAATGATCTGCCTAGCACACGATCACAGCTGGACTAAACTAAAGTTACTATAGCATTTTCTTTGAAATAAAATGCTATATAGCATTTATGACCTTACCAGTTTATGTTTTTTTGTATAAATAGTCCAGAGGTCCTAAATAAAAAACAACACCATGAACTACCAAATTCCTTTAAAAACGTAACAGAACAAAGTAAACAGGTTTCTCAAGTCAGCTTTAGGTTTCCTCAGTGCAGCATAGCTACCCATTAACTAAAGCGATACTCAAGATAAGTTACTCAAATCCACTGGTTGTTTACTCGGACAAAGCTCTCTTCCATGGGGGGTATGCCTGAGTGGGAGTTCCCAGATTTGCCTCAACATCCACCTGTATTCATGCCCTCAGGAGCTGCTGCTCCCCAGAGTCACCCCACTTACCCGTGACTCTCCTTCTCCTCGCCATTCCAGTCGGTTTGGGAAGAGGTAAAAGTAACGACGCTGCCACTGAGTCAGGAACGGGTTCCCCAATTTCAGCATGTATCCATGCATGATACAATCCTTCCCGAGTGCATAATCTATAACAAGAGGAAACGTTAGCATGCCAAGCAAGGTACTGTCTAAAAGCATTCTGCAATCGTGCTGTGTTGAGACAGGACAGAGTCCTGAACACAGCGGGGCTCGACGTGCCCTCGCCAGGCTTGCAATAGCGCTTCTAGGTGCGCAGGCACACGCAGAGCCAAGTCGGCCTTAATGAGCTGATGCGGCTGCAGTGGAGTAACGAAGAACAGAATTTGGTTCTTAAAAAAGTATCTTATTAACTCTTAAAAGAACTGTATATTGCTACCCAAAGTTCAGAGTCTGTGATGCAACATCCTCGTGCAAACAAGTGAAGTTTGCTGTAAAGGACCTCCTGTTTTCTCTCCCGCCTTCTTTGTCATGAAATCAAATCCCACATATGCTCTTTTCTGAGCATACATCATAAACAAAAACAATGAAAGCCTGTACGTGATAATCTTCTTTTAAAAAAGAGCACAAAAGATTTTCCAAAACATTATGTCATCATACGGCATTTCAAAACATTAAGAAACGTCTTAAGAAACACGACACTGACTAAATGAATTCTAACTATTACTGGTGAATGACAGTAATAGGACTGTCTGTTGTGTGGAACTTCAAACACATGAATTACTATCTAGCAGCAAAAGATGGAGAGAAGCGTATTTGACAGATTACCTTCCTCGTGGCCAAGCTGCTTATTTTTAGCCCTTTTTCTGGCCTCAATTTTATCTGTGTCTGCATTTACTGCATCATAAACAGTTTCCGCTACTTCTTGCTGCCAACGCTCCGATATTACCAGAGGGAAGTTCTTATATAATTCCTGGTCACTATCAAGCAACTTGCAAGAGAAAAACAACATAAAATCCCAACATTTTAATGACTTTTACTATTCTTATCCCCAATAGTTAACAGTTACGCACATAACAGCATTATTTTAAAAGATATATTGAACTCTAACCTTACTAGAACAAACAGGTACAAACAAGAGACAACACAGATACTAATTTAAGCAAAGACATTCATTTATATACAGAGAACAGGCTACCTGTTCAAACCTTGTTTGGTTTGACAGCTCTGCTATAATATAGCCGCTGCATAATCAGTGTTAACAAAGCATCTAACTGTGTTAAAAACTTCCTCGGCACAAAAATTCCATGCATAAATGAAAAGATACCTTTTCCACACCGATGCCTTCCACGCTTAATTTTACATTCTTAGTAATTAACCTTTAAAATTCAGCAGGGCATGCCGCAGACCTCAACTTTCCTGTTACAGAGATTCTTTTCCCCCCTAATCCTCAGCTACAGTACTTGAACTGAATTACACTGACGGAAACTAAAATTACTGGATCTTCAGGAAGGACTGTCCGTTGCTCGACACAGCCACATTCCGGGTTTAGCCACAAGGCACTTTGGTGCAGTACAAAGAGCTATCAATGTTTTCCCTATGACTTTATTAAAGGTTTTCATCGGGGGATGAGTTTAAACTCCCTGCTTCAGTCTCTGTCCGTCACTAGCGAAACCAGACCTTTTTTCAGCGAGCAGGACACGGAGGCATCCTTTGCCGCATCAAGGCGGCAGTAAGCCCACTAGCCCGCGCCGCTGGGCAGCGGGCAGGGCCGGGCCCGGGCCTTGGCAGCAGGGCCAGGGAAGGCAGACCCCGACCGCAGGGCACGTGCCCATGCGCTGCTCAGAGCGAGCCCAGCGAGCCCAGCCAGGGCCGCAGCGCACAGCAGTGTGTCAGGACAGTCGCAGCAGCAGGACAGGAAAGCCTTGCTCAGTTCTTCTTCTGCAGCCAGGCCAGACGCTCCCAGAATCGACATTCTCCTCCTTTTCGGAGATCCCCAGCTGTATCACAGCAGGAAAACACACGCTGGTTCTGAAGGCAGAAGACTCCTCTGCAATCCTGTGCAAGTGGCTTTACGGGGACTCCTTACGGCGTCCGAGTAAGAGGGGAAAGCCACGGGCATTCACTGTTGGCTTTCCTGTTTGTAGCCTCAAAAAACACGTGTTCTATGTCACAGGACACTCTGCAGCATAAATATAATCCGCAGGGGCAAGGGAGGAGAGCACAGCGCTCAGCACTGGCATCCTCACGGGCAGAGATGGCTCCCAACACCTTAATGGAAGCTCCGACTGCAGCTGACTCAGAGGCACGAATTATTCAGTCCCTTCTAAAGGACCGTGACACCCCAGTGAAAGCGCAGAAGCTGTACATGATACCCCTCACTGACTCACGACTAAGAATAAATCTTTCTTATAGGCAGCCTGAACAAAGATTACATGCAAGCGATCTGGCTATATGATTTACAGGCCTTGCTGAGAATATCTGATCCCCTCAATAAATAAAAAGACAACCTGGTTTCTCCCTACAAAATGTTCCTCCAAATTATGGCATTCCAGAATTGCAGGAAACTGGAACCCTGCTAAGACTAACACTGACCCTGAAGATGTAGAGTTTTCTGGGATGAAGAGCATCTTGGGTTCTCTGCATTTCTCTTAAACACGTAAAATCTTTTCTGTGCCAACTTCTGTAATTACAGCAGGTGACACTGACAGCCAAGTTCCTTTTCAGGCACGGTGACTACTTAACATGCTTTTTTGCTTATAAAGCTTAGAGCAATTAGTTTCTCTCCTGACTCACTTCTGTACTAACAAGAATGAAGCTTGATCTGTTGAAGAAAAGTATGACAAAAGTAATGAACGGGACAGGCCCATGACGAGCACCGATTTACCTGTTGTCTCAGCGTACCCAGGAGGCTCCAGAAGAGGGGATGAATACGCAGGGTACATCATGCCGCCTCCGTGCAAGTCCGAAACGGGCCAGCAGCTTTAACTTCTCATTTTTATCTTTACATTGTTTTCATTAGATTTTGGATAATATCAGAACCCAGAAGTTTCTTTTATCACTTTTCTAACTTATGAAGTTGCTACCATTAATATACAATTTGTCATTTGTAAGAGTTTTCCAATGCCCTCTCTGACCATGAGGTAATACTATTAAAATAAAGTTTAGTTCAATTCATCCAAGCTACCAGAAACAAATTACAATTTCTAAAACTACAAACCATTAAGTATTCTTGAAAACCTGAGGATTTCCCAAAAGTCATCTGACCATTTCAAATATTTGCTTTATCGTATAAAACTTTTGATAGGAAGGTAGATTTCAGTCAATGTAAAAAATAAAACATAAGGACTTGGCAAGGAACAACAAACCAGCCAATCAGCCCAAGCTACCTCTTTCATAACAGCACGGATTAAGTTTCCAAACCTGAAAGCAATTCCTTGCACATTCAGGAGCCCTTGAAGCAAAGGAATGGCATGCACACATGAAACGTTAAGCACAGCTGCCACATTCTCTACCTAGCATTTAAAGCTGTATACCTTAATGCCTTTAGTGTCCTCTTCATCGAATGACCCAATATCAAAAGCATCTGCCGCATTTACTTCTCCCCGGGGAGGAATCAAGGGTGGAGGATACTAGAAATTACAAGTAGCATAATTAAGGACAAATTAATGGACATTATTTAAATCCATTCTGTAGATACATATGGCCTTTTTATTTTTTACACAAATTACACATGACTCTTCAAAAGTATGTCCCTTGAAATTAAAGTTCAGTGCAAAGCAGTTCTCCACACCTTTAATAAACGGTCCTCCAAAAATTTGGGGGAAAAACCCTACAGCTTAGAGATAGCCACGCAGAAGAAACCATGCAGTCATTTGACCCTGAAAAAGCATTAATTCAGTACTACCAATCAGGAGGATTCTAGTAATGAATATACGGCAGTTTCCAACAATCCTCCACGTATTCGTGCAAAGGATTACATGTGCTGGGGACTGGAGCCCTGAAGTTTTCCATCTGTTACCTGTTTAGGCTTATTTTCTTTTTACTACCAAGTAAGCTAAGGTTACTATCTTAATCCTTTACCTTTTGTAAATAGACTTGCTGCCAATCAATGCCTTTGAAGAAAGGATGTTCTTTTACTTCTTGCGCACTGCAAAATAAAAGTAACTGAAGTCAACAATATGAAGGGGCTTTTCAAATGTATTTGAGAAATATAAAGCTTTCAAAGGCCACATTTCTATCACTTAAAAACATCAATAAAATGCTCTTGTTTTCAAGGAAAAAAAAAAGTCTTCCTAAGTAAACAACAGCAGAGGAGACTTTCATGTGGAAACACTGGAAATAGTGCTGTAGGTCTGGCATGAAATCACTCTTGTTTTGCTGTGGTATTCCATCATTTCAAACAACAAACAACACTGGTCCCTTGTCAGATCCCATACGCTACTTCTAAGTAACAAGCTTGCTCCACTCCACTTGATGTTATACATAATTTATGGCAAAACAAGCAACTACTCCTGACAGGCCCAAGGCTGAAAAGCAGTCTCAGGTCATTATCACAGAGGTCTCCATGATAAAAAGCGCTCTGAGTATCTCACTGGAATTAGAGCCAGCCCCAGTCTCAGGTATGACTATCAATTAACAGGTATAAGCCACTGCAAAGCGTTTCTCAACTGTTATTTACCCCCTCACTGTCCTCTTTCCTAGTCTCAAGGAGGCACACACTGCTTTTTTAAATAGGTGATAACAACAATTTCAGTTGACAGCTATAAGCAAGGTAAGCTTGGCAGGAGCAAGTAGCGTTTTGTAGCCAATAAACAAAAAAAAATGCCCTTTTCCTTAGAATCATGAAATGAAACAGGTACATCTGGAAACAGAGGCAAACCAAAATGAAGCAGGTATTCATGGCTTTCTGTGCTTAGTGGCTGGGGGGGTTTTGTGTATAATATACTCATATTATTACAGCTACAATATAAGCAATAAATATAAGTTATCAATATGTCTGAACCAAATAACATGACTTCATGCCAAAACAGATCAGGCAAAAACACCAAAACAACACAGTGATGAAAAGTACAAGCGCCACCCAATGTAAGCATGACTGCAGAGAACTCAGGGGGAGTCTTTAATGACAGAAATGGTCCAAAAATTTGTCCAAACCAAAGGAAGCTGAAATGTAGTTCCATACAACAGCACTTTTAAATGTTCTCTTTCCAAAATTAAAATCATCACAACAGGAAGCAGATTTTTACTTGAAATGAATTCATTCATTTACAGAGAAATGGAAATTTTTAAAGGCAGTGGTCCAAGGAGAAGACAACACCTACCTTCTTCCTTGGCATCCAAGTCTCTTGCTAACATCTCGTTGCAGGAGCCCTTCCAAAAGGGACTTCAGTTCAGGAGAAAATGAATCTGGTAGCTCAACGTTCTATGAAAAAAAGAAGTACAAAAAGAGATATTTAATTATAGAAGTAGTGTGATCTGCTTTCTCCCAGACAGGTGAGTAGCTTTTCTTTGATAGTGTTTGTAAACTACTCTTTCATGTGTAAATACAGCTTTCTCAGAAAGCAGGCTATATAGGTCCCCTTTTGAGAGGAAATGGGAGTCTACTGAACAAGAGGAATGTAACTGCAACTGTCACTAGGCTCCTTACCACGGTGAGCGTCATCCGGTCAATCTCGTGCTTATCTTTGGTTTTGTGCTGTCTGAAAGGACTGTGACTGTAGAAATAAGAAAATGCACTGATAAATGTAAAGCCATAACATATCAGGTTATTTCAGCTGTGGCAACCCCAGGAAAGAGTGTAGCATTCTTTTAGTCCCATTCTTCCACCTCATCAATCCTGTCCTGCAGAACAATAAAACAAGCAGTAAAACTTTTAGCATTTACAATGAAAAATGAGACTTTATACTCTAGCATACGGTGCCTATTGGCTGCCTCAAAAATATGAATGTTTGATCTCTTACAACTTTGTTTTCTTTTCTTATTAGAAAGAGTTGCACCGCTTTACCCCTTCTGTTTTCAGTACAGTTGCACGTGGTGGACATCAAAATCCAATTCGGAGAAAAGCGACCGTTCAAGGTCTTTCAAGAGACACACAGACATCCCTGAGGATTATCAAACTCAGGGAAATCTGATCTAGTTACTCCACATAAAGGCACGCAAAGGGCTAGTTCATTCTTAAATGCATTGATCCATCCCTAAAGATGGTGTTTCAAATTGCCTTACCAATTAACATCTATGTATCCCCAACCCCAGAACAGCTTCATCTAACAAGAAAACCCTGAACAGCTATCACAGCATAGATACTTAAAACATTGATCTATATAAGGAGACGGAGTACGACCTACAGAACTTACCACTCATCTGTATGGGAAGAAAGAAGCAAGATCTTAAAGTAAGTAGATGAAGCAGGAGGTAATCACAGATACCGCAGCATTAGCGACTGGGAAGATATTTGATGGTATCTGGTAAATTATCAGCTTTATCCCTTTCCTGCTTTAGAATTCTGTTTTGAGTTTGATTTTTTCCTTTTAGCTAAGGAAAACCTTAGAAAATCACAGATTTACCATGCAGTACTTAAACAATAGCATGAAAGAAAGCAGAAACATTTTAGTCTGGGATTTTTTATTAGATTTAGGATATATTCTCTGTTTTTTAGTCTTCTTCAAAACCTTGAGGGAATGGCATTTTTCAAAATTAAAATGTTATTTACTTAACAATACATTAATTAGCAATTACAAAGCATTTTTTCTTGGCACTAACTTGTTTCAACTGGGAACCTGCTAGTCAAGAGTTACTTCCCTTTTATCCTCAAAAATGTTTCTGGAACATAAGTCTGATGGGGAGCGGCTGAGGGAACTGGGGGTGTTCAGCCTGGAGAAGAGGAGGCTGAGGGGAGACCTCATCGCTGTCTACAGCTCCCAGAAAGGGGGTTGTGGTGAGGTGGGGGCTGGTCTCTTCTCCCAAGTAACTAGCGATAGAACAAGAGGAAATGGCCTCAAGTTGCACCCGGGGAGGTTTAGACTGGATATTAGGAAAAATTGCTTCACTAAGAGAGCGGCCAAGCATTGGCACAGGCTGCCCAGGGAGGTGGTGGAGTCACTGGAAGTGTTCGAAAAACGTGTAGACGTGGCGCTTCAGGACATGGTTTAGGGGGCATGAGGGTGTTGGGTTGATGGTTGGACTTGATGATCTTGAAGGTCTTTTCCAACCTTAATGATTCTGTGATGAATGGACCTGATGGACTTCCATGTTTCTGTTTTTAAACACTACAGGTAAGAAGGCAAGAGTAAATGGCTAACATACAGCCTCATATACTATGACAATGAGGCTCTGAGCAGATCAGGGAAGCAAATGATTCACTGTGGACTTATGGTCAGATTTTATGCCAGACTAAATTTACTAAACACCAAGAAATGGCACCACGTGCCCAACCCTTGTTTTGGGATGTGAGTTATTTAATTGGCTTCAGAACAGATGAGGAAGGATAGTTCACAATGAATAACGTTTTGGCTGCTGGCCGACCACAGATACCACCCCGCACATCTGTCAGGAAGAATCACAGCCCACAAAGACTGAGATCTCCCTGCCCTGCAAGTCTGAGTTTCTGTGGTAAATGGGACCATTTGCCCCTAGGTGCCAGTTCTTTCACCACACAACTTCAACTCTGTGAAGGAATCACAGAATCACAGAATCACTAGGTTGGAAAGGACCTTTAAGATCATCAAGTCCAACCATTAATCCAGAACCACCATGTCCCCTAAACCATGTCCTGAAGCGCCACATCCACACGTTTTTTGAACACTTCCAGGGATGGCGACTCCACCACCTCCCTGGGCAGCCTGTTCCAATGCCTGACCACCCTCTCAGTGAAGAAATTTTTCCTAATATCCAATCTAAACCTCCCCTGGCGCAACTTGAGGCCATTTCCTCTTGTCCTATCACTAGTTACTTGGGAGAAGAGACCAACACCCTCATCGCCACAACCCCCTTTCAGGTAGTTGTAGAGAGCGATAAGGTCTCCCCTCAGCCTCCTCTTCTCCAGACTAAACAACCCCAGTTCCCTCAGCTGCTCCTCATAAGACTTGTGCTCCAGACCCCTCACCAGCTTCGTTGCCCTTCTCTGGACACGCTCCAGCACCTCAACATCCTTCTTGTAGTGAGGGGACCAAAACTGAACACAGTATTCGAGGTGCGGCCTCACCAGTGCCGAGTACAGGGGCACAATCACTTCCCTACTCCTGCTGGCCACACTATTCCATCGGATGCCCTAATGCTCTGTGCCCAAGTGACTCAAAAGGAAAAGGTCTCAAAAGAAAATGTGGGGTGTCCACGGTGGTCCTGTGCGTGAAAGAGGCTCTCCACTCTCCTCCCAGCAAACCCAAACTGTTGAGTGTCTTTCTACCTATAGAATTCTTCAGTGAGTGTTGAGAGAGACAGAGTACTGCTCACAGCTGCATGATGCTGTCCATACTTGGAAATACTTTTTTTTTTCCCAATTTAAACACCGTTTCTTTCTTTACTTGCACACTTACTTGTAGTCTATTCTGTGAACAATTAATGTTAAACTGATACAGCGTTATACTTCAATTCAGAAGTCACACGCTTACCTTCCTTTGTACAGTGTCTGGGATAGAGGTAAGAGCTTATGATTAATTATGGGCGAGGACTTGGGATGATCTCTTTACAGAGAAGCAGTCCGAAAAGCTTAAAAGATCTTTTCTGTTTTGCCGTTAACACTGAGGATGCTATTTTCAACAAACACTTGCCAGTCAGTGCTTACTGACTGTTCAGGTAACTCTCTTAGTCTTAATAAATTCTACATAGCCACATAAGTTTACAGAGAAGGCAAGAGTTGACAAAGCTGTAATTACCATATACTTTTGTACACCAATACTGTTACAGGCCAGCTTCAGCAAATGGAGACATCCACACATTACAACGTAGCCAAACCACTACAGAAGGAGAGACGAAGTATCTTGCCAAAAAGGGAACAATGCAGCAAAGAGTTTCACCATAAAAGCAAGTCTTAAGCATAAAACAAAGTCCACAATTCAACAGCGCTGCTAGTGTACTTAAGCAATGAATAACATACCATTTAAAATATTACCAATTGCCAAGAAATGAGTAAATTGCCTGTCAGTAGAAGTCAAAGGAGCAGACAGAGCATCTGCCTTCCGCACTGCCCCACACCTGTACGTACTAAGGGAAGCAGGGCTTGTGTTTTGTTTGCTTTGGAAGCAGAAAAAGCCTGGTTTAGTCTCATGTGCAGATGTGGTCTAAGCTGCAGAGATGGCAGTAAGATACCATTTTAGGTAATATGTAATACGTTACATATTAGTATTTCAAGCGACAGACAATGATGAGGCCAGGCTAAAGGAAAAAAAAAAAAGCGCGCGCACACATGCACACACACACACACACGAAACTTCACTCACCCTCTCAGAAGTTTGAAAAGCATGCAGCCTAATGAGAACCAGTCTGCACTGCTATCGTATGCTGTTCCCTTCTGGAGCACCTCTGGAGCCATGTATCCATGGGTACCTCTGAGAAGCGGAAAGGGACAAAATGTTGATTACAAACAACACTATTATTGTAAAAATAATAAAAAAACAAATCAGTGTTTCCTCAGTAAGATAGCCTAATTTAAAGAGAATTAATTTTAAACATGATTTTTTTTTTCTTTTTCTTTTTCTTTAGCCATACATACACACGCATGTTCTCTGTTTGTATGTATCTACTGAGGAAATACCTTAAAACATAAACAACAGAACAACAGAAACAATTAGGCAAACTGAAGCGGTCAGTACAGGGGTCAATAGGTGTCCTTCTGTCTAAGAGTGGAACACAAAGAGAGGTGGAAAAGTTGTGTATTCTGTCCACTCCGTTTACAGGAAAGAGGGACACCAGGACATCGTCAGGGCTCCTGGTATTTCAGGCCAGATCGCTCCAGCCCTGGGCCCTGCACGACGGGGACCTGCTCTCACCCACGACCCCAGAAGCAGGGTGAGCAGAGCTGGCTTGTGCTCTCGCCGCGAGCTTCGTGCGCCTCCTTCCAGCCAACGTCCGTGTGTTGGAGTCAAGCACAGCGCACCTCCTCCAGAAGGCATGGCTGGTCACCGCTAGAAAGCGGTCACCATGTACTGCTTTTACCCTTGACGTAATTCGAAGGTATGAACTTTTTCAAGAAGCTACTGAATTGCAAATCTTTTACAATAGCACAGGACGAAGCTTTCCTTCTTGCATAAATTCTGAGACAAAATCAGGGCAAATGAAGACCTAACAATAAAACGTGCCAGATAAGATGTGGAATCCACACACAACCCAAGAAACTCAGATCCTAGTTATGACCTGATGCCAAGAGGCAGAAAGGAACACAATTTGCCTCTGGTTCTACGAAGATTCAGAAAGAGAAAGACACAATAAATCCTGTTTTTTAGTCAGTTTCAGAATATTTAATTATCCATTTTAGGCCAATTAAAACAATCTGGTACTTTAACTCAGTCAGGTTCTTATCTTCTCTGAACAGTGAATCATCTCAAAATAATGTGTCATCTTCCAGCCATGCCTACACATCAGCTGCTACAACCGTGCAGGAAAACAGAAAGAGGAGACTCAAAAACCTTGTTAGAGTATCCAGCTTAGCTGTGGTATAAAGCAAGCCTGTGCCATGCAAGTCTTATTTTTTTCCTTTAGGCAAAGTTAAATCATAAAGGTACATAAAGGACTTACTTAGCAATAATTGTATGTGCAGCAAAGCTCCCATACATAATACTTACACGCTAGCATGTGGCTTCTTTTTGGAAAAATCACAAGCCAGCCCAAGGTCTGATATCCTCACGTGCCCGTGTTCATCCAACAAGATATTTGCAGGCTAGAAATGCATAGACACAGAAAGGTTACTGCTTGGTGTTTTTCATTTGACAGATTCTCAGAACACAGCAACTCATTCCTAAACATCAATACCCTCTGGTAACTGGTAATTGCTTTTTTTTTTCCCCCACATCAATATAATGGACACTTTCTAGATAAAAATCTATATTCTAACAGAGCACTACCATCAACTTCAGAGGAGATTATGAAATACTGACAAATAACAGAAGAGAAAAAACAGGCAAGGTTTGAAACAGAAAGTGCATGAAAGAATAAATCTGTTTTGGCCTCAAGTTCACATTGCTTTTGGTTCTTTCACAGAAGGTCTGTGTGTGGCTCTTACACCCTTTACCTGCAATCTACACTCTGCGCTCCCCTATGCGGATTTTTACCCCCACTTTTGTTGTCAGCTGGCTCACCGACACCTCTCTTGGAGCAGTCCTCAACTTCCCAGTCGTCAGTGAAACACCCCCGAGCAACTGCCTTCCTATTAGTCTCCCACCACACACACTCCTCTTTCAGGCTCTCTGACATGTAGTACGCTCTCGAAATTAGCAGCATCGTTAAGATGGTAAGTGAGATGAATAACACTGCACAGGATTTATTCTGACCCCAAGGAAGCATCTCCCAGGCTGGTTAAGCCAGATAACAGCACAGATTGGAACTGTGTTGAAAAATTATTAGAGAAGTCAGCCGAAGATAAACAAATGATCTGTATTCTTCCCAAGAAAAGGTTTCAGGTAAGATACTTCATTTAACTTATCAGTATCTCTGGCTTGTTTGCTGCTATCTAACAACCGCCTGTGTGAATGCGGCCACTACAGTCACGATTACCTTTAGGTCTCTGTATACAACAAAGCGATTGTGCATGTGTTCTAAACCCAAGATGATTTCAGTAGCATAAAACCTCATTTCTTTTTCAGAAAACACTCCGTGCTGGGAGAGGTGGTAGTGCAAATCTCCTCCTAAAATTAGAAGAATGGAGATGCCATTAAAAGATCAGTAAAGTCTTGCCTCACAGGCAGACAGGATGATGTAGGGGGGGAACAGCATAGCATTTGTAGGTTCTTATAACCTGTGGAGCATACAGGAACCCAAACATACACTCTGCAAGTACACATGGTGACAAAATACCTGAGAAAGTTAATCAATTAATTTGATCAGTCTGAAACTCCATTTTAAAAATACTTTTACTTCATAGACATTTGCATTCAGTGACTAATCCAGCAAATGAGTCTTAACGCAAAGGATTTCCACAGCAAGCAAAATGCAGTCATATATGTAGGTTTCTGGAGAACTGAATAAATTAGCATATAGAACAGCCCAGGTGGGGAGGGACCTTGAAAATCATCTGGGCCAAAATATTCAATATTCATGCTGGGGATGTTTTCACACTTTCCTAATCAAAGAACAGGCACAATATGACGTCAGTCTGCGAGCTAATCCACACCATCAACACATCAAATTGTGAATATTCCTAGAAAACTGTTTTCTGATCAAGCTACCAAGTTAAAATAATCAACCAGTTACTTGAATTTGACCTACAGCTTAGATTTTAATGAGAATCTCCACTTGCAAAACACCAAAGCCAGTCTTTGTTACTTACAGGATACGAGCTCTATTTCTCGGTTACATTTCCAGCTTTGCGACACGGTACGCGCAGATGTGCTCCAACATCTTTAGGTGCTTCCGCAGGACCGCAGTCAGGGTTTGAGTCTAAGTCCCACAAGTGCTGAGCATCCCCAGCAAATAAGGGCACTGCAGTATCTTTTCTCTCTTAACTCTGCCGATTCATCTCTCCGTGTGTTCTCACAGGAGTTATGCTAAGGCTTCCAGGTGTAATTTCTTTTCTTTGAGGAATGCTTCCCCCATCTATTTTCTTTGCAGAGCTCTTTACAGTAGCCCTTTTATTTTTATTCTGAAAGTTGTGTCCCTGATCTCCTCATACATTTCTCCACATGACCATCATTTCCTTAAGCTTCCAGCCTAGTAGGCCCTTTGATGTCTTTATGTAAATATGTTAATGTTATAAGGTATCAGAGATTTTTCAGTCTGTTCTACACGTTCCCTGCTTTAGATCAATCTACCCCTCCTGCTTGCAGGCTCATGCTTCACACCTCAGAGTATTTTTTCCCTTGTTCTCCTTTTGCTCTCAGCAAGTCCTTCTGCCAATATTTCTGTAGCAACACCACCATCTGCACGAGGCTTGCTTACCATTCATCAGGTCCAGAATGAAACAGAGTTTGTCAGGGGTGTGGAAGGCGTAGGTCATACACACTATAAAAGGACAGTCCTAGAAGAAAAGGAGCAAAGAGTCCACCTCGGGCAACAAGCAAAGTACTACTTAGAGAAGCTAAAAACACATGTGATATTTTCCCTATGATATTTGCCAATATTCACAATAATTTTCTAAAGCAATCTGTGTACTGGTTTACATACTCTGACGTTTCTCTTACAGTTTAGGGATCTTAGGTTTTGCTCTCTCCTTTCAATACAAAAAATAAAAAAGCTATGACAAGCCAAAGGCTTAAAAAAAACACAAGTAGCATCGCTATCTTCCAAAGGCTTTCAACTACAGCATATTACAAAAATATTTGTCTGAGTCTGCACCAGACTTACACGAAAGATACATTAAAGCTAACAAGCTGCAGCTGCTCCCACGAAGCGTAAAGGACGCGCGCAGTTTCCCGCGACTGCACAGCGAACATTCCGCTGTTGGAAGGCCGGTCGAGAACCTGAGTCACATCACATACAAAATCCCAACAGAAAGAAAGTTTTAGCCTCACCTATACATTAAATGCAGCTACACCGGTAACAGCCTGTCCACGCCGCTGGACTGCCCCTGCAGAGCTGCAGGAGCGCGACAGCGAGGCCTTCGGCCGCCGCTGCTGCCCCTCGGCTCTCCGGCAGCGTTTGCAACAGATGATTAAAAGGCACATAAATACAGTGGGAAGGAAGTCACAGCTCTGGCGGGTAGGCAGGGCACGGGAAGCAAGGACAGCAAGGTCCAGGTTATGCAAAACCCGGAGTACGGCGCGGTGCAGATTTAGGGACGTCGCTGCAGAGCGGCCACGCGCAGGGACGGATTACATGGGGGTACATGCCCACATCTTGAGGCATTTAAACCTTAATTCACACAGATGTTTAAGACAAGCAGCCATAAAAAAAACACAGCTAGAAAAACACCTCTTTACTGCCAGCGATCTGTTCAGCGTGCTGGTACCACTGTAATGCACACGCGCTGAAAGACGCCATGGCGGAAAGCTGGCGGACCTTCCTCTCGCCGTTAGAACTACACTGGATGCAAGCGGCTCAGTAACGGGGTGGCTGCTACTGCGTCGGCCCCTCTCCAAAGCCGTATGAAAGCAGGGCTGTCGAGTTAGTCTAGAAGGAAAGCTTAAGGAATCGGCTGTGCCATCGAAGCGGACTGGACTGCCCCACAACACTGACAGGCGACAACCCCGAAGTGCGGATGCCGACAGGAAGACGAGCCAAGACGAGCTTCACTGCTGACGAGCCAGGACACCACGCAGGAAGGACGAACGTGACCTAGCGCGACTTACACAATGCGTTAATTATTGCAGGACTGATAGTGAAAGCTCTGGGAAGCTCTAGCAGGAACTCGTTTCCTTCCCAGTTCGGAAGAAGCAAAACACGGCGGCCTTGGCAGAGCCGGGCCGCGGGACCCGGCCCGGGGCGCCGCCTCGCCGGCCCTGCCGAGCAGGAAAGGGCAGGAACGGCCACGCCACCCTCACCGGCCGGCCGGCACCGCTCAGGTCGGTTCCTCCTTCCGCAAGGCAAAACCACGTCAGGCTGAAATACTGAGCTTGACTCAGTATATGTAACATATATAAAATACATCATAAACTCGACTGTAACCCCCGGGGACGCCCACACGGCGTGCGCCGATCCTGCAGGAAGGTTCGAATCGAACCGTATCTTACTGTTTACGGCGCAAACGCTAATTCCAAACCCCCCTCTGCAGAAAGCAGGCACGCGTTTGAAACGCGCTGTAGAAACACGCGTGGAAAACGCCTGGCTGCTAGTGGTCCTAGAAAGAAGCAGACTATAGGCAAGGCAATACGGCATCTAAGGAGAGAGATTACCTCTGGTTATGAACTCTGTACTGCTCATGGCTGCTGACTATCAGAGTTACCGCTTAACTTCAGGAAAAAAAGCTTTAGTAGAATTATTAACTTAATTTCCTGAATCAAATGGATAATGCAGAAGGGTCCCCAAACAGGCTTGCTAAAAACTTAGAGCAACTGAATCACCCAGAAGGGCTTAGTGTTAGAATTTAAACATCATACATAGAAAACCAAAAAGGTGTTTCCATCCCAGAACACGTGCCTAGATTATTATGGAAACCCATTTTTAACAGAAAAGAAATCTGCAAGTGTAAATGTGATGCATCACTCATTTTTGTGCAAGCCTTCCTAATTTAATTGCTACCTTCTCATTTTTTAACAGAGAGACGAACCTGTAGTTCTGCGATATTCTTCTTGATGCAAAAACTCCAGCAAAAGAGTATTTTCCAGCATAAAAATTAAAAAAAAACCCTACAGGTATTTGTTTAAATGAAACATAAAACAATAAAGCAAATTTCCCAAGAGAGTAATACTTTACTCCAGTCAAGCTTGTGGAAGGAAAAAAAAATCAGAATAACTGTAAAAAATTGTAGGAGACAATTTAATTTAAAGACATTAGCACACTCACTATAACTCTAGCAGGAAACCTTTGATTCTGACTCTTTCCTGTGACCCGAGCACCCGGCTTTAGAGCACAACGGTAGAAATTACAGCAAACAGGTAAAAAATGTGTTCACGGTGTAGAGCAGCTACGTAGCATTTTTAACTAAAGAGTAGCTCTGTCCTGACAGGCCTCGCTCCCAAAGATGTGCAAGTCAATGCTTGAAACACTGAGCTATTATCTGCCATTCCCACAGATGTTCCTTCAAGTGGCTATCAAGATTTGGGAATAGATTCCATTTTTTGAGCAAAATCGAGACTTGTACAAATCTTGGTACACACGAAAAAAAAAGTACCTGTTCTCAGAAAAAAAAAAATATTTCATTATTCATCTCAGATGTTTTATTGTTCCACCTGTCCACTTTTGCTGTCCCTTGTATCTGTTATCCTTCGTAGGGAATCTTGACTCCAGTCTTTAATCAAATTATCTCAAAAAAAGCTGAATAAAACAGCTTAGCTACCTGATTTTTTCAGAACAAGAGAACTAGAAGACACAGTGGAGTGGAGCCACAAGCCCTGCAAAGCCCCTGGTCTTGCAAGAGACCGCCGGAACGACCACCTCCTACCCGCCAGGAAAAGATTTATTAAATAACCACTTCCTTCCACAAACAGCACCTTTTGCAGATTGGTTTTACACAGTCCGTCAGCAGCGATGGTCTCGGTGATTTCAATGTTCCAGTTTAAGAACGTTAGGCGAATACTGGGTATTACAGAAAACAAGGGGTTTTCTTCCTTTTAACAGAAAGTAAAGTATTTTCCCTACGATGCTATCTTCTAAGAATTTCAACGTGCCTTTCCAGCCTCCAGCCTGAACATCTCTACGGGAGAGGAAGATGGGGCCCGCATCTTGCGGAAGAGCAAAGACAAACCCCAGCAAGAGTTTGTCCACGTTACAACAACGGTCTCCGACAAAGCAAAGGTACCGGTGGAGAACCTGAACAAGGCAGAGCCCACGTCTCGTACGATCAGGCCGATCCGCGCAGCTCCTCGTGCTCTCTAGAGGTGTCTGTCGTACTTCTGAGCTGCGCTGATTCAGAACGTTTCCATGAAAAGCTATTCTCACAACGCCGCCCCGATGCACTCGGATTTGGGAGCTCCCTATTCGAGAAGCAGTTGCGAATGCCAAAATTTTAGGTGGATTAAAAAAAATGATTACACAAACGCATGTGTAATCTGCACAGCTGTTATTATGTATTTTGCAGAGACATCTGGATTCCCAGTTTAATGACGCATTGTACTATGATGAACGTCCCAGTTCCATTTTGTCCCGGGCAGCACAAAAACCCTGTCACTGAGGAAGGCACGGGCTATTCAAACCGAACAGCTTATATTCAGGAATGAAAGGAATTATCTTATTCCATCATTTTCAAACCTATTTAATTCTGCATATTCAAAACGCTCCAGCATCTCTTGCACCGGCAGGTGTACCCAACCTGAATGGATAGCATTTTGTAGAAAATCTCTCTTTTCAAACTCTCTTTCAAATTTCTGAGAATCTAAAAGAAGTTACACACTAATGAGCTGATAATCCTTAACAAAAAACCCAAATGGTTTGGCTTGCTTTCCTGTCGCTGAATGACTAGCTATGCGCTCTCACATAAGAAAACTAGCTCCACCGTTAGCAGCCTTGTAAACAATTTTCTTTTTGAATCGCTAGACATGAAAATCCACACTCGGTACTGGAGCAACAGAATCAGAAATTAAAGTTAATAGGACAATTATTATAATTTACCTAGATTTCTTGTCTGGTCTCCACTACAGAACATCACCCCACCGGCTCTCAAGACTCCTGACACTTCTGGACAAGCCACAACTTACCTTTGGTGAAAAGACTTAACTTGATTAAAAAGTCTAACGGATAAATCCCAACTGTTAAGTTCACAGATAAAAGAACAAAGAAATACATTCCAGTCCTTGGCCTATCTTTATGTTCAAGCCGCACGTGAATGCAATTCTGTGTTAGAGGAAATGCTCTGACTTTTCATTTCAGCGCATGCCAGCCCTTCTCCAAAGCAAGGCTGAGGCAGCGGAGGAGTTTCCAATGAAAGGCGTGACAAAGAAATACCTCGTCCTTCCTTCTGAGCTTTGCAGTAAGAAAAAAGTTCAACCTTACGATGACACCTTATTGATGTGTAGCTTCCCTAGTTTCTGGTTTAGGATTTGCCTTACCAGGGTATTTCTAACGGCAGAGGAAAATGATCTGATGGGTAGCCAGAGAAGTTCAAAAGCTGATCTTCTAGGGACAAAATTGCAGTCAGCTTTCCAGTTCTGCCAACCTGCACAAGAGAGCACCTCACGTGCCTATCGTGAGGCTGAAAAGTACCAAGTGTTGTCTGAATCACAGTGTTTTCACTTGACAATACAAGGGCACTGTTCAGCAATTATAATTCTGCATTTATACGTAAGTGCTGAAAAACGCGTCTCCGTTTTTAACGCCAAGTTGGCAGAAGACAAGGGCCACCACAGCACAGGCAGGTCTCCTGCAGCCGCGCCTACAAGCAATGCGGTGCAAGTCTCAGACTGCCCGTGGCTTTAAGACAATCCCACCTTGAAGCCTGATGAGACTGACGGTTCCCTGCACAACAGGGAGGATGCGTGCATGCGCTTAAAGGACAAAATGATGCCAAATGCATCACAAGTGAGATTTAAAAAAAAAAACAAACCAAAACAGTATTTACTAAGCCACCTGGGTAATGCAGAACCAAAACCAGGATTTACCTCGTCTCTGCAAGATACAGATCTTATCTCAGAGTACTGGACAGTATTTGCTCTCTGCCATCTTGTAAGCCAAAGCAGCAATCCTCCTGCGCTGCAGATACGATGCTATTTGCACACGCGTTGCACAAGCCCAGAACAAAAGCACACGCAATTCCTCCTCATGCTTCAACTGGGCTGGGAAAAGGGGATGTGTCTACACTGAGCTGCAAACTGAATGTTTAATGCATACACCAGAAGAGTCATGAGGAAAATTAACCTTTTTACCAGCACCACACGTAACCATGGCGATACGAGCGGATTTCAAGTTTTGTCTAATGAGGCTGGAGCACTCGGAAGGCTCTGGCACTTCAAAGCCTGCGCGGAAGCTCAACAGTCTGTGGCCACTGCCGAACCTCCCTTCCGCAGGTAACAAGACACGGTCTGGTGAAACCAGCGCCGGGTGGGCGGCTTTTTATGCCTGTGCGTGACACTTCTAGCATTAAATAGACTTGTAGGCTAGTGGGCAGACTTACTTTGTACACCTGGATAGGGACTCCGCTAAAGTACATAAAAAACAAAATGGAAAAATTGGGTAAGCTAGTATCAGAGTCACAGGGAAAGGAAGAACAGGTAACTGAAGTATTTTTCTGAAATAGCATCTTATATCCTACAAAAGTACTACGGAACTATGGCAGAAAAGGAAATTGTTTTACAAAACAGAATAAAGCTTTGGAAAAATTTCAAAGAGAAAGACTTGAAAAAGGAATAATCAAAAAAATCAGAAGGGGGCGGGGGGAGAGAGAATGAGTTACCTAAGAAATGGAAACCTCCTCAAGCCTCTTTAGCCGAGATGCTCATTTCTGAAAGCACCCAGAATGAAAAGCAAGCTTGCTTTTCCATTCTTATTCCAGACACATTGCTAGTATCGGGGGGAAGGTTCCAGGGGAGGTTAACTTTTGCACGTCACGCAACTGAATTGATGGAATATGTATTATACGTAACAGCTTTTATATTATATGAAAAAAAAAAGAATAACAAATCAATGATACTTACTCCTGTACTGACAAGAGACAGCATAATTCTTTCATTTAAGGCTAATGTTTCTCCTTGCTTCATCTTGATTCTCTTCTTATCTAAACATTTCATTGCATACCTGAAAATATTAACCGTTCAGACAAAGCACCAGAAAAAATTTCTTCCTATATTCAGTATTATTCACTAGCAGTTATGCCATGCGTATTTACAGTACCCTGTAAGCAAGCTCTTTAAAGACTTAAAGCTGGTACTAAAAACATCATTACACAATGAAACAAGCAAACCTCCAAAATCTCACAGAATTTAAACATTTTCAGCAGAAGCCCCCTAGCAGAGAGATGTGCTTTAACAAATAATTGTGTCCACACACCCACAGTGATACAGGAATTACACATCATACATTCATTTTTCAATATCTACAAGCACGGATTTGCAGTATGAATTAAATAACAGAGACCCTATTGCGATTCCATTTAATTCTAACAGTTTCAACTCTACCAGGAAAGTAATATCTTGAACACATGCTGAGGGTTTTTTTGGGGATTTTTTTAAAGTTTTTTTTTCCACTCAAAAAAAAGGTCAGATATACACAAGAAAGCTTTTTTAATCTTTTACCATCTGTATTACACAAAGTAATAAAATTTTCCTCAAAAAAGGATGTTACCCTAACAACCATCCAACAAGAGTAGGATACGACACAGCCCATAGATATTTTTTCTAAACGTTTGGTGAGCCTACTATTAGCGAACCAGCTGAGAAGGACACGTGTGTTCCTCCACAGAAGACTTCCAGACGTGGGCAGCCACGGATTTTTAGGCCATTTGTTTTAAAATATGCTCCGGAAAACACCATCTTACAGCACTGCATCAATGCTAATCGACTGCCTACGCTGTGACAGCTCTGTACCGAAACGGGGCCTCGTCTCACCTTGGCTTCGCGCTCCCTAAAAAAGCCACGTCATTACTTGCCATGCATGTGTTGTGGGTGGGGGAAGAGTGAGCGTGAACACACGGGAATTTTAAGATTCCAAAACAAGGCATATATTCACAGCATGTGCTCTTGCCGAGGAGTCTGCAAACGAGGACTATAAATAACATTTCGCACGCTACCCTTTATTCATGCTTTGAATCATCACCGATCAAAGTGAAGGTCTGGGGCCATTCAAGGCTGATCAAAATCAAGGATCTCATTGTTGTATCGAGTTACGTGCTCAGAAAGCATCGCTATCCCTCTCCCTTTGGACTGCTTTCTGCATTGTACTTCTGGCCCTATTTAGGTGTCCTTGAAGGAGGTGATGTGAAAGAAGCCTCAGGTGTATCTTTGTGGGTTAGTGGAACACCGATGGCATTTACCTTAGAGGGGTGGCTTCCCAAGCTCCTTGCAGGCAGTAAGTGCAGCAGAGGCAGCCGTCTAGAGTGGACGGGATCTGGATTAGGGATGGGTAAACAGGTTTGGATTAAGAAAGAACTAAACCAAACCTCTACCCAGAAACTGAACCTAATCTAAAGTTTTGCTTCAAATTTGAAAAAATGTTGGTTTTCCCACATTTCACTTCCCTTTACTCTATTTATATCTGAGAAAAACTGTCCTTTGCTTCACTTCCTAGTCCCAAGGTTTATCCACCTCCTGCCAGAGCAAAACTCGGACACGAAAATGACTGGGAATCTGCGAACTACCTCTTCAGGGTGGACGCCTACGTCGTGTGGCTCAAGCTAAATAAAACATTTATTTTTGTACATGGACAAATTAACAAATGTACATGGACAAAAAAGTACCAAAGCAAGAATAAAGACAGTATTGTTAGTAATAGTATTAACATAAACACTTGAAGTCACTGCAAAAATACTGAGCATGGTAGCAACATTAAGACGTCTTCCACTTGTTAATAGCTCAGAATTTCATCATTATCAAGGATGCCAAGCACACACAATTGCCAGTGAAGCCAGCTGTAACCGCAGAGACTAGGCACTTCAGGCATGCCATGCTTACTTAGAAGAGAAATGTTTAAGGACGATCCCTGGACAAAAATTGTTAGGAGAAAAGCAAGATGAAAGGGGCAGAGTGGGGTGTAAATAAACAAACAAATAAATAGATATTGAGAACAATTTGTTAAATCAATGCCCAGATGTTCAAAACAGAACATAATGGGACAATTATGCCTAGACATTGAAATCTGATGATCAGGAGAAGTGTCTGAATGGTAAGACCAGAAAAAGAAAAAGCACCACTCAGGTTTGGTCTTGGAGTTCCCACCGAGAGCTCTGTCCAACAGAAGTTCAACACTGGAGCTATATGCTTCCAAATGTAAGCATGGATCACTGTTTTCGCCAGTGGAACGTGCTCATCAGGGCAGAAATGTATGCAATGCCACAAATTTGGAATACCATATTCAGAATCTGCCCAGGCATGACCCTACAGATTGAACAGCACTGAGGTCATATTCCTACGTCATCCTCCAACGCTATGTCAGCACCAGCTACGTGATGCGCTTCGCTGCGAGAAGAGCAACCTTCAGCAGACAAGAGGTAACACCTCACACAATCACCACGGCTGCCACAAGAACATTGTTCTGCACTGTCAGGCTCTGATCCAGGAAATCATTTAAGCACATACTTAATTTCAACACATGTGCAGTTTCTATTAATTTTGACAAGATCGTTTAAATAAAGGATGTGTTTAAGAGCTCTGCTGGACCGAAGCCCCACTGCATGGCACATAACAGGATCAAATATCGAACTACGCTTAAAGATGATCCAGAAATCAGAACCTCTTGGGATAAAATTTAATTACAAGGAACTATACAGTAATGTGATACTGCTTTCCAGTGATTTTGTAAGAAATGGCTGGATTTCCTTACTAGTTCAGAGTTTACAATTACCTCTAAAATAAAGTGTGTATATACTCACATTTTTCCAGTGTCTGCTTTTCTGCAACCATACACTTCGCCAAATCCCCCTCTTCCTATTATTCTATGTACACTAAAATCATTCATGGTCAGCTGTAAATTAAAAAACAAAACAAAACCAGGCTTCATTTTTCAGTACTAAAAAACCTTACTGTAAAAACATCTACATAATCTATCAATGAGTCGAGATACTTACCTACCGTAATTCACATAGCATTTATTGTTTTGGAAAAAGGAGCCCCTTATAGTTTATATTTCAATGTACTTGTGAGCACTACAGTCTGAAGTACCAACAAGACGCATGAGACTCTTGCTGCCAAAGACCGGCGGCCCCACTCACCACGCGGTCTGCAGAAGAGGAGGGCTACTTTTACAGGCAAAGCTGCAGCAGAGCGGTGCAGAGGGACAAAAGCAGAGGCCGGGGTAAGGGGTGCTGGGGACAACGTCAGAACCGTAGTGGGAAGAGGGAGACACAGGGTGTCTGGGGCTGTTAAAGAGCAGCAATTCTGGCAGTTCAGTTTCTTTCAGCTATTATAAAAATCAAAAAGCTATTAACTCGAGACAGGCAGAAGGGCAGTCCAGAAAGGAATCGTCAGGACTGTACATCTGAGAATAGAAGAGCAGATCAGTAACGTGCACCGTACTCCTTAATAAGGCCTTTTCACAAGCAATATTCAAAACTGAACATTTTCTTTCCTGCATCAGCCTTTGACAAGATAAATATACTTGTAAGTACTTACATGAATATTTAGTTCTACGTTTTTCCATTGACAAAATCTAGTAAACTTGTCACTGTAGAAAAAAAAAGTTTAAGAGTTGTCTGAGACTACTGTGTAAAGTATTCTAGAAAATGTCAAGACTCTGATATTTAAAATAAAGTTTGCGCTGGGGCGTGTTGTGGTATTTCGTAAGCGATAGCCTTCCTTTCAGACAATTGTAATCTTACCCCCACCAAGAAAAACAATTACTAGGCAGTGCACACTTAGGATTTTACATCCTTGTAAGAGAAAGATATCAGATAACCTTCTCCCTGTAAGTGCTTGGTATGTCCTCACAGCTCGCTCAGGCGTTTCTTAATTTTTAAAAACAACTAAGTTTGGAACTAACAAACATTTAAATTACATAAAGAGAAAGATATTTAGAAGAAAACAGAGGCAGCTCAATTTATATTAATGAACCTCCGTATACCCGAAGGAACGTTTTAAACTCATTTTATCCTAAAATAGGAAAAACATCAATAATACCACAAGCTGTTGCAAAAAAACCCCCCAGTTTCTCATTTCTACGTAAATAATTCTTTATTTTCAGAGTAAGAAATAATAGTTCTATGGAGACATTTTTACCACTATTTCAGTTTGACTGCAGAATACCACCACACCATCTCATACAGCAGCTTCGGCTGTCGCCGGAGGAGAGCCATGCTTTACAGACCCTGACGCAAGAGCAGTTCCGTGAAGGAAGAGGGGGCTGCTCAGCTGAACCAGGTCTGTACCTCGTATTCCTCACTGGACCCTTTCTGCTTAACTGCAAGGTGCCCAGATACGAACCAGAATGACTGGGTCTCTCAGTCACACACAAGGGACAGTAACTCATGAGAATATCCCACACAAACATGGCTCTGCATTTTTCAACCTTTGAGACCAAACAGCAATCTATTATTACTGCTACACAGAGCAACAGAAAAATCTATTGTCATTACAGGTTTTCCACTCACAGATCCTGATATTAATCATGATATACAACATGGCTAGTAATTTGCAGAAACTTGCTGATAATACACTATTAATCAAACAAAGTTTATTAAACACTTTCAGCCTTATTTTACAGCAATACGTAAGGGACCTGTCTTCCTGCGACACTAGGTAGAAAGTTCGGATAATATGTCATGTTCATACCTTTCCATAAACTTTTGAAATATTTTTCCTCGGAGACTATCACAAATTTCTTCTATATATGGCTAAAAAGGGTTAAGAAACACAATTAGTATTTGAACATACAATAAACTGATCATGCAATAGTACCCATTACATATAACTCACATTGGCCCTGGGTAACTACAGCATTTACTGTGTTGTCCTTGAAGAAGGCTCGGTGAAGCATTTAAGCTTCATTTAGCTTTTGGAATCTGAGCAGGTGCCCTGAAGTCAAACGTAAAATATTTTCATGAGCTAGAAAACCTTAAATGTTTGCCTTGGGGCGGGGGCTGTATGAAACCTGGATATAGAACCCGTCCATGGACAACAAGTTTGACAAAACAACCACGATACGGTTCTTTTTTCAAATATATTTAAACACAATACATGGTCACTCCCCTGGAGTCTGCACTTCCCAGAGCAGCTGTCACGCTGCTGCTGAGTGGTGCTTCTCTCCTCTCTGTCCTTCCTAAGAAACCAGCACCCTCAGTTCACAAGAGACTTTTTCTAGAGAAACACTTGCTCTTGATGTGTGATGGCACGCAGTGATCTCAAATCCCAACCCAATTAGCAGTGAGCTATAACTCAAGCAATGCAGTTGTCAGTTTGTCAGTTCACCTAATTGCAACATTAAAAACAGTTCACTGAGCAGTAAGAAAAATCAAGCAGAGGCAATCTTCACATTTTTGCAATATATAAAAGTATGTTAAGTTTACATCACAGAAATGTAGGCTTATAAACACTCCCATGATTGATGAGGTTCATTATCTGCAAAAAAACATTGGTTTAATGCACCTAGCTGTAAAAGTTAGCATAATTCTGAATTTCTCGATTGTATCAATGTGTATTAGATCTGTGGCAATACAAGAAATACTTCACTTCTCACTTCTTTGTTTTCTAAAGTAAATAAAAACATAAAATATGTATAATTTTGCAAATGAGCCAGGACACCATTTATATTTATATTCAAATCCAGGATATGCAAATCCCATACTTTCTTTTAACCAGTCAGAATTTTAGAAAGTTTTTAAAAAAGCACCACAATTTGAATGGTGCAGAAACTCCTCTTTAGAAAGTAATTTTTTATTGGATTTTGTCTTGTGGAGAGACAGAAAAACATGCAAAATGGTACAAACGCTTAATTCCTCACCATCATCAACTGCGAATTAATATATCTTAAAGAAAAAGGAAAAATGTTTTCAAAGATTCCACATTACTGAGACATTAAGGCAGTTTCTCCACTATGCGATGTGGTTTATCCTGACAGGACGGTATCTTCTTACTCTAAATCATTCAATGGCTTAAAATTACATAAATTTAAAAACTATTCTGATCATATGCCAAGGTATAGTTTGCTTTCATAAATGTCCTTGAAAGTATTTTAGGTAAGAATAGTAATTTGTAAGTTTTATTTTACTTAGAAAAGCATTCTAGTATCACTATTAGAGCAAAGAGTATGTACCAGTACCGTTTTATTCCGTCTCCTTAAATAATATGTACAAAGTCACTTACTGTCAAATAAGTGAAGAAAACTTGAACAGACTGTCTTAGCCTCACCTGAAAAAGGCTGGCTGGCACTTGTTTCTTGGCTAAATGTGTTTGTACATGATCTACAGCTTGTTTTGAGAAAGGCTTTTGAAAAAGAAAAAGAAAGATTTCAAACAGTTGGAAACGTAGGAAGTTTCATTTAAGGTCTACAGCACTGTTGTTCTTTTAACCATACAAAAATACACATGCTTCAGAATGAATGCAGTAACCGCTTCCCCTAAGTACATTACTGTGAAACATGCAGAATGATACGGTAAAATAATTACTCTAAAGCAGGAAGGCAGGAGAGGGGAAGATGAGGAGGAGAGAGGTGAAGATAAAAGGGCTAGATGATGCTCCTTAAACAAATTCATGAAAAATCCCATGTAGAGGGACAGCTCCAGACACAGCAGTTGACAAGGACTTCTTACCGCTACAGAGCCAATAATGCATGCTTAACGAAAAACTGCTTAAACCCTTCATCCAAAGAACCACAGCACTAGGGTAAAGCCCGCTGCAAATTTTTCTTTAAAATAAGAGCAAATGACACTCTTAAAGACAGTTCAATGGGCCAAAGCTTCAGCTGGAAGAAACGTGTTTTCACGGACTTCAACAAAGCTGCATCTGTCACAACACGGCCCCGTGCCTTTAACTTACTATACTGCAGCTAAAAATGTATTGTCTCCAGTATAGTGTGAGAGACTGCTTTACGACTAAACAAATAATAATGATCGAAAAATCTTTGTGTGATCAGTTTTAGACAAACTCTCAAACTTTACTCTGAGCTTTCAGAGATTAAAAAAAGTTCAACATCCAAACTGTCCAGCGGAGCCCCTGGCAGCTCACATTTCTTTGAGTTTTTTGGGGCAGAGCTGTTGCTGGGTTGGAGAGGGTTGGTTAACGTATGTGTATGTCTGTACGTATATACACGCACAAACTGTATTCATCACATTTTAAAATAGAGATTTAATTTAAAGAAATATAAAACAGATAAATCTCCAAATATTTCCGTTGCATACCACCAAGTTTAATAGAACTTGGCACACACCACCAATCTTTACACCTAATTAATGAAAAAAAAAAAAAAAAAAGCATGCTGAATTCAGCCAAACCCAGTCCCATGGACTTCAAAGGGAAATCCAGAGCACTACAAGTATTTGTAGTAACAATTCCTTCAGCAACAGTCTTAATGGTTCTCGGAATGAAAAAGCAGTTATTTTGAATTATCGCTGCTGTCAAGCTACGCAAGTAAGGCAAAGAAAGAGCAGTGTGAAACTTGGATGATACATACATGTGAGCAGGACAGGAGCTCCTTCATTATGTACATGTCATAAATCTGCCGACTTCGGGTCAGACGCTCATCCTCAGAATCCAGTTTCTCATATTCTTTTATCTGCAATACAAGAGAGAAGTATCCATTAGATGGTAAAAACAAGACTTTGGCTGAAGTTTTATTTTACTTCATTATTTCCTTAATTAAGACTTAAAGAAAATCCACCTGCAACACCATAGTTACAGTTGACCTTAGATATCCCTCCCATCTTAGAATTTTTATGCAAGGAAAACTGATTTGCTTAAAATTGCTACAAAGCTTTGCTTTCTAAAATTTGGAAAGGACTGAGCTGAAGCGGCACGTTTATCCTCTGTTTGCCAGGGCGTGAACCCGTGCAGGGGAAGTCAGCAGGTAACGGCGCGAGAGGAGCGGACCGCGCAAGGAGAGCGAGACGAGCAGACGTGCACAGCAACGTTCCCGAAGGTTTTCCTCCCCTCGGCTCACTCCTCTAACACCCAAGAGCGTTGACCCTTTTCTCAGGTTATTCCACTCGATGTTCTGGACTAGCCACAGCACACCAGCACGTGCCCAAGCTCCCAGGGCTAGCCCAAGAGTTGTAATGTTATCCAGGCAGCCCTAGCATCGCCTAGTGACAGCCGTCGGCTGCCAGCGCAGCGCCCGAGCATCCTGCTCCGGGGAGATTACGGCACGCTAAGTACAGTTGTCCAAGAAAGAATATAAAGTGCATTTCAAAATGTCCACGTAGTTCAGCTGCATGTTGAATGTGAATCCTAAAGGTGGCTAGAAAGACAGTTTCACAAAATATATCAAGTTTCTTCAGGTGTGACATAGGCAGTCAGTGTGTTCCAGGTGAAACAAGAGCAAGCCCATCGGGTTAATTTACAGAACAAAACCAGAATCATAGCGTCATTAAGGTTGGAAAAGACCTTTAAGATGATCAAGTCCAACCACCAACCCAACACCACCGTGCCCACTAAACCATATCCTGAAGTGCCAGGTCTACACGTTTTTTGAACGCTTCCAGTGATGGTGACTCCACCACCTGTCTGGGCAGCCTGTTCCGATGTTTGATCACCCTCTCAGTGAAGAAATTTTTCCTGGTATCTAGTCTAAGAAAATCTGTTCCAGAAAAAAACACCTCACCAAGTCCAAGGGTCCTTTGGAGCATTTTTAGGGCAAGAGTTCCTCCAGGACTGACAGAATGTAAAAAACATACAGGATCTTTAGGGAAAAGTCTTAGCTCTGAGCTGCTGGACCTTCCCAGCATCACCTGTGAGGTGCCAGGCTCCAGATGAACAAACGCGTGCAGACTTGCCATGGGTCCCTACACCGACTCAAGAAAACCAAAGCGGCACAAGACCAAGCTGGATTTCATTCCGTGCCCGTTAGAGGAGGAACAGGCCACATCGGAACGGTCTGTACCTTCCGCCTGCAGAATAAACCCGCACAAACAACGGCCCAGAGCATCTCCTTCTGAGGCAGGGAGCACCGGCTGCGCCTCCCGGGACAGCAGGCACAGCTCCGCTCTTCCCGCCGGCCACGCTCTAAAGCAAGAGCAGCACCAGGGTTAACAGAAAGCACATTGCTGAGGACTTTTAGAAGTAAAGATTTTTAAAAACATGTGTTTTGCCTCTATTTCACATTATATTTTTTTTTTCTTCATTCAGAGGCTGTTCCTTTTTGCAGGATGAGCTGTACTAGACGGCTCTTGCACAGGTCTCCACGTGACAAAGCCAGACCAATCTATCTGTGAAGGTGGAACACTGTAATTAAACACGGTATTTTTCTAGGTGTAGTCCTCTTGTTTGCTGACTATGATAAGGCAACGGTTCCACCACGATTTGCCATCTGTGACTACTTCCCTCTTGGTACCAATTTATAATTAAAATAATTCAAAACGTCTTTGCCAAAGAAACATTTTTTAATTAATGCAATGCCACAAAATAATTAGAAGTACAGGACAAAACCTGATGCATATCATATTGCCTTACTTGAATGCAACCTCCCGCTCTTCAATATTTGCTTTTCTAAACCACCTAACTCGGCACCCAACGCAGAGGGGTCTCTTGCAGCAGCCCCCCACGGCCACGCTGGCACCAGCTCAGCGTCTCTCCCACCTGCCTTTACAGTGGGCTTTTTAAACCAAAGCCCCTTTGATTTGTATTGGTTTGGGGAAAAGGACAGCGGGTGACAGGAGGCCCCATCGGCGACACGTTCCCGGGCGGCGCAGCCCGCTCCCCGCCGCGTCGGGAGAACGCCCGCCCGAGCACGCTGCCCGACGCCTCTCATCACACGGGGGGTCAGAGGAGCACCGCTACTACCACCGCATTTAACACGCACGCCCGGCATACTCCCGAGCTAACTTTACGTGTTTGTTAAACAGAGGAGTGCTGTGCCGTGCCAAGACAATACGGCAGCAGGCAGAGCTACGACTGTCGCCATTTATAAACGTAACCTGCCTCTGCTAGCAGCAGCTTCCTCGGCATTGCTCCTGACCCAGAGGCGACGCACCGTGTCGTCATGGATTTCAACGCTTCCCTGGCAAACTTCAGCTCACCTCAAGAAAAGTGTCTGACAGAAGTATCTTTTCAAAAATTGAAAGCAGAACGCATTAGTTTTCAAGCACCTAGAAGTTGGTTTTTTTTTTCCTTTCTGAAACCGATCTGGATGAATCACTCATCCAGTTAAATGCCTGATCGTGACTTAAGCTGCAGTAATATGAAATCCCTGGAGTACGGAGCCCTTCTACATCAAGCGATTTTTAATGTAGCAATGTACTCAAATTATTCTACATGTAATAAATGCAGTAAGTAAACCAAATACATATAAAAAAAAGAAAAGCTCCTGAATCCGGTATGTCACAGAATAAAATGCAGTGAACTTCTCTTTAAATACCTTTAATGGGATTTTTTGAAAAGTACATGACAAAGCATTTACATTTTTTTAAGGCAGCACTTTGCTAATAACCTAAAAATACAATTTCAAATTGTTTCAGAGATAAAGAGGCAGCTAAAAATATCTCGCTAAACAATCTGTTACAACATGCCTTTTTGATTACTTATGACAGCAGTATCTTCAGTATATAAAAAGATGAGAACAATAGAAAAAGATTCTGCTTTACTGACAGCGAGTACCTAATTTGAGTGGGGGAACTGTATATTCCTAAGGATTTATCTCCAAACTGATAACCAGCTCAGCCTATTCAGTGCTGTGAGCCCGCTAGCAAGAAAAATTTTAAATCATCAGCTTAAGGAGTAATCCAGACAAAAGGTTATCTCAGGCAGCTTTCTAATTAATACTGAGCAATGCAGGCTGCCTTTCAAAAGCACGTGTGCCTGTTTTAACTGAAGCCAGCACCTACGATAGGATTAACGACAGTTTTGCATTTAGAGCGGCACAAACGTAGCGGGGAACGAACGGAGCGGTAAGACTCATCACGTCTCCCGAGCGGCCTTTGCAGAAGCGCCGACGGAGCCGCCGCAGCACAAGGACGCGGCGCGCTCCGCCCGCGCTCTTCTGCAACGTTCGTCCTGCGGGACGCCTGCCTGCCTTGGGCGCCCTGCCGGTTGGTTTCTGCGTCGACTATCTCGTGACGATGGAGTACAACTGACCTCATCGATCCAAAGCCACCTCTCGTTTCCCTCTTCGGAGGATGCTCCTACCCGTCGGCAGCATCCGACAGGGCTTTTCCGCAGCCCTGCCACGGCGACTCCCAGGAACTCGCAGAAGCTAGCACCAGCCTCAGCTGTCCTGGCGCAACGCTGCGGGCAGCTGCACTCTGTCGGCTTTTCTACAGCTGAAAGGACGTTAGAGAAAGGCACGAAGCATTTGAGAGCGCGATCCAAACACCGGTGACTTCAGGTGCACCTCCTTTTCCACAAGCCCAGGCAGCTGCTCAAAATCAGCCACAGAGGAGAGGGCACGGTCCTCTGTCTGGGTGGGTGCTACAGGAAAAAGAGGTGCCCGGGACGGAAGGCGCAGTGTTTGGGCGTCTCACCGAAGCACAGAGGGCACGGGGAAAGCCTCCGGGAGCCAGGCGAGGGATGAGAGGACCAGACGTGCCGCTTCCGCCGGCAGATGACACGGAGCCGAGCCAGAAGCTGGCTGGGATTCCCACAGCCGCCAGCCATGCCAAGGACAAACAAGCAAACTGCACGGGCGAGCCACGCTCCACTTTCTGCTTTTGCTCTTTGGGACAGTATGAGATTAATTTTGTTGGTTTAGGCTTCCTGCCTTTAAGGAAAATCTTCACTATGTGCAATGGATATGAATCCTGCTGTCCCACGTCAGCTATAATAACAAAAAGCACTGGGTTTGCTTTCAGGTCTTTTTGAAAGAAGGAATCCACTGCTGTAATTCCACCGAGAGCTGGCAAACGTTACTTACCTTAACCCCATCTCTATTTTGAAGCAGAACTAAGACATCATCATCTTCACAAGTGAAGATCAAAAGCTTATCCCATTTCTCAAGAACATATCTGGCTTAACTTAAGGTATCAGAGATATTTAAAAACTAGAGACTGAGATGAACCTAATGTCAACTCACTTCTTATGAATATTTCAAAGGAACCATAGTGAAAGAATATACCTTATATAGATAGAAAACATTAATAAACCTAAAGATATTTTAATCTCTTTTAGTATCCTTCCCCTTTCCATCATTTTCTCAGTATTTTCCAAGTTACCTTTTGACACATGAATGTGGTGAATGAACATTTGATTAAGTGGCTGCTCAGGTACCTTTTTTCCCATTGTTTTGTTTTCAACATATTATGCCTTAAAACTAAACATACCTAACTCTTGAAGGACAAAACCTGTAACAGTAGCTTTTAAAATGCTTTGTTAGCTTACATTCAATAAAAAGACACAGTTTCAGTATATGCAAATAAAAGCACTGTTAAAAGTTGAGCTAAGTGGATTTTTCCTGCAAATGCTCCATTTTCTGCATCTCAAGTATTTGCCCCGTAAGAGGGCAAAAAATCACCTACACTACTCTCACAAAATCTGCTGCAAGAGCACTGTACCAAATTACCAACTTGATTAAACAGTTACGCTGCTATTTTTAGAAATCTTTTGAACTTGTTTAAAACGATAGTTTTGTCCCTTTGAGATGCAGCTGTTACTATACAAAATACTGTCTCTTACGAATCAACCATTCCCCTACGAAGGTGAAACGACTCGGAACAACACGGACCCTCGCACGCCTCTCCTTCCCTCTCGGCATCCCCTGCCCCGGCACCAGAACGCCAGCAACGGCCGCTTACCTCTTCGTAGAACTTCAGTTGAGGGACAGCTTCATCGATCTCATTCATGCAATAGTCTTTAAAAAGCAAAAATCCTGTAAAGAAAAAAAGTAAAAAAAAAAAAATTTTTTTTCAGAAGAAATGTATCATTACTATGATAACTTGTAAAAACAGGATACAAAACCACCCGGGTACCATCACGGATTGTCCATACCCGTGTAAGTATCCCTAATTGCCAAGGCTCAGCCATGCTGATTATCAAGCAGCTCTACAGCATTCCGAACACAAAAGGATCATAAACCCCACTCACCCCCCATAGGTATATTAAGCATATTCCAATTTCTACCTGCTGAGAACTTTATGAGATGTTTACATAATGCACCAAAATACTCCATTCCCCTTCACAGATCAGACTTTTTTCTTTTTGTCTTTTTTTCAGAGTAAAAGCTAGATACTATTCACGTTTTATTTTTTTGAAATAGATTTACCTACTTTTTATTGATAAAAAGCAACCTCTTCTGCATTCCGATTTTAGAATTACTGGCTAATGTTACCTCTAATAGGTTTTATAGCACAATAAATTACATCAGGATCTTTATAGTTCCTTTGCAAGTAATTTAAAGCATGACCTCTGCAACCTGCCGATGGGTATCTTCCATTATAAGCATTTTAACGCACCGTTACAAGCTTCATCTCACGGAAGTACTGTCTTGACATTTGCCTGAGCTGGTACCTGCTGCCCTTTTACTTTACACGGATGTCTGTTGTCACTGCTAATTGCCTGGGTTATCTGCAAGCCCCCTAGAGCTGTAAACGAACGTGCTTTCGGTTCATTTTATATATATTTATATATATAAGTATATATACACACGAGAGACTTTTTATTTTTAATTAACATGTAATTGTAATTTGAACTTGCAGCAAAATTATATTACCAAAAAAAGTACCTCATCACTCTATGCTCAACTAAGAAATAATACAACCACCTACGACATGTCATGTTTTCCAGAGTATATATACTATCTTTAAAAAAATGCAAAACCCACCTTGTGCTATATAGTAATTTCTCTGTAGTGTGTACAGGAGAGCATTTAACTGTCAGTTATGAACATCATGTCCTTTCAACTCACTATCATCTAATTTTATCAAAGACTTAAATAAGAATAAAAACCCAGCAACTACTCATCAGTCACAGCAGACAAAGCAATGCTAATCAGGCAAACAAAAGCTTTAATTTATATATAATGAAAACACTTATCAGATTCTTGGTAGCCGCTCTAGCTGTGCCTGGTTCCCAAGTTAAATTTCCTATTGGAAGAGCTTGTCTTCCTGGGATCCGCCGGTTGTATTTGGTCACAATCAGAATCCCAGAAAAGGGATTATGACCAGACAACTCCTCTGCTTCGCTTGACTCATTTAGCTGGTTAAGATGATATTTCCAAGATTATACAAACTAGGTTTTGTTCTCTAAATAAGGACAGAAATCTAATTAATAGATTCCCTTATGAGATTCTCCAAACTTTCTAATTCTTTTCAACAAAAAGAATCATTCTCGAAATATTTTACAAGCAAGTGTGCTTTCCTGAAAACCAACCAACCCACCCACCCCAAATTTTCTATTCCTTAAAAGCGATCTGCAGTTAGAGAGCTTTTTTTCCTTTCTCTTTCCTTTAAGGGCTGGTCGTAGTTCCTATTTTACTGGAAATACTCTGAGTGAGTCGCCTTCCCCTACAGCAGAGGGGACAGGAGCGAAGCCCCAGCGACCACCATGCCCCCCAGGAAGGACGGAGCCCCGAGCCGGGCACACAAGAGCACCCACAGAGCCAAGAGTCGGGGACACGAGTCCCCTCTCCGAGCGGCCACCCCGAGCGAGTCACAAGGCGTCCGCGCCGCGGCCGAATGCGCCCGAGGCCGCTCCTGCACCTCCGCACCCCTCGCGCTGCCCAGCCCGAGCCGCCGGCGCCGCACGAGCCCCGTTTTGAGACCAAAACCTGCCGCTTAGGAACTGAAGCCGAGGCCTTATTTTACGCATGACCGAAACAGCAGCAGCACTGAGCAAAATCGTGCGGAATTGACTGAATTTATATTTGGACAATGAACCAAAGAAGATTACAGTCGTAATTAAGAGGCTGAAGAGTGGCACAAACAGCAATGAATGCAGTGAAAGAAAAATCCCTGGCGTGGTCCCAGCTACTGGCTGTTTACCAAAAAAAGCCACAAACAAAAAAAAAAAACCCAAACCCAACAAACCACAAAGACAACTGTGGGAGGAGTGTGAAAATATACCAACACAAATTTTCAACAATGCCATGCCAAACATTTTAGCCCTGTTTAATATTTTCCAAACTTTTAAATTTAATTATTGCAGAGAAAGAAAAGGCTCACAGGACGAGAGAACAAGGAACAATAGCAGGCTTATGCTGCCGGCGTTATACAGCCCGCTTCTCACCAAGTCTCTTTTTAAAACTGCATTGCTATGCAAAAAACTAGAGACATCCAAACCAAGAAGTTAGAAACTTTTATAGGTCATTAATATAGTCATATAGCCAAATTAATCAATACCGAGAAAATGCTGTTAGTCAGGTTCTAGTGAAGGTGAGCAGAATTATTACAGCAGCATTTTAAATCGTACAATTAAAAAAAACCACTATTAAAAAATACTGCAGCAAAATACATTATAGCAGAAAACATCTCTTCTCCATGAAGTTACCAACGTTGTAATTACCCACTAGTAGGACACGGCTGGACCTGATAATCTTAAAGGCCTTTTCCAACCTAAATGATCCAGCCGCTCTCCGACGCCCAAGCCCACGGCAGCCAAAGCCGTGCGGCGGTTCCTCCCGCGCAGCAGCACCCTGCAGAGCAGCGGGGTGGTGGGGAGGGGACGGTGGGAGACGGGGTGGCCCCTCGGCCCCCGGCGGGCGGGGACCGTGCGCGGGGGCTGATCCTGACCCCCGGGGTCTGTCCCGCTCCTCACGCCGCGCACAGCCGCGTTTTCTGCAGCAGGAGGTCGCACAGAAATTCTCTTGTAGCCAGAAAAATGGTTAAGATCTCTTTCTATTGTAATTTTTACCAGTTGCAAGAGGGGAAAAAGCCCGCTTGAAAAGGTCAGTAGCATCCAAGAAGAATATTATTCTAACACTTCGGGAGTGTTTAACACATAAATTAGAGCATCAGCCTTCATCAACTATTCACCGCTGACTTTTCAGAAAAACAAAACAAAACAAAACATTCTTTGTAAGAAGCGCTGTTTGATACCAGTTAGGTTGACAAAAATAGGCATTTCAAGTTTCCTTTGAAGCACCTACGGACTGCAAGCGTTTATGTATATACATTGTGATATACTGCGTACATACATGGAGCTTATTAGTTATCAAAAAACCCTGGATTTCACACGGACCAACTTCCCTTGACAGAAAGGTTTCTAGTGTTATTTCTTAAAAGAAATGCTCTAACCAAACCATAAGAAGGGTTACGTACCACAAGCTTTCCAAGCAACAGTTAGAAAGCTAGACAGATGCACTGCTCTGCAAGTCAGTACCAGGGTATTCCACCCTCCCCGTTTTCCATGCGACTGTTAGTACAGATCCATACCTTACAACCAGAACCTATGTATTTTGAGTACCTCTAGGAACAGGACTATGTGGCGGTGCCTGCACTGGTTATGAAATACTGTCTGGTGGCTTCAGCACTGGAAAAACACTCTAGAGCTGAAAGCGGATAGCCAGCTGCAGAATTCATTACCGCTTCTGCGGCGGCAGCCGACAAAGCCATCGCTCGTCCCGCGCGGGAGCTGTGCCAGCGCCTCCGGCAAAGGGGTCCAGGTACCGCGGCAGCCCTCGCCTCATGCGGCGCTGGGGAAACGGACTTCCTCCCGACTGCGACATTTTACATGTGGTTGACGAGAATCAGATTCTTTCAGAGTTTCTAAGTACATCCCAATGCTTGGCTAGCATTAGGCAGCCCTGAGTGCCACTCTTAACATTGTTAGCAATGCAGACAGAGAAAAATTTGTGGGCATCCAGCACAGGCTGTACCTGGGAAGGGTAAGCTGAATGATGGAGCTCTTTTTATTTAATTGATAATCTCACGATTAACGAGAGGTTTTTTCCCACTTGTCCCATGAAAACAGGGGGAAAGGGTTGTCAACTCAGGCATTTTCTCTGTCAGAATGACAGTAAGGTCAGGCAGCAAAACGCATCCCTCCTTGCCCTGCCTAGACAGAGCGCTGCTCTTCGGCCTGCGATCGACGTCGGCTGGCTGGGAAGCGGCTGGAGGAGGCGAATCGCGGCCACGGTGCCAGGAAGACGGGAGGTCTGCAGGGAAACTTTATTTCCAGGGATGATTGATCGGAGGCTGATGGTTAGGGACAAGGAATGAAGAAGGATCTGGGGATTGTGAGAGACTCTTGCGGAGCCTGGAGGACAGAGACGTTAAGTAAAAATCTTTGGGGAAGCAAGGAACAAAAACAGACCGCAAAGTGATGGGAGCGGTTTTTAGTGACTTGTGATTACTTCACTGAAGATTTACAAAGGCAGAAAACAGAATCAGAATCCCCACTACCCAGTCGCAAGTACTGCTCAAAAGGCTCTAAAACTCCTAAGTATTAAGAAAAATGAAAGAGATTTTGTGGGTAAATTCGCCATTGAAGAAGTCCTATTCTCTGAGTTTTATCTTTTTTTGAATGATTAGCCTTAAACCATTAACTCTCTTACAGCACAACTGCAAATGCAAACATACTACTCCTCCCTTTTCCCGCGTTTTCAGCTTGCCTGACCATGCAATCCACATCCCCAGGTATCGGCATACCCGAAACCTTTCCATCGTCCTGAACTCAAACAAATCCAATTAGAGCTTAATATTCTCCATAGTGAAGTGTTTCTGTTTTGACCTCCTGTTCCATCAATGGATTCTGCACTTCCACTGCAGCATAAAGGAAATCTCTTCTTTTACTGATGTTCTCAGATTGAGTGAAAAATTATTAGCCAGAAACCGTAGCACTCAGATAATAGCAAAACTAACTGACAGATGCAGCATTAAGTGACAGTAGTTTTAAGAAGTTCAAGGAGAACTGACGAAAAGCACAATAAGCACAGTTAACTACACACAGAAAAATAAGCCCAAGAACAGAAAGCAGGAATTAAAAAAATGATAGCACTAAGTAACAGATAAAAGAAACCAGCAATTATTTATGAAATACAGATGCTGACAGCTTTTGCTTTAAAGATTTCTTCTCCTATACTATATAATTTCTGCAACAACCAGATCACTAGTTGCTAAGGGGGGGGGGGGGGAATTTTTTTTAAAGCTTTTTCTGGTAACACCAAAGCGATGGATGACATCAATAATACATACATGCGAGTGCGAGCCAGCATCTAGCTCCAAGCCTCTGCTTTCCCAGTCTCTGGACAATAACGTTTTCCCATTATCTTTTTATGGGCAGCCCTGTACAACTAAGTTTGCCAAATGCCATTAATTGCACTAACTCCAATTACCAAGACAAAATGTCTTTCAAGGAGGGATAAAGACGACCCTTGAGGTTTGTAGCTCAGTCTTAACTGGACACCCGCGACCAGGTACGGACGGGGAGGTGCGGAGAGCAGCCGAGCACCGGGGGCCGCGGGCTGGAAAGCCTGCGCCCGCTCGAGCGATTGGGCCATTCCCAGAGCTCAACCCCAACCGGGCAAGGTCCGTTCCGCCCCTGGATTAATAATGCCTGCTTCTTATTCCCTGAATTCAGCACTTCTTAGGGCCAGGCTCGGGCAGAGAACAGAAATGCAGCTGGAGACCAGCCTACGCACTTCTGCCAAACCTGGCCTGGCCACTGACACCACATTTACAAGCCGATTATGGCTTGTGCTATCTTATTACCCCAAGCAGCCTTGCACGCCACTTCGCACGTCCACACAAGGCTTCCACGCAGCCCACGCTGCCCTTCTCCCACCAAACGGCCGGCGGGTACCCATGGCTGGGTGCCTGTCCCCCACGCGCCCGCAGTTCTTCCCCGGCTATCCCGGGCTGGCACGTTTATCCATTTAACACTCCACCTCTGAAATTCTGAATTCATACCTCTGCCGTTGCCCTGGTTTGATGCAAGCCCAGCGCTTTGTAGCAGCCACCCTCGGCTCTGCCGCCAGACCGATGCCCGGGGGCCGTATCCACCCCGGCACAAGCTGGGCTCAACCTGAAGCCCCCCCAAAACAGCCTCTGGGTGTGGGACTGCACGGTGGTACTGAGACCCACAGCACCGGGCTCCGCTTCACCAGCACACAGCGCTTTTAAAAGCCACCTGGTTGTTAGCAGAGTCTTTTTTTAAAAAAGGAAATAAAACCTGCAATGTAGAACCCTTCTCTTACGGTTTCAATACAGAAATGCTGGCCTCCCCACTTGTAGGGATTAAAGCCGCCTTCTCATTTTACAGCTACTTGTAGTTTTCCTGCCCTGCTGTTAGTGTTACCAAAGCAGGACGCGTTGCCCCGTCCGTGGGTTCAGCAGCCGCGCTCAGCCAGGACGGCTCTGCCAACGCTCACCAAGGCTGCCAGCCAGGCAGCCAGTGGGGCGAGTGCTGGCTGCTGCCTTCTCCTGCCGTCTGAAGGTCACCTCTGCGTTCGTAACGCCGTATCCTGATCTTCACGAGAATGTCAATTAACTGAGAGCACAGAATAATAAAAAAAAATTAATGAGAAACTCCGTAATAAAACAAACCTTGGACAAAACTGCTTATCTAATTCTAACTGGAATTTTATTAGCATCTGATTCAAATATCCTTTTAACGGGAGTAAATAAAAATCTTATTAAAACAAACAGAAGTGACTAGGTAAGACAGCAGAGCTAAAAATAGACACATTTAAGCCCTGATATAAGTATTCACAATGTCACCGATTGAAAGGAAACTGCATCTATTTACAGCAGACCTGAACGTGGGCCAAAATGCTGATGTAGATTCTTTCTAGTAGGCAAAATAGCAGATTAGAAAACAAAAATATCAAGTTGTTTCCAAACCCTAACTAAACGTGCTGTGTATAAATACAGAATAGTGAAAAACAAATAAGCAGCGACATCTGCACCAGAATCAGTAAAGGCTCATTCTCCGTCGACTGCGGCTGACGGCTCCGACTCCCAGGCAGACAAAGCTCCAGCGCAAGCTTCCCCGAACCAGGCTGCTCGGGGATGCGCGCTGGCGCTCCGCAAGCCGAGCGACACCAGGGTTTTTCCTCCTTTCAGGCACTAAAACGTCTCTGTCCCAAGTCCCTCCACGACCGCTCCTGGTCTTTGTTATCTGGCTGCATTCGGACAACAGCATAGCGAAGTCGGAGGAGCGTAACCAGAGGGACATCTGGATGCCATTTATCACAGACGCCTCGTCCCCAGAAAAGCCTCTTGTGCAGAGCTGCCAAGGAAACTGCAGGACAGCATGCAGTAACAGCAAAACTCAGCTAGCACACCGCAGTGAAATTACTGCGTGTTTATGTTTAAAGCCAGCTGTTGGGTTTTTTAACCATCTGGAATGGCCCTCAGCTGGAGGCAACGCTGTGCTACCCCTCGGTGAAACGGTGCAGCTCCGCTGTGCAACACCCGTGAGCTCTTCTCCAGCACGGTCTGTAGCCTCTGTGCAACAGGAGCCAGGACCATAAACACAGGATCACGCTTGGCTTTTCTGCTGGAAAATTACCATTCTTCCCAATGTGCCTTTTCATTTTTTACCCCATTTTATTTGTCTCAAGTAATGTAATGAGCCCACCGTCGGTACCAATAGCAGATCTGGGTCTTCAACGCAAAACATTAGGGATAGAGGTCTATTATTAAACCATATAAAAACTGTAATTCAAACCAGCCCGCAGTTGTTACAGAATACCCAGTAAAGTTCAAAATCTTGTTCTGTGTGGTATACGCACTCAGTTGCCATAGCACAGGATAATTAAGGCCACCTAAAAGCTCCAGAATTGAGAGAACCACCAATTTCCTTGTTCAGGAACAAAGAGACTTGCTACTACCAGGGAAAACTCATCTGCGTAGGAATCACAGCTTTGGCTAGGTACAAAGCCACAAAAATCCTCACAGCCCAGAAGGCACCACAGATTTCAATACTTTTCCTTCCAATTATGAGCTATTTGTCCTTAACCTATTTTTCCTAATAGAGCCTAATGTACATTCACTTTTCATTTAAAAAAATACATCATAACAAATTAAAACATCTCTCTCTGCATAAAAAGCAGGGTAAAAGAACAAATAATATTTCACAAGACAGGACTTGCATACAATGGTGAGGAGTGCAGAGTAATTTCCCTATAACAGAATCAAACTGAGCTCAACATTAGTCTGCAAGTTGCCAGGTAGCTTGTTTAATGACATCTATAAATCATTATATGAAAATAAACTTTGGCTAAAAAGGTTCCAAGTGCCTTCAAAGGAAATCCTTATTTCCAGGCATATTTTCCATTAGCTTTTCGCCCAGTGAAATCACTAACACTTGTTAAAACTTGGTCAGCCATCTTCTCAAATGCTAGACCCGTGCATGCCTTAAACTCCTGCAGCAACAGGAGCTGTACCGCTCCTCCAGCGCACACATTTCAGACACGATGGAGGAGCGTTCCCAGATTCCGTGTCAAACCGCAATAGAGGCTTGCAAGGTAGAGGATCTTAAGCAGCTGATGTACTGACTTACTGAGAGCATTCAATTATTATTTTGCTTCACGCCCAGCGGAGCAGTTTGGAGCAGAACACTCGAGGGAGATTACAGCATGTGCATTTCCAACGAGAAGGCACCCGGTAAACACCCTTCCACGTCCTCCGACAGCAGCCAGGAGTTCAGCGCTTTCAAAGGGTACCAGCAGCTGTCAGGATGCCAAGCGGTGGCACACCAATTCAAACAATAAAGGGATTTCTAAGGAAAAGAAGAATGTGCTCTATTTTTAACACGCAGCTGTAAATCATTAAAAAAACCGTGATGATGTCTGTGCTTCACTCACTGCAATTGCCACTGGATCTTTGCCTCAAAAAAAAACCACCCCACCACGTATCATCTGAAGACCCTCATGAAATGTACCTCCGAATATCGAACATGCAACAAATCATTTTTTAAAGCCATGAAAAGAAAAGAATGGGCAAAACTTACACCTGAACCACATTTAGGACGTATCTTTCATACTCTGGTCTCCCTTCACACCCAGAATTCCAGTGGACTAAAGGAGACCTATACATACATTGAAAGTGGATTATCAAAGGCGTTCAACGTATCAGAGGTGAAAAAAAGGGTTGTACATAAGAAAAAGTAACTCTGAAAGACTGAGAACTAGTATCACTAAGCAAAGATATGTAAAAATATTCTAATTTTTAAAAGGACAGCTAAATACAGAATGGACGCATTTCATTTCAATCAATCAGTTATTGCAAAGAACGTGATTAAATTCCTTCACTAAAGCTCATCAAGAAATACACAGCACTTGAGGTTTTGTTCTTTTTTCACTTGTACATAGAAGAAACTCCTACCACATTTGCGAGTGGTATTAGCAGCTACTAGCAAGCTATTAGCAAGCTAAAAAGTATTAGCAGCTTAAAAACGTCATGCGTCATGACAGTTGGTTGTATCGGCTCTTTCCCCATGTCACAGTAACATTCAGTCGCTGTGAAGGATGTGACAGTTGTTATTGTCTTGATCAGTATTTTTCCATTACACAACTTTTTAGAATTACTTGCATAATGCAAGCCAATACCCCCTTATTATTGAAAAGCATGCTATTTCTTCTGACATGCTCTAAGCTATGAACCATTCACTATTATGAATTATTTAACACACAAAGTACACAGAGAGGCATATTTCCACTTCTTAAAAAGGGCCTATATCTGTGTGTGTTTTTTCTTGGGGGAGAGGGAAGTGATAGGATCATTTAATGAAGACATGGAGTAATTTCACAAGAGAAGGGTATTCTCAACTCTCTGATGCCAGTATTCACCCTAGCAAGTATCTTAACCACTGTAAAGAATCAAACTGTTCTGCAACAGCATCTAGGACTGTTGTACTGTGGTTAAAAACAAAACACAAACCCAGGAGCATCCAGTTAGTAAAGACACACAGCATTTAGTTAGGCAAAGAGGAGCAAAACCACCAGAACAACAGTGACAGAGCACAGATGATTCTCCTACATGAATTTTAAAGCCTTCCTCTGGTTCACTCTGTGCACTCTAAGAAGAAAGCTGCAGAGAGCTGGAGGTTCAGAAACAGATGGCTCTACTTCTCTTCAGATCTCCTCCTTCTAATCAAAGAACTTATTGACAGAACTATCTAGAAACATCAAGAAACTGGTTTGCATATTTCTGAACCTACCTACCCAAGCACTGCAGACATGCACACATTTGAGAGCAGAATGTTATAGAGGCACTGGCTGGACATAAAGCTGTCAGTGGAAAGAGGCCAGGACAGAGAGAAGCAACTACCCTATAAGGCTACTGCTCCGTAGTACAGAGTCTGAAGATTCGGAGTACATGTAATGATGGTGTACATTACTCACCTCCCGACAGCGCACCGAGTGACGTTCTGCAGCAAGAACCCTGCAAATCTGGACCCATTCCCCGGGGGGGTTGCAAGGTGTACTATGCATCGTTCTGTTATAGGACAGATATTGCTATAGAACAATAAAAGCATTTGAAAGGCTTATAGTAAATATCCACGTCTGTTCTCTGCTCTACAAATGAACTCATGAGATAATCGATTGCCAGAGCTCTCCAGCTTCTCTGCTCTGCGACTTTCTAACTGCTCTTGCTCTTAAAAGCGGTGCTTAAAGTTAGAAGACTTAACAGCTTCAGTAATTTAGATCCTACTTACTCTTCTGCTGGATTCTGAGCTTTTTTCCTGTTACTAATGAATTATCCCACTGAGATGAATGAGTAGCACTGGCAGGACCAGAGAATCTGCTTTATTAGCAGTACAGAGCTATGCAGGTAAATCTCATTAATGTTGTTATTATGCCACATTACAGACATGGAAAACTAATATTTAGCTATTTCACAGTGGTGTTCAGAGGCTTAATTAGTTTCAAGACGCATTGATAAAAACTCCACGGGAGTCCAACTGTTTCGGATTGACAGAAATTGCTGGGGGCGAGGAGGGGGAAAATCAAGATTGTACACCATCACTGTTTATACACAAGTAGGACATTCCATCAGAAATGGGCTAAGAAAGCTCAAGTGAGTATAAGCAGCTAGAAAACGCTATCTTTGGTATGGAAGTCACATTGCACTATATTAAGGATGGGCTTAAAACATTTGGCTCCCCATGCAGAGCGCCTGGGGCCGGCTGCCCTCTCCTCCTCCTCGGCTCCCCTCGCCGCACCTGCACGCGGCCAGATGCCATCTCCCCCTCACAATGGCAAAGCCGCTGCAAACGGCGCTGAAGGAGAGGCTGGAGACTCGCCGCTGCCGGAGAGCGTTGCTGAAGCCTCCGGTGTGCAGCTGCGGGATGGCTGAAGGAACCACTGAGGGCCCATCTGATCTGAAAGGAATGAGTTTACGTACACACTTCCTGGGGAAAAACAAACCAACCTACAAAGCGTACACAACAGAGTCACTTCAGGCTGTGTACGACCAGCTCGGGGTTTACCGTCTGGTGTGTATGTTTGCTGAAAACTTAAACGTGGAAACACCCAAGTGAAATTTCATTCAAAGAATTCATAATGTGTTATCTCCATGTGTATTATATCCATTAGCTATCATGCTCATTTTCTCTCCCACAGTACTACTTCTGGAGTTCAAAATTTTCAGTCTGCCTGGAATTCCTGATAATCTAACCCAAAAACTATATAATTACACTGCTCTGCTGAGATAAGGACTACTTTTCCCCATGACTTAAATCTTCCAAGAACTATACTGTATATAAATGCTCATATAGATCAGCATGTGTATATTATCCATTATGTGAAGTTCCAGATGACAGGACATATATTTTTCCTATTTTAAAGCTCAGACTTAATCTGCAAGTCCACTGGGAAATCACACAACTGAGTATCTTCAACTCCTCCACAAAGGCAGGCATGGGAGCATATCAGGCTGCATCCCAACAAAGAAATGCTCAATTATTTACGATCAGAAGAAAAAGCAAAATGAATACATACATTTTTTGTAGTGGCTTTGGATACTATTTGTCCCTGACACACAAGACAGACACCTCCTTAAAACTGCATGCAGGTAAAACGCACATAAAATCTACAGCAGGAAGCTTCGTCAACATCCCTCTCAATCACCTTCAACGTAATTCATGCAAGTTTATTTTACCACAAAATAAAGGTATGTCGAAAGAAATGCAGCTTCCAGTAACATTTAAATTATTATGTAAAAAGGGAATCTTAAGCCTGAATTAGTGAAAAAAAATTGCATTCAGCAAAATGGACTGAGTTTTGTAAGAAGGCTCCGAGTGCATGTTTTCTCTCTTTCACTGTCCACACCCCGGTTCGATACAAGTGGAGAATCACTGTAAGGGAACAGCTCCACCGTGAAATGTCTTACATTAATAGTTTCTGTTTCAGTTTACAGTCACACAGTTTCCGACATCTACTTGTGGTTTGGTTTTTGTGTTGTTTTTAACTGATCATACGAACCGTGCAAGGAAAACACGGGTTCAACAGATTCACAAAGGCCTCCTGCAGACTATCCACAATCCAGGTTTTAGTCTAAACTTGAATTGAAAATAACAAGTAACACGAGAAAGAAGATCGGTCTTCAAACAGTGTTTTAAATGTAATTTTTTGTTCATATTTGTACTTCCTAATTTTGATGGTGTCTACTTCTGTATGGTGGTTGTCTTCCCCCGGTCAGAAAAGGAACCCCAGAATAAAACCACTTGAACAACCAACCTGCCTTCTTGCTTTGACTGAAAACCCACCGAGCAAGTAACTATTGTCCTTATTATAGGGCTGCACATTATTTAACATCAATATACCAGAAAAGAGTAAAATTACCGGTGATACAAGCCTCATGAACGCTGTTAAGAAAGAAGTCTAAGGCTGTGACACTTTCAATTACTCGAGTCTTAGATCAGCAGCTAATGTATGCCCCTAGGTGACACTGGCTCTAAAAATACTCTCCGTTTTTAAAGACACGGGTTTCTGCGCAGCCCCTCCACCCTCTTCACCCCGGGAAGGATGGAGGATCTCGATCCACGCCCGCGGGGACTCGCACCCATCGGCTCCCCAGCCCGCCCGGACCAGCCCGCCGCTGCCGGACCACGGGTGAGGCAACGCTGCCCGCACGATTCCCGCTGCGCTCACACGTCCTTCCCGGATGCTGCAGGCAAGCCCGCAGCTTCACACTCACCACGAGCAGCTAGAAGTGGCTAGAAGCAAGATCTGCTCGTAATTCAAGTCGTCCGCTGCTCATTCAATAGCCAAAAACTCAGGGGCTTTTCTTTACCCCCAACCAAGTTTTATTGCTTTCTTTGTTATTTCCTCAGAGGACTATTTAATTAGTTCAGAATGCCAACGGCACATAGATGTTACGCTGAAATTAAACAATAGCTTAAATAACACTCTAGGCAGGTACTTTTCCCAGCCTGTTATTTTTAGGTATCTTGGGGAACGCAGGGCGCTGTGCTACCATACTGGCAACAGAAAGAGGAAGAGCAAGAATGTTTTTCTCAACAGATTTTAACTCAAGATCCATTTAATGATTAGCATCAAAATTCTGAAATAATGAAATATGATGGGTCCATAACTAGAGAAACAAGGAGCAGAAAGCATGACTCATTGGCCTAAAAAAAAAAAAAACCACAACAGAACTCTTTAGCTGTTCTCACCCTAGTTTGTTTTGGGGTTTTTTTCCAACAGAAAGTTGTCACTGACAAAGCTGGAAGAAAGAGCAGCCAGAACGGCCAGGAGCATGTTTCCCTCTAACTGCAGAGGGCAGGCAGAAAAGTCCCTCCCCAGAGTCATACGTTGTGCAGAAGAAACTACAAAATAGACCAATCTGCTCTGGAATCTCAGCTAAAAAGCTACCAGAATATACATTAGCTATACTTAGCTGTAGTAGCATCAAGGGAGCAGATAAGAAGTGCGAGAGCCCCTCCCAAGACATGCGTGTGTAGGAAGAAGCACTGATACAGATGGCAAAATGCTCACCCTGGCTGGGAAGATCTCCAACTTGGAGCCTGCTGATAGAAGAGGATATAAGAGACAGCTAAATGAATCACCCCAGAAAGATCATTCCTCACAATACAAAAGTGGATGGTAAATAGGGGGAAAAAAACGTTTGTAACTTGTTACGTCAACTACAAGGTTTTTTTAATTGGTCCTTTTTACAAGTGTTACAGTTCAAGAAAATAAAACAGAAATTAGGTCCAGCTTCAGGGGGGAAAAAAATGCAAGATACTTACTAGGCAAGGTGAAAAGTTTATATTGCAGTATGACCAGCTGCTGAAACAGCTAAAACATGTTCTGTTCTCATCTCTCCCAAAGACCCAAACCCAACGGCTCTGTGTAACAGATGGGAAACTGAGAAGGGTGTAGACAAGCCACCACGTCCCACCAGCTTCCCAGCAGTCACCAGAGAACCCCGAGGCCAAACCTAAGCCAGGACCTGAAGTGGTAGGATGCTTTACCGTCACGTCCCAGAATCCCCAAGCCAACGTTATTCACTGCCTACCAGGTCGATGCAATTTGCCAGAAAGGCCGGTGTCAGACGTTAAGAGTTGCTGAACTGTAACTGGCAACGAGTTTGCTCCGAAGCATTTAACTTTAATAACCACGATAATCCTGTTCTAAAGCAACATTATGACCTAATTCACTCTCTTTAACGCTCGGCAGTTACACTCGCTGCAGCAGACCCCGATCCGCCCAGCAGCTACGCACATTACAGCTCGTATCAAAACTGCCCTCTGAAAGTTGCGCGTTCACATGCGTGCCCGCCCCGCAGTGCAAGGGAGCACGAGAAGAACGCCGCGTGCATTTTAACACAGTCGTGAAGCTGAGTAGATTCCACATGTAAGTTACAGATATTGGGATACCAGCAACTGGCTTCTTTTTCTAAAGCAAACACATAATCTGGTGTTGTAGCAAACAGGATGTGGTAAAAAAAAAACTAGCTAAAGGTGGTTACGCACTCCGCTTCAAGACATGCTGTACTTCCCCATGAAGCTTCTGCTGTGAAGGAAGCAGCTTCTGCAGGAACAGCCGGCTGCTGGGCTATTAAAGAGCTGCCAGAGCATTCTTCTGGGTGGCTCTAATCTTCACGTCCTCTGACTCATTAGGCGATTCTTGGAGAGTTCAAGATCATTCTGGAGCATCACTCCTGCAAACAGTCATGCCATCTTCAAGAGATGAGAGCAAGCCATCTGCCCTCATAAAGAAAAAGATGTGAATAGAGGACAGACACTTGTTTATGCACATTTTATGAAGCCTCCAGGCCATTTTCAGCCCCGGAAGGGCTGCTGCCACACGGCGCACTGATGGAGTTTCCTGCTCTTCTTTTGATCCTAAAGGCAGAGCGAAGGTTTGGGTTTCCAAGCCCAAGCTGCCTGTGCGATTCTCTGCAGTTGCACACCTGGGGAAAGGAGGGAATTCGGGCCAGTCTTTGCAAGGACCTGAAAAGCAGCGATCCTAAAAGGATTTAAGGGCTCATTAAGGATAAGCACTGGCAGCTGATAAGACCAGCACCATAATTAGACATACTCATAGGAAAACGTCCAACAGGAACGACTCCATATACGACATCAGAAAGACTTGTATCAGACAACTGATCAAAGCCCTGGATTTTACATCTGAAAGAAGGATAATAAAGAACAGAAAAAACAATGACCTGAAGCTGTAAGAAAGAATTGTGGTCTGGAAAAAAAAAAAACAAACAACTTAACAGTCCTCATCTACATTGCTTGCCAAAGGAAAAAATAGGTAGCTTGATGAAGTTTCCTAATTAGCATATAGGGAGAAAGCACTGTATACTAGACGGCACTTCAACAGAGAAAATAAAGGCATAGGAAGAGCCAGCAGCAAGGGGATGAACCAGCAGCATTACGGCTCCCGACCAGAGACTCGTTTGACTCGGGCTGATTGAAGCTCCTCCGAGCAGGAGCTGCCTCCCACGGGGCGTCCGCCCCGGACCTGCACACGCAGGTCCGGCCTCAGCTGCGGTCTCCCCACATCCCCACCATACAAAGAGATAACAAGAAGAGTAAAAAAGGTGATTAGACTTTTAACTACCTCACCATATTTATTTTCACAGCCTTTTGCATAATGCTTGCCTAAAATTGAAGGTACTTTACCACAAGCAATTATGCTAATGTCTGGAAACAGAACTAATTTAATGGCAAAGAACAAGCTAGAAAACGCAATAAAATTTAAATGAACAACCACGGTAAGGAAATACAGTATTTCCCGGTGCAATGCAAAGTCTTCTGTTAAAAACAGTCATGTTTATCTTTGATCTTTTTTTTCTTCCTTTCTAAATCCTTCTTCAGAAGAAACCAGCTTTGGAAGTAACCGAAACTCCAGCGAAGTGGTCACAGAAGACCTCCTCATTTCCAGGTAACAGAGGGCAAGTACTGCAATGACTGTACCAAGGGGAGCGGAGGAAAAAACCTCTCTGCGCATCTGTGAACGATGCATCTCAAGATCTGGGGGACAAACGAGTATGTTAATGAAACTCTGGGCTCTAAAATTCCAGGTTCGATGGCTACCACCACGGGGAAAAAAGAAAGATAAAATCCTTCCAAGGTTACAGTTACCTAACTGTAATTGCTGTAACTTAACAAAATATTCTTCGCTGTTCTTTGGAACCAACTATTAATGAAAAGTATTCAATTACATAAATAGAAAGTTCCATTACATATAAGCTGTTCTTTTTGACTACTTTTTTTTTTTTAAAGGGGGGGAAAAATAAAAAGACTTCTCTATTTCATTGCCACCAAACAGAATCAAACAGATAAAGTCAGCCTGTGTTTGGTTGCTTAAAATTACAGTTATTTGCCATGCCATAGCAAAATACTAGTGATGCAGCACAGACGTCTAAACTGAAGCACATACTGAGAGATGTCAGGACAAGCAAATGAGGTATCTATGCATTTACAGTGTAACATTTTTGGCCAGAATAAAAAGTCATAGTTTTTATGCACGGAGATACAGACTACACTTCAATAACTGTAACAAATGGAAAGCTCCGTGAGACTTCTGTGAACACATACTTCAGACTGGCGTTTCCACAGTCCTCCTTGTAAAAAGCTACGAAACCCACTAATGACAATCTGGGATACTACACAAGAATACTATTTCTTTTAATCTGGCAATACTTAAAACTCTCACTCCAGAATGTTCTCATACCTACTGAGCTGCACATTTCCAGGCAACCAGGAAGGCTGGGCATTTCTGCTCCAGCCAGGAAGGGAGACCAGCTAAAGCTCAACCAGCCCAAAGATGCCCCCATTGGCACCACCTTCCCCAGAAACACGGCGCTTTGTTCTTGGGTGTTTGCTTCCACTGTTAATACAGTCTGGGTGCATTTTAGACAGGAATAGACCCACTGAGTTCCTTGAGTCTTCCCAGCCTGTTTTATGGTTTTGTCCCCATTTTGCAAGACAAGAGCAGCTATGCTATCCTAGCAGACGTATGCCAACCCGCTCCTCAAATCTACTAGACAAAGATTTTACAAGCCCCTCATGAAACCCATTCCCCTGGTTTACTACCTACCCTACTACTAAAATGTTTGTATTCGTATCCAGATTATTTTTCAATTCACATGTTAAGCCTCTGGAAAATTGACTAACCTCATCATTTCTGCAACAACTCTTCTCTTTTTGAAGATTGTTCAGCCTCACTTCTCTCTTTCACAGCCTACATAACAGCCTATTTCAATACTTCCTCGTAGGTCGTGTTTAGCAGACTGCTAAGTAAGGTCTGCTGATTCCCACTGCTCTTTCCTGGACTCCTTCCAGAAGGTCCATGTATATTTTGCAGTCCAGTGCCAGGATGGACACAATATTCTGTCAAAAGAGGATTACTTCACATGTCTCACTGGCTACGACCCTGATTGCGGTCTAGCTGAGACAACACAACTTACGGCTCACTCTAACAGCCCAGTCAATTAAAAACATCTACCTGATCAGTGTTTCTACACCCTGTATTTCTGTAATTCCTCCAGCACAGGTGTAGAGGACACCGCTTGTTTTGACTGGGAAGCACTGCATTTTTTTCCCCTCCTCTAGTTATGGAGATCTTTTGTAATTCCGTCCTTGTCCTCGGTGTGGTTACAGTCTTTCTCAGCACACAAGCAGGATGCAGAGGTTCTTCATCCCAGCATCCACGCTGTTAACTAAAATGCTGCATACTAACTGATCTCTTTGCAAACTCCCTGGATACATCCTTCCATGCTCACAGGGAAGCACCGATAACTGTTCCTCAAGTCGATTTTCCCAACAGTTTCCCCCCCCGCACAGAGCAGTTTCACCCAGGCCACATCTCCCTGGGTGGCTAGCAAAGAACATGTTGTCAGGCAGTCAAGACAACACGTATGGTATCTCTTCTACTACCGCTCCCTGTATCAACAAGGCTTATTACCCCTGCAGAGACAAAAAAAAAGTTTAACTGATGTGACACATTATATTGTTGACAAGCCCATACCAAGTAATACAATTTTCTCCTCTATGTTTCCAAATAATTTAATTATTTTTCCAGTAGTTTTCCAGAACATGCAGTTAAGTTGACAGATTGCCTTGCTTCATCTTCTTCCCTTTCACAACATTTCATTTTATTGAAGACCTTTGTTTTACTAAGTCCTGTACATATTCCAGTGTTCTTCAGACCATCTACAACACTGATTTTTCAGCAGTCATTACACAGAAGTGGCAGGCCAGCCAATCTTAAAAATATTTACATGAGTAACATTTTACTGAAACATGACTTACCAATTTTTTGATGAAAGATCTTGTCAAAGGTTAATTCACCCCTCTCCTCAAGGTATTTCTGCATAACACTGCGGATACTGAAAGAAAAAAAAGGAAAAAAAAAAAAAAGAAAGAAAAAAAAAGAGTTACTTGAAACTGCTTCTTTCAAACCAGATCTTTAACATACTTTGGAGAAAAGATCACTAAAATGCAGCATCAATGTGAAAGACTCATGCAGAATGAGATACCACTGCCCATCTCCTGCGTCAACTCACAGCACCACAAGCACTCTGCTGCTCTATCTGAAGACCACGAGAGCTCAGCGGACTACAGCCATTAATGTCAACAGGCCTGCAGTCATGTCACAGACACAGAGGGATGGCTGAATTCACAGAAATCAACATCGCAGATTCTTTTATGAAAAATCAATCTTTGTCTATGCATACCTTCCCTGATATCACCTTACTAGACTGAAATTAGCCTTGCAGTCTCAGTACTGTGATTCTTTGAGAGGTTTTCTGAGTTTGAGGTACACAAGAAATACCACTTTTCCCCACTGTAAACATTAATACTATCCAGTGTAGAATATGAGTAATATTAGTACTTATTCAGTGTAGGAGAGACATAGCTTTTACATTTCAATCTTAACATATCAATAGCCTACACCACACAGCTTGATGTTGCTAGAATTCCCTTTCAAGAATCTATACTTATCTAATAAGGTTTGAAAATACCACGACTGAGCATAAAGTGGGGAGGACAAAAAAAAAAAAAAAAGCCATCGGTGATTGCACTTAGCTCCCTTCACCGTACGCCACTGCAGAAGCAAGAGCACAACAGTTTAAAGGAGAGCTCCCAGGCTTTCCCTGGGTTTGCCCAGCAGGGTTCGGGTTGAACGGAAGGGCAGTACGGGGCTGCCGCCGGCAGCTGGAGCACCCAAAACCGGGTGTTTTTCCTCAGAAACAGAGACTGCAGGCAATAGCAGGTGGAGCCCTGGCCCGGCCTCGCCTTGGGTGAGCTGAGCCCTGGGTCACAGCACTTCCCAGGGGACGTTCCGGTCACCGCTTCGTTTTTTTATTCTTGCATCAGGTTTTAGCTTGCACCACATAAAATACATGTGCAAGTCAGTCCAAGCTGCATCAGGCTGTTACCGCTGCCACTGCCATATATCGTTTAGAAAACAAGCCAACATAAGCTCCATTAGGCCCCTAGCTTGGCTGCACTGCACTTAACATCTACTTTGCCTAATTTATAATGTCACAATCACTCATTTAAACCACATTAACAAAGATTTCTTTTATTTGTCAAGTAACCTCAATATTCATTTTAATATAATGCCTATAAAAATTTCATACGGGCAACAATACAAGTACATAAATTTTAAAATAAATGTAGCGCAGCAGTACTGTTGTGCTTTGGTAAAACAACTGTATTGTCATAGTATTAAGTCAAAACTCCACTTGACTTTTTCTGTTTCCAATTTTTAAATTGATGTTTTCATACACACTATTTGTTTTTATAAAAATAACCACAAAGACGCTGTACGAAGCACTCATGCCCTAAACAAGACTGTTAAATATCACTCACGTTTCTGCAGAAGTAAGACTGAGCACCTAATCCTTGCAAGATGTGGACTCTGAACTACTTCGTGTCAGGAAAAAACTGAACAGGTTAGTCCTCACGGACAAATTTTAGCATTTTCTGGAGAAAAACTAGATTTCTGTGGTTATTTCTCATCCATTTTTTCTCTAGAGCCTCTTCATTAACACGTCCTTGTGCAGTTTTGGGTCACCGCGAGGAGCAGAGCCCTGCCTGGAGAAGCTGCAGACCTCCCAGACAGACCTGCCACGGGCTGGGACCGTCCCATCGCATGCGTGTACAAGGACCCCATCACCAGAGCTTCTGAAAAACCTCACAAATATTAACAAACATCTTCCGTCATCTTTCAGGGAGGGAACTGTTTGCACTCCTCCTCGAACGAAGACCTGAGGCACGAAGTCTGAACGACTTGACCAGAAAAAGACTGTAATAAAAGCCAAGAAATTAGCTCAAAGGCCCTAAACCCCAATCTGGGAAATTATTCTATTAATAGTTTTTATGTGCATCTCAAGGCCCCACACGGAACACAGATCTACGAACACTGTGATCCAAAGCGAGAACTCCAGAGGCCAACCACCACTTCAAGTTAAACAAGAATCGGGAGGGCTAAACGTTGTTAATCAGGTTTAGGATTATAAATTATTCAGTGACGAACTTGCTAGTCTTTTTATTTGTTCCTTAAAAACTAGGTCTCTGTGTATTTTAGCAGCCTCAACACAACCCTGATTTCAAACGAAGAGGAAGCAGTAAACAGGGACCTCGTTCTGTACTCGGGGAAAAGCAAGGTAGTAAAATAAAATGTATCACATAATTGGCAGAATTGCAAAATTTGGCTGCCTGTTCTGCGGGTAGACTTTCAAACATATACATCCTAGCTGAACACGGTGACCGTAAAACTTAATTCTTCTCTTGAATCCATACAGCGTCAGCACAGCCACGGCAAAACACCTCCAGCCGAACCGACCCCGCCGGTGAGCGCGCGCGGGGAGAGCCACAGCCTGCGCCGGCAGGCCCGGGCCGCGGCCAGAGGCCCGCGGCAGCCCTCCGCCCAGGAGGGTCGAGGAGAGCCCTGCCCGCCCGTGGGCTCCTTCCCTCTGCGTCCCTCTCCTCCCGGCCAGACCTTCCCCTTGTCTCTCGGCGCTCGCAGGAGGGCCCGCTTGTACGCCAGCGTGGCGTGCGCTTCCAAAGACCACCAGCTCCCCCCTCCTCGGCCGCCGGGCTGACCCGAGCCCGTCGGCGCCTGTGCTCGGAGCGCTCCTCGGCAGCGTCCCGTTCCCACTGACTGCTAGACCATCAGTAACATAATAAGCCTTTTTAATAATAATGACACCACGAAAGCCTCCCTCCGCTCTAGCGAGTGCACTGCAAGAAATTACATAAGCATATCTTAGTCTAGACAATGGGAGAAGATAATGAAAAATTTAACGTATGACTGAAGTGTCCAGGAAAACACGCGGGTTGTGTAACGAACAAATCTCTCCAGCACTTCTGCTCCTCTCCCTTGACATCTCGTGCTTCTGGTCTGATGGATAACGTGTCAAAGGAACAAAATGTTTTTGCAGCTACAGAACCTGAACAAATCTGTAAAACGATCACAGGGAGTCCACGCTGCATTCCAGCTTCTAAACAACAGACTTCCACCCCTTCAAAATCATTTCTCCCATACGAATAAATAGGAACGAATTACACGCAGTGGATTATGACTACCCAGAATAATCACCACCTAATTCTCAGACGGAAGTTAAGGGTAAAAAGACGCCCGAGTTCAAAGGAAGCGAGGCAGAATCCATATATCCTTCAGAAGGATGGAAAATTTTAAAATGGAGCCTGGCACATTCCACAAACAGGAAGGAAGGTTCCCTCTCTGCTGTTGTATATTGAACCATTAGTTGCCCTACACGTAAACGATCTGGGATTAAAAGCTGCATTTCACAGAAAAGCAGCCATTTCTGAAAAGCTTTCCATATCCAAATACGCTTTCAGCGCAAACAATGCACTAATGCGAGAAGTGGACTTCTTGCATAAGTTCATCTCCATTCACAGCAGGATCTACCTTAATAGCAACCCTCAAAGTAAGCAGAAACAAAAGCTGGGTAAAATGAAATCCAGGGAGACTTCAGGAGCAAAAGCATATTTGACTGTACTGTAGCAAAACCTTTTGTCCATATATATTTTATTTCAGAAAGGAAGAAAATAGCACACAACAAAAATTTCAGAAACGCTCAGTTTGCTGTCCACATACCACAAGTCAACTGAAATAACAGGACAAGTATATTTAGGGGAAATCAAAAGCCAGGCTTAAAATCTGGTGAGAAATACAACTTGGACCCTGGATACCTCTTTGTTGCTTTAAGCAGGACCAGATTTCAGCGGGTACCCGGGAGCACGGCGCAGCCCTTTGCCCGCTGAGCAGGCAGGCACGGGAGCTGCCCCGGCCCCAGGCCCGCTATGGAAAGGGTAAAGCACGATGCGCTGGTTTGCATACGTATACATACTCTTACTATTGGAACTAGATCAAGAAGCTACTTACTACTGGCCTTCTCACTACTGTATCTTAAAGGAGCTTTTAATTATTTATCATAAAAGCACATTATTTTTTCTTAGAAATCACTGAGAGCTCAGATTTCTGGGATATTATCTATTGTACAGATGCACACATGCACACCACAGCTTGAAAAAAAACTGTTTGGCCTTACTGCAAGCCTTAAAGAATCATACCTACATTAAGAATGCGCAGTTACACTCACTAATGTATTCGCCTATAAGCTGAAACAGAAAAAGGAGAACAGAAAAACAAAACAAGAATGAAATGGCAGCTTTACAGAAACTGGCCCGAGGAGAGCAGAGTTCATTATTTAACTCTGCCAACATTTCCTTTATCGTCTTGGGCAAGTCATAAACATTATCTGCCTCAGATTCCCAGACTGTCAAATAAAGATGTATTTCTTTTTTTCCTCCTCTTTGTCATCAGGGCAGGTATCATCCTTCTGCCACCCAGCACACTAAGCTCCTGACGGCTCCTGGCAAAATTACTCCAAAAATTACTCAAACGCTAATAATTATTTCAAGAAAACAAGAGATATTTGGCAACTAAATTACCACTGCCTTTGACTGCCAACCTTTGCACTGCTCCTCGCCGCCTTCCCGCTATCTGCACTTCGAGCATCCTGTTTCCACACTGGACAGTCACCTTCCTTTATTCTTGCCCGCTTTCTCCTCTTCCTTCTTGTTATCGCTCCCTGTTTCCCTTTTTCAAATCTCTTTCTCATCCTGTTCTCGCCTTGCTTTCCGCGCCGTATTTATCACAGCCCCTCATCCCATCCTGCTTTCATCTCTTTCTTCTTTGCCTTCTCATTCTGCACAAACCCGCAGACGCAGGGAAGTCTCACAAAGCCAACAAAGACCTCCGCTTGCCTGCAGTCAGAAAATACCTAAGCCTGCTTAGACCCAATTTCAAATGAGAAGAAAATACGAAAGTCTGAAGTATAATACTACCGATGCGTCATTAGTAATACAGTTTCTCCTTAAAAGTATTTTTACTAAGGTTTTGCAGAGTAGGAAAGAAAACAAGTCGCATAACGGAAGACGACAGGGAGAAGGAAAGAAACATCTCAACATAGAGTAAATCTGGGTGGCTGATTACTAACGATGCTATTATTTTCTTGTAGTATGTTCATCACTGGCATGAAGTACCTCTCCAGCTGAACAGAAAACTCCCCTTGAACGAGACTGCAAACTGCAATGAGTCCCTGGATCACAGCCCCAGGTCAGCTTAATGCTCCGCTCCGGGGGTGAAAGCAACGGGCAGACACCTGATGCAACCAATAAAAAAGAATTAGCTTCCCTCCTGTAAAAGAGGTAAAAAATAGCGAACATCGCACAAACCATTCAACGCGTGTCATTTTGCTTCCTCCCAGACTTCTACCCAGTTCAAAGTTCAGCGGAAGTTAATACTTCTCCGAATGATTTTGTTCTCAGATGCTGTAAAAGGTATTTTACACATTGCAACTTTTGTTCGAGCAGTTACCGGGGCAAAGTAAATTCCCAGCATATAAAGCCAGAAAGGACCATCAGACCATCTAATCTGATGTATTTATCTATTACTTGTAAAATTCCATATTTGAGGGGGAACCAAATCCTTCAAAGACTGTGAAAAAACATTTCTGGACAACAATGAAATAACATGGAGTAAAAGGTGTTCCTTTTATTCTTTTACTTTTGAGCATCCTGTAATATTACCAGAATACCCCCGACAGCAATGCAATATCCAACTGACTTCATTATTTAATAGAGAAACAAAAGTGATCATAGGTGCTACATTAATTAGCGCAGATGCTCGTTCTACTCTTAGTCTCACCAGCTGACAGACAGAGCAGCGACCAGTGAAACCAGGCAGCTCCGTTTTCCTCCAGAAGCCAGCACATCCACACAGGTGCCCAGGCAGCCCAGCCGGGCGCGTACCCCGGCGCGAGCAGCGGCGCCTGCGGAGCACACCCCGGTTACCCTTGCGCTGGCTGTCACGCAGGACCAGAACGGGGCTCAGCCATGTTCTATCCCACGCTCACCCCTTTCTACTCCACTTTCTGCATTTGTGCACCCTGTGAAGTTTATGCTAAGCCCCCACTGCCAAGTCATCTCACTGCAGTGAACTAATGCTCTTACAATTGTCAAGGATGATTAATAGCATATTCTACCCAAGAACCCTGTTTGGATGGAAGGGATTACAGCTCAGCAATGCTCTCCCACAACCCCCCTCTGGTGCGTGCATCTCATCCAGGAGACGAAGCGGCTTCACTTATGCAAATTTTATTAATGGCGAAAGTTTATAACAAGGGAGCCAAAAGCAATAGCTGTGTGTAGCGACGATTTCAAAATACGCACCATCCTCAGGTTTCTTGAGGATCATCTGCATTATCATGGCTGAAATCTGAAACTAATAGAAAAGCTTCTAAGCACATGAATTTTTCAGGAATAATTACACCAAATTGTAATGTCAAGGACTTGCCCTTCCACCGGAACGCTGCTACTGAGAAATTACAAGAAAGGGAAATCGGAGCAAAATCACATCTCCTTGCTCCTACCACAATGAAGTCATTTGTCAATCATAATGGTGTTTGGGGTTTTTTTTAAAATACAAAATTACTGAAGATGTGCCATTTTTTTTTACTCTTTCCGTCTTTCCGTATCTATAAAACGTTTAGAACTTTCCTGAAAAGTAGTGTGCAAGTATAAACATCAACTGAGCTACCAAGAACTATGGCCAATGTTGACTGAAACACACTACATTCGCCTGTGATTTATTTATTCATTTATAGTCTCAGGATGCAATTTCACTATTCAAATCCATCATAAAGTTGCTAAAATTGGACCAAAGATCCTGCCCCAGAGGCCTTTGAACTGAAAGCATGACAGGGTCAACAAGTACAATTCAAAGCAATGGCAGAATGGCACACAGCCGTTACAGACAAAACTTTTTTTTTTGTTTTCCCTTTATAAAAAGTGCATTTAAAAGGTTTAGCAATGCGAGAGACATCAAAAGTGAAAACTGTTAAGAAATATTTGGCCTAAGAACGAGATCTCCTCAGAACTCTCTTAAGCGACAAGTTAAAACTAACAGAAATGTTCCTGTATTTTTTTTCTCCCACAGAGGAAACAATCCTCTTTGAACAAGCAAGCGGCCCTCCAGAGCCCGGCGTCCCAAACACCGCAGCAGCGATTCTCCTAAAGCAAAACAAAAAAAGTGTAAAATTGTTTTCGCTGATTTTTTGCTCCTCATTGTACGTTTTAACCTGGCAATTTTAAGGTCCCAGAAGTAACGGAGATGTGAACAAAGTAACCGTGATCATTAGAACAACTTGGAAAGAAGACTGGGAAAATTTGGGGTAAAAAAAAAATTAAAAAAAAAAAAATCAAAAAATCTGAGGACTGATGTACAGAGACACAGAATCGCTTAGATTTGAAAATGAACAGAATGCGATGGGGAAGACACGGAGAAGCCAGGCTGGAGACTTGAGAAGAACAGCAAATGATGAGAAGGCTCAGAAAGGAAAGTCACCTCAGAGGCACTACCTCGGATATCCTTATAAGCCACCAAGGGCTGGGAATCAAAGCCGGGAAAGCCCAAACACTGAAGGGTGGCCAGCAAGCCGCAGCCACCCGAACCAACCCCGTTCCCGGCCGGTTCTGCTCGTGGCGCAGCCAGGCTCATTCTACCAGGCACTTAAGGCCTCAGGAGTAAAACGCCTACCCACGTTTTGTCTTCTTTTCATTTAAAGTTCAGTTTAACCGAGACTTGTATTTCTGAAATTGAGACGGAAAGGTAATAAAGAGCATAGCAGCCGAGTAGCACCCACAGAGCTGTCACGTGGGGGCTGCAGCCGGCGCTCAGCCCCTTGGGAGAGGGGTGTCTTCCTCTAAGGTTTGAAGCATTCAGCATTTCATTGGGTTTCCCCAGCGCTTTTTAATTTTCTGGGAGGATGCGGAAGCTACCGGGACCTCTTCTCTCATCTGCACCTTAAGCAGAGGGAGCAGCTCCTTGTGGGTGACGAGCACCCACCCGTTCCCAGCTCCACAGCGAGCTTCCGCAACGCGCGTCCCCGTGGAGCCCCCCGGGGCTGCGGCGAAGCGCGGAGAGGTCGGGGTGCAGCTGGTGCTTGTCCGGGGCGGTGCGTCACAAACACGCGGCATCAGCCGGACCGGAGTTCTGCGGGCATTCAGCGAAGGCTTTGATTTGCACAGCTTGACCAGATCCTGAGCAATCTGCCTTTTCCCCAGTTCCTTTCTCAATAGGACATGACACATGCTGACAGGAGGAATTCCTGGCGCACTGGAAGGGGACTGGGGGGGTTCCATATGGAAGTGGTTCCTCCTAACACTCTCAGAATTTTTTTTTATTTATGCAAGGCATATTTATATAGGTGTTCATTCAGTATTGGAATGATTTTCTTGGAGAAGTTAGTAAGCATGGGGAGAAGCTCTTTATGTGGAAGACAGCTGTATTTTCTAAAGCTAGAAACTGCTGCTTTTACATCAATTTAGTTCAATTAATTATGTGATTCCGTTTATGCACCTGGACCTGACGGCACCTGATAGGCTTTTTTGTAATTTTATTAATTACCAAAAAAAAAAAAAAAAAAAGTTATTATTGATAAGAAGATTAAACCAGGCCATTCCACATGATTTCACCAGAACAGAAAGCAAGAGCTGCATACGTTCATTTCCTGATGTTATAGTTCCAGCGTTTTGCTGAAACCATTTCACGTGGGAAGGTCCAGGCACTGAAAAGACGTCAGACCTTTAAAAGGAGTAACAGCTATAAGGTTTATTAAAGTTACCAGAAAGACAAATCTGCCCGTCTCAGCTGAGCTCTCTCCGGTCAGCACACCCAGCCCTGGCCGCTGCGCCGGGCAGGTCCCAGCAGCACCCGCAGCCCGTCCGCACCAGGCACCGGCTCCGCACGGGACCACGCAGATGCATTACCCCTATTGTGCACCACCACGTTACGGAAGCCTTCCCCAAAAACATCCCTAGAAACTGTGTTTTTAGCACAGTGACAGAAGAGCACACTGATCTCTTGCCAGATCACGCTCGTTTACCTTTTTCCTTAATTAAGGTAATGACACCCGAGGGAAGGTCTATGTTTCAAAACATAAGCCTCAGCCTTAGAGCACTCCCACAGGAGAACTAATTGGAACATCTCCCTTAAGGGCAGATCTCTCTCCCCTGCGCCCAGAGACGCTCCAAGTAACGTATGCTCAGGACTCCAGGGCCTCCGCTGCGCGCGTGAAGCTCAGAAAATCTAACTTCCACTCCTGCATCCGCCAAACGTCCTACCTGTGAACAAAGGTACATGGCTTATTCTCTAATTGGCTTCGCTTCTGGTCTGTACAGTACAGGTAACAACGGTGCCCTTCTTCCAGACCCTCCTTTCTCGCCTATTAAAGCTGCAAGAGCTTTGCAACAGGACCTTCGTCTTCCCATGCACTTCTGTCCAGGCCTGTCTTTTATCAAGGTATCAGACGCTGCAGTTACAACACGCAACGACCCGAATTCCCAAGTGAGGGAACACGCAAGTGGTGCGGAGGGCAGCACCCGCAGCAAGCAGGAGCCCTCCCGGACAGGCTGCTGCGCTGTGCCAGTCCGTCCCCACCCCGAAGCACGCGTTCTGCCTGCTAGGAAAGCATGGTCGCACCAAGGCAACTTGAGATACGGAGTGAGTACCCTTTGCTAGCAGCACGAGCTCTCCCTACGTATACCAAACTATTTTGAGAAAGCCATCTTTTTTACTACCTTCTCGGCCAACGCTTCTACCGATAGCAAAGTTAGGAGGCTGAATTTCTGAAGAAAACAGAGTTTTTAACTACTCCGTCATCTCTGCTCATGCTGAGCAGGACTAACTGAAAGAAGACATTCACCATCGCAGAAGGATTAGTTGCACCAACTAGATGGCAATGCTTTCAGAAGCACGGTAGCACAGAGTGCATCCATTCCAGTAGTTTACTACCTGCTTCAGCCTGTAGTAGCATCTCATATGCTCCAACTAACGGGGACACTCTGACCTTGACAAGCACAAATCCTCACCGCTTGCTTCTGACAGACACCTACTTCGGGTTGACCTACAGCACTTTTCCTAGTTCTCAGAATATTTGCCTGGTGTACACCGCATATTCAGCCATCTTTAGCTCTCACCAAGCTTTACTTCCTTACTCTTTGCTTAAATGTTCAGCTCAAACCATGGGACATAGTATAGCTGCAAAATAAAAAATTAGTTTATAAACCCATTTCATTTAGAATTCTTTTTCCTTCTGTAGTTTCACAAATTGCATGAAGCCATTTTGAACAGTTTGAGTGTCCTGCATGCTAGTTTTAATTTCCTACTTCAAATTTTTCAATTCAATTTTTAGTAAGCACTGGAAATGGTACAAAAATACCAAGAAACAATCGTGCTTGACACTAAAAAAATTGTAAATGCCAAACAAACCCTTAAACTGTTTTGAAATTTTAGACAGCCAAGCTTAAGAAGTTCTACTAAAATAATTTACAGTCATTATTGCCACAAGCAGATGGAACAAGCCTCAATAAAGTACCACCACCTTACAGAGCTGAAGTTACTGTGACACAAAGTCATCCAAACTAACCATTAGATCCTTAACCCTCCGTGTCATCTCCTATTTAATTTTGCACTCATTGGCACTATTTCTGTGCAAAGCCCAGGAAAGGCATAAGCCTTTGCAAAATCTGGACCTACTTTTTTTCTGAAAACAGTACTTTTCAACATTTCTACCATTTGCATTCAGATCGCGGGGAAGAAGCATAACATAGCACAAGGCTTCCCAGAGCCACTACATTCTCTAAAGAAGCCACGTATGAAGTAGGGCTTTTGGTATTAACATCGCTGATGAGACACTGTTAGACCCTGCTGTGCCATGCCACGGACCAACACCTCAAAAAGGCATCCCAGGTCCCACGCTTCCCATCGGAGCCAAGCGAATGCAAGCGGAAGAGGCAGACAGACAGGAAACACCATCAGTCAACACCACAACGACCGCCTCAAGACAGCACGCACCGGCAGATTAATCACCGTCAAACTTCGTAAGCTTCATAGTAAATGAGTGTTTTAACGAGGGATTCAGGTGAGGAGTTTTGTAGACCTGAGGGCAACCCACAGCACGGACCAAAGCAGGCTGTGCCTCTCGACCTACGGAGGGAACGGCGGGAGCTGGCAGCACCAGCCAGCTGCAGTAGTTTTCAATACCGTGACGTCGAGCAAGAGGCGTTCAACGAGTTAGGTGCTACTTAAAGAAGCCCAAAACTGGACAGTATGCTCGAAGCAAGAGGGACAAAGCACCTAGAAAGATGCAAAGGCATGGCACGAGTGTAAATAGCAACAAACATGAAAAGTACACGAACAATTGTCAGGAAAACTTTCTTAGAGACAGCACTCTAAATGAATAAGCACGAGAAGGCGGCATTAAACAAAGCCAGAGAAAATACCGTCAAAGTAACCGAGACTGACAGCAGAGAGACAGAGGAGTTTCAGCCTGTAACTTAGGGATGTTACAGAAGTTTCAAGAGGTACGGGAACACGCTGAAGGACACATCAAAGAAACAACTGAAATTCAGAAAAAGAGTAGAGTAATGCCAAGAGAACAAAATTGAAAAAGCAGAAGCAATACAGGATAGAGTAATGATGCTTAACTCCCAGCGGGAGATGTCGCTTGGGTTTCGCCAATATTCAGCACTGTAACAGGAAGAAAGCAAATCATAAACAGCTCAGGATGGAATTGGAAAAGGAAAAGCAACCCCTGTGCATGCAGTGAGCCTCAGTTAGAGTTTTAAACAAGTTAGTTTGAATACTAGGTAAGAAAGCAAAGAGCACACCACAGGCTCAACCGCCCCATCGAGAAGCGGCTGGGGTACCAGCGCGTTAGTCCTCACCTCCAGAGAGAAAAGTGAAGATGGGATGAGAACTGAGGAGAAATGTCACGTTAAAAGTGGGATTTTTAAGAAAAAAGTGACTGTAACATGCCTTTTTTCCCCCCAGAGGGGTAGGATCCAGAGGAAGGTAGGACACCAAAGAAAAAAGTTGGGAGGAGAATAAGAATTAACTTGAAAGAGAGGTAATTACTGAAATAAGCAGGCTGGAAACAGAAAGAGGAGATGAGAAACATCTACAAGTGCAGCAAGAGAAGCGAGAGAGCAGCCTGGACAGATGCATGCTGTGTTTTGTTACCATGCCCTTGGTATTTGTACACCGAAAGCACCCTAAGCTTACGTGATGTTTATAGTGAGGAAGCTTTAATGTTAGCTTTCCTGGCAAGGACGGCCGCAGCCAGTGCGAGGACAGCACTGCCGAACGTAAGCCCTCTGCAAGTCCTGCACCCTCTCTGATTCCAGTTATCTGATTTCTTGGACCATTTTTCTCAACTTCATATTATGCAAATCCTTTACTCAAAACAGAAGAAGCCTGTGGCAAATAAAGAGAGCCGTTATACAGCGTTCTTCCACTCCCTTTGACCAAAATAAGGGAAATCTAAAATGTACATGGAAAAGGGAAAAACTTCAGAAGGCTGCTGAATAGCCTAAAATATTAAGAGTGCAGAGTGAGTTCGTTTACTCCTTTCCCCCCAAACTTAAAATATTTGACAGTAATTCTACAGAACAAGATTACGGTTTCATATTTGCTCATATTTCAATACGTATGTCTTCTTTCCCATTTTAGGTTCTATTTCTGCAGGACATTCTGCCTTTGACAGCCCTCCCGTCCACCCATGCAAATCTACCCACAAAACAGGCTTTTAAGGAATGACGTAAAACTAAAAGACATCGCAGCTTTCCCAGTTCTTGGCAAGGCTCTTAGGAACGAGAGGAGGAAACACAGAAGGGAAGGAAAAGCAGATGACAGAGGATGGAAGAAGGGTTGGTTTGTTTTGGTGTTTTAAAAAAAACAAAAACACACGAAGCCTCTTCCTTCGGCACTCTTGTCTCATTAACATTTTCTGTCCTCTTTCTTCCCAAACGGTGATATTTAACGATTTCAGTACAAGAACAGTCTGAGGATGCTTCACGTGAACTCAGCAATAATGAGCCCCACGGCCAATAAACTCTTCACCCTCATAGTTCATTTGCTGCTAAGCCTTGGCCTGCAGCCTTGGAATTTATTCTGCCTGCACTACAGCCGTTTCCTTGTAAACAGGAAGCCCCCTCAAATTTGCATTACAGTAAACTCAGTTACTTCATTTAGCCTCAGTCTTATCTCAGAAAGATAAAACGGTGCTGACAGGTGTACCAGGCTCCAGCAAAGAGACAAACTGTAACGGGGGGGGGGGTAAAACCTCTGTAATATTTCTTGGGGAGATAAGGTCAGCAGCACAGGATGCCTTCGCAGGTCGCCCGCCGGAGATAAACCGACACCGAACGCGTTCCTGCGAGAAGAGTGCTGCAATGAGGCAGCGACATTTATTTTCAAGAGTGGATGTGATATTCCAGTGACATTCCTGCTATCTGTCCCAGTGACAGCCAGGAGCCGAACGCGACGACGGCTGCTCACAGCCCAGCATTACAAAGCTTGTGCTCATCTCCTCCGAGGAGCTGCTCTCACACACACACACACACAGAGAAATATAAAAAAGTATTTGGAAAAAACTGTTTGATTTCAAACTCATATAAGAGAGCACTTTGTGCATTGTATTTTTTTTACTGCTACTATATCAACCTGCACTTAACCAGACGATTTATGTAATTTTAAATGAATCACTTTGCCAGTGATACAGAATATTTAAGTATACCCAACACACCCCATCTGCTTTAATGAGGGGGATCAAAAAAACCCCACCAGAAACCAGTATGAAGACATCTGACACCAGAATAACGGTCACAATTTCCTACTGTATGAGGAAATCCCTGGTTTCAGTTAGAAGCTGAGAAGTTCAGTCATTTCAAGCAATCTAGAGCCGTTTGTGGTCCCAGGCTTAGGTAAGTCTCTGTTCTCATTTATGTCCAGGCTTCCCCTCATTCATCTGCTGAGCTGCCTTACACATGCCCCATCCCATGGCACCGCGGCACCGCTTACAGCTGCAAACCTCTCCCTCGCTCAAGGCTGCTCAGCTTCCTCAGAGCATGACAGTCCGGGGGGGGTGGCAAACAACCTTTCTCCTTTAATATTTCATGTAATCTGCAAACAGGTTCTTCCACACGCAGCCCTAGGAGCGAGGCATTTCAGCCACCTCACCCTTCACCTTTCCTCCTACTCTGCAAAACTTCCTCTTGCACCTGGCTGCCATTTCCCACCCCGCAGGGCCGCGTGTGGGTGAACCACCTCTCCGAGCTCAGGGAAACTACCAAACATCAACAAAATGCAAATGCTGGAGCCGGAGAGCAGTAGACCGCAGGTCCTTCGGGCCTCGTGCTATGCTACGAGGCTTGTGCCGCACTTTGCACGAGGAGATGTCGGTCCAGGCGGCAGCTTCCGAGCCTCCCGACAAGCAGCAAGGGTGCTGCTCTATCTCAGGGCGTCGGAGGGGCTCCTTGCCTGCAGGCTCTCCGCGTCCCCACCTTTCACCTCCCCAGAGGGGTCACGTCGCTCCTGCAAACAGGGAGCAGCACCACTGCACATCGCTGACACCAAGGACAGTAACAGGCATAACCAAAGCACTGACAAACGTAAAGCTACCAGCACTCCCGGTACAGCACTCTGTGCCTCAGGTTACCACCGCAGGCTAAATTTTATTGATATTGTTTTTATAAGCATTTACACACACCAGAACAGGCACCTTCATCTGTCCAGCAAGCCGCCCTCAACTGGACCTTAAAAACGATTGCCAAACTTTATCTGAGGTCTCACTGCCTCCGCAAGGGAGGTCAACGCACGCTGGGCACCCCCGCGCCCCTCGCCTTCCCCTGCTCTGCGGCCTCACTGCGCTACCCAGAATTCAAGCATGAAGGCAGAAAAGCGAGAGAACAAGTGAGAAGGCGGCTTCAGGGATCTCGCTCACTGCAGGCAGCTAGGCTAGGCCACCAGTCGGCTTGCGAACTGCCTACACATTTTGCAGTAAATTTTGGTTTAGGTTTTTTCTGTTGCAGTATTTGGTTTGCTGGCTAGATGTTCGTTTTAAATATCTAGACACAAAGCCATGAGCGAGAGGAAAACCTTACTTTTAATTTCGGCAATAAATAAGGAACCGATGCTCAGGTGACGCTATAACACAAGCATAACCAGGGACTGCTGTTCCCAAGAAAAGCTGCTTTTACCACCAAACCCTAAGAAAACGACCTCAGCCATGTCAAGGTACCCGTCTGCTCAGCCGGCAAGACCCGTGGAAGCCCACAGCGATGGAGCCGGCCGCAAGACCTGCACTAGCTCACCGCTGTACACCACCCTCTGCTCCGGCAGCTGCTTGCCGAGTGAGAACCTCTCTCCCGAGCCTGTCCTCCCTCCCGGTGTCTCCCTGCTCCGCTGTCAAATCTCACGAAGCATCACCAGGAATAAAAAAAAAAAAACAGAAAACCCAACAAACCTCTGCAGAATAAAACAGTGTTAATGATTCAGTTTGGTTTTGCCATTTTATTTAGCTCACCAGTGGAAGAATTTCTCACCCACTGGATGAAGCATCAAGTTTACGATCAAATAAACACCCGAACCGTGGGGTTTGGTCTGTTGTTTGGTTGTTTTGGGTTTTTTTTTCCCGGGAGAAGCGGGCTTCTCCACAGCTTTACCTACCGGGAAACGCCTGCAGAAGTTGTCGCAAATAAACGCGGCCAACCCGACCCCACCACTTGCTCCGGCCGCCAGCCGGGCGCTGCGCCGCCGGAGGCCGCGGGCGGCCGGGCAGGGCGGAGGGCCCGCCGCCGTCAGACCGTTATGTTCAGCACGGCGGTGCCGGCGCGGGGGGACAGGGAGCGGGGAGGCCGCCGGGCAGGGGCCGGGGCGGGCGGTACCTGGGCTCGGGCAGGGTGATCTTCTTGCTGGCCCTGGCCGCCGGGGTGCTCTTGCTCTTCTCCATCGCCATCAGGTAGCTGACATCGGCCAGCACCGCCTCCAGGTCCGCCATGTTCCCGCTCCCGCCGCCGGGCTGCAGATGGAGGCTCCGCCGGGGGCAGCCGCCCCCGAGGCGGGCGGTTGGCGGCGGGCGGGCGGGCGGACGGGCAGGCGAGGCGGGCGGCCGGCGGCAGCTCCCCCTCCGCCGCTGCCGCCGAGCGCCTCCCGGCTGCGCGTGTGCGTGTGTGTGAGCGCGGGGGGGGGGGGGCGCAGCGGCCGCCTCCCGCCCTCCGCGCCCGCGGCTCGCCGCCGGCCCTGCGCGCCCTCAGCCCGCGGCCGCCGCGGCGGGCGGGCGGGCGGGAAGCCCCCCCCCCCGCGGCCGTGCGCCGCCCCCGCCCGCGCGGCCCCTCAGCGCTCGCCCGCCCCCGCCGGGCCCATGGCGGCGGCAGGGCGGCCCGGCGCGGCCCCTGCGGCTCGCAGCCTACGCGGCGCCGGGCGGGCAGGTCGGAGTGGGCCCGCGGCGCTCGGCGGCCATGGGCGGGCGGCGCGGCCGCAGGGGCTGCCCGGCGGCGGCGCGGCGTTAGGGGCTGCGGCGCGGCGGGCGGCTGCAAAAATCCGGACCTGGATCCCGCGGCGGCCGCCTGCGCGGCGGGGCCGGAGCCGGGGGAGCCGCCGGGGACGCCCGCGGGGACCCCGGCGAGGGGGCGGCCGCCGCATCGCCCCCTACACGCCGCAGGTGAGCGCGGCGGCGCCCGGAGCCCGCTGAGGCCGGGGCCGGCTGCCGATGCTGCCGCCGGGGCCGGGGAGGCCGAGAGCGAAGCCCCTGACACTGTGCGTTCTTGTGTCTTCAGCACCCCGGGGGGCAAGCGCAGAGTCCTCCTCTGTTTGCCTCGGACGTGGCTGGAGGCTGCCAGTGCTCCCCGGGACGCGTCAGCCCCGCTGACATCAGGGCAACGCCAGAGCTGAGGCCGCTGACATCAGGGCAACACGCTGACATCAGGGCAACGCCAGAGCTGAAGCCTCTGACATCAGGGCGACGCCAGAGCCAAGGCCTCTGACATCAGGGTGACGCCAGAGCCGAAGCCACTGATACCATGGCGATGCCGAAGCTGAAGCCTCTGACATCAGGGCAGCGCTGGAGCCGAGGCCAGCCTCGCACAGCACGCGGCCACGGCGCTGCCAGCCACGCTGCTGCCAGCCACGATGCGCCCAGGAGTGCGATGGCCTGCCTGTTCATCAGCCTCGGCGCCAAGTCTGACGCGCGTCTTTAAAATCAGCATCCTCGTAGTTTATTGAAACACGTTGTGCCTAAGAAAAATAGGATACAAATAAATGCATCTGTATGAAACCCCGTTACTGCTTGCTGAAATACTTTTGCTGGCAAATAACAGTGCAAAACAAGGCTGTGCGCTGAAAGCCCAGGGCTAGCTGCGCCAGCCTGCCGTCCGGGCGCTCCCGCGCGTCCTCGGGCACCGAGGGGCTCCGAGCAGAGCTCCTGGCTTGTAGTCCTGCTTAAAAAGGTAGTAGTAACTCTACTGCAGCCCAAGCAGATATGCAGATTTCAACTTCTTTCTTTTCTGAATTTCGTCAAATATGTCATAAATAATTGGCTCAATGAAAGGCTAAGTCAATGACAAGTCTGAAGGTTCAAACTCAGCTTGTTTTGAGCTCTTTTCAAGTGCTGCCACTCCTCCTTCCTACATCTTTATGAAAGTTAATGATCTGATTAAAGCGAGGTAGAGTATACAGCTGGGAGGATTTCACCGTGCGGCTCGTTATGAACCGTCTGTGAACCTGCTTTTTGTGGAAAATGTTGATTTAAACCAACCCTTTTCACCGGAACAGATCCATTGGGGCAGGTTTCTGCCCCGCGGGTTCTGATCGCCACGGAGCAGTGCCGAGGCTTGGGGTGCTCAAGCGAGAGGTGGGAGGGAGCAGAAGTGGAGCTGGGGCACATCCGTCTTGGAAGCTCAGTGTGAAGTTTCCCACCAGCCCTGTTTAAAGTTTTCACTGAGCCGAGCTGCGAGATGGAAAGGGGTATTTTTATTTTCATAATAAAATGCCGGGTCGGCAGCCAGCGCTGGGTCTGGCTTGTGGGCTGTGCCGTGGTTCCCGTGCCTCCTCAGGCTCAGTCCAGACCCGGGTCTCCCACTCCAAAGCTTGTTTCAGGGCCCCTGCGCGGGCTCTCCTTTGGCAGGGGTCGTGGTGGGAGAGACGTGGCCGCGGGGCTGGTGATTCGGGGGGCTTTCCCTGATGTCTCTCCCCCAGCCTGGCAGGGCAGCCTCGAAGCTGAGGAGAGCAGAACGGGTAGTGCTAGCATCCATTGCAGGGAAGATCGATTCCCTGAGTGCAAGTCTGCAGCTTTCCCTAGCATCTGTTTGTATCCCAGGTTTAGTGGTTGTCTGTATTTGTATGTGGGGTTTGCGTTCTCTGTGTGTGTTGTTTTAGGCGTTGTGTGCTGGGCTCAGTGTTTGTGTGTAGTATTTGTGGGTGTTTATAAACAGTGCTCTGTGCCTGTGCACGTATTCCCTTAGGTAAAGGAAGCCCCGAACTGGTGGGTGCCAGGGATAGCAGAGGTCGGAACACGATATGCTCACGCACGCTCGGAATGCATTTAAGTATCTCCTGACATTTCTATGAAAGCTGACTGATACCGTTCGATCCATTCAAACGTGTCTCGAGGCCTGTCTGGGCTTCAGCGCGGGGTTTTGTGTGCATCCGCTGCTGAGCCAGGAAACCCTGCCTCCTCTCTGCTGTCCCTTCCTTCCGAGGAGCGAGTTTCTCCTACCATCTGTATAAGATTTAAATGTTCAATTTTGCGCTGCTCTGCTTCGCAGGACGATGGATGATAGTACAGAGAGTAACGAGTCTAAAGCAGATTTATTGATGTGCCCTACGCTAACACCATCCCGTCAAGACATAACGCTGCGCACCAGGACGGAGGCATATTTGTCCTGCTGCCCTTGAACCTGTGGCAAATCTGATAACAAATAAGATCTCGGCTGCTATGCAGGGCTACTGCTAGCAATGTACCTCTCGAGGGGAGTGTTCACATAGGAGATTACTAAATGCTATTTTTTTAAATATTTCTCATATATTACCAGAAATGCGCATAGCTGTGAGATTAAGAGCATTAAGCAGTGTTTAGCTCAGTTCCCTCCCTGGGATGCTGCTGTCTACAGAGAGAGCAAGCCAGCGGCCAGAAACCCGCCGCGTTCCTTGCTCCTCCTCGGCAGCGCTGGCAGAGGGTAATGTATTCATTGGTGATGGATCCCGATGGGATCTGGCTCTCCGTGGCTTCTTTGCGTAATAGCCCAGCAGAGAGGTTCCATTTTGCTGCTTCCACTGGCCGTCTGGGGTGCGACCGCGTGCGTGGCTGAAAGGGAGAGGGCAGCCGTCCCTTCCCCGCGCCGCCTCCACCGAGCTCCTCTCGCCAGAGTGCTTTAAATCAGCTTCCAACCGCAGGGTTACCTGGAGGTAAAGCACGGGAGCAGCAGCTCCCGCTTAATGAGGTTGCGTGCAGTGAGCGACAGTGAAGTGCCCAGAGGATGGTAAGAGAGAAATAAATGCAAACTATTCTTAGCAAAAATTGGGCAATGTGAGCCCTCCTCACGCTGCTGCGTTTTCCCGATCTTGCCCTGCCGCAGAGACAAGCAGGCGCAGAGAAGCCACCGCTCCCACGCCCGCGGCCGAGAGGGTCGTTCCTAGCCCGGCGCCCAAGGAAACAGCCTCACGCTCCCCCCTTTGGCTGCTGGGCTCCTCTGACCTGCGGGGGCCGCGGTGGCTTTGGCCCCTCTCCCCACGCAGGCGGAGCGGAGCAGGGCGGGAGGCGCAGCCCGGCCAAGCACGCGGGCATTCCCCCGCAGCGCCCGCGCTGAGGTTGCGTCCCGTCTCCTCAACGCTAATGAGCAGCGAGAGGCAACACGGAAAACAAATGGAGTAATTAATGGCCCGTTCTGCTGCTGCCGCTGCTGCCTTTATTCGCCGGCTATTCCAGAAGGAGCAAGTTTTCAGAAGACAGGCTCTGCCTTCGCAGCGCCGGTGCATCGGGCGCCCTGAATCACGGGAGGGGCACGCGCGCTGCGGCTCCGGCCTCCTGGGGAAGCACGACGGCTCCTCTGCAGCTCTACGAATGCCTCCAGCTTCCTCCTGAACACTGTGAACGGAGGTACTTCAACCGCTTCTGACAGGTGAAGCACTCAAGGTAGTTTACCGTCAACGCGTTCCTTTTTCGTAACTAGCTGACGTGATGATGAGGCTACGTTTTAGTTAGGAAACCAATGGTAATTAAATTATCAAAAATACTATTCCCCATCAGACACTTGTACTTGAATGGTCTGACTAGTAATAATAACCTCCTCCGGGGATGGAGATAAGACCAGAGCTGAAAGTCATGCAATGTTTTAAGTCTTGCGTGAGAAAACACAGCCATGAGAGGTAAGGGTCCTTCAGTTTGCGATTGCATCACACCATTTCTCTCACCACTCTAATAAAAATATTTTTCAGACATTTTTCCTCTCCACCTTTTCTTAAACTGACACGCAATGCAAAAAATGCCCTGTTCGCTGTCTGTCTCCTTCCTCAGCCCGTGCCTTGCAAGGCTGCCGGTTCCTTACCCAAGGAAAAAATAGCAGCTATCTTATCCAAGGCTGCTATTTTCTCCACGGCTGCCCGAGAGCCGGGCTGATGTGCCCCAGGTGTGCTCACCGAGTCTCCTGCGATTTTCTAAACTTCAAAATGGCCCCCGGGGGGGCCATTTAGAAGCGTCTCGTAGCCTGTCGCAGGGGCAGCAGGTCGCGGAGGCTGCGCTGAGGACGGCAGGAAGCCTCGTCCTCTCCGCTCTGCCCAGCGGCAGCGCCTGGCCGGACCCCTGGCTTGGCTTGATCCTCCAGGAGGAAATACGTGCTCTTTTGAAACGGAACACAACGATTTTGGCAGTATTTTTTATCGAAATAAATTGTGAAGAAATAGCGAACCTAATTCAGAGGATGGCAACATCAGAATGCATTCTTCTGGCCCCTCGCTGATTCGATTGCCAGCCACACAGGACGTTCTCCAGTACAGATCATCTCATAAAAACCGGGGCCCGAATCCTGGGCAGATGTCGATTTATGTGGCTACGTGGGCTGTGGTGGGCCAACACCGGTGGCACCCCAGAGATCTGGCCCTCGCTGCACCTCCTGCTGCGCTGGTCTAACCGGGCTCGCTCCCCAAAGGCGAAGAGCACCCTGGTCCAGGAGCTGGTGGCTTGCGATGGATTTACAGAGGGCCTGACCCGGCTCGTCTCGACATCCATGAGAGCCTCCAGCACGACTTCCGTGGGCTTGCCGAACTGCCGACGGGTGTTCGATGAGCAACGCAGACACCCATCCTGCCCAAGCTCCAGCCCAGAGCGCTCTCGATCCTTGCAAGCGGCTTCTGTGCGACGCTGGACTGGAAAGACGAGCGTGTCATGCTTGCCCAAATTATGAAGTGAGGCTGCAGGAATCAAAAATTATCTTCCGAAGCTGCAGTGCCTGTCTCTGGTGCTGCCAAGCAGAGCGCAGCCCTCCGAGCATCCGGCAGGCCACGTATCCTGCTGGGCGTTCGGGAGCGCCCGTACTGCAGGGCACAGCCGGACACCAGCGACAAGCGCTCCCGCTCGTGCTGCTGCCCATTCAGTGGGGAATAAAAAGAAGCCAGAAAGGATCCCCTGCAAATTCCCTTTTTTCTCCCCAAAGGAATGGTCCATGCACATCAGCACTAATTCTAGCAATAATCCTCGTCTGTACCAGGCTACTAATGTCGTGCGTTGCTGGGCTGCAAGGCAATATTCCGTTCTACGCCCGTCGTAAGCGGGGACCCTGGCTCGTGAACCAGAACAGGACAACTCTGCGAAATGCTGCAATTCGGACCCTGCTGGTGCAGCCCACCGCAGCCCCGGGCGCTTTTCTCCGAGTCGTGCTTTTGCGGCACAGTTGTGCCGTGTATTCCCGGCCCACACAGCCCCAGTGAGCTGGTATTTGGTGGTATTGCTCTCTTTAGCAGCCGTTAACGGTTAATAGCGAGGGCAAAGCTCTGTTTTGTGACTGAGTCCAAATGCTCCCCTGCAGATGAGCTGCTGCACTGACGCTTCATGGACCGGTACGTGTCACGAGCTGGGGAGGCTCATCATGTACCCGCAGCCCTACAAATCCTTTAACATAATACGGATGTCAGGCAAAGTCGCAGGGCAACCCAAAACCAAGAGGCATCCCGGTCGGTTCCACGCGCCCGCCGGTCTCTCCCAGTTTGACAGAAGCCAGCTGAAAGTCCTGCCCGCTCTTCGCGTGAGCTACCGGGAGCCGAAAGCCCCTGCGTGGCACCGTTCCCGGTGGTTTGGGGATTGCTGTCCGAAGGAAGAATTTTACTTCAGGGGTTTCTCACAGAAACAGTGTTTTCGGGTCTGCTCATACAGATGTTGAGCCCTTCGTCGGGGCCAGGCGGTCAGGCCAAATCCCTGAAACGCTACAGCTCGAGTGTTAACTGTTGAAACCTTGAACAATTAGTTCCACCAAGTTAATCTGCAGGGCCAACGCTATGTACGCGAGTGATTTCTTGATTTTGGATGGTGAAAATCTTCCAACCCCAGCATCAGCTAGTGGGCAACTCGGGGCCGGCGAGAGGTAAGAGGCACGAGTTGAGTTTTCATCTTTTACTCTACACAGTGATTTAAAAACAAACTTTCTCTAAAGCTTAAATAAATTGCCATGTGATGCAGGAATTCCTGCATTATTAAGATATTTCGAAAAACAGCTGAATACAAAGTGGTCAGATTTAAGCAGTTCAAACTCACAGAGAGACACTTAAAAAAAAAAAAGGGCAGGCTCTCTCTTTAAACAAGCACACCGTTCCCTCCTCTGGAAGGACTTGAGACTTTTAAGACAGGCTCTACTATTTATTCCCCTTCAGTTCCTTTCGGTGAAGGAACAGAAACAGGCACAAATGAAAACGCTGAACGTTGTGAAGCAAATGCAGAGTTTTTAAACACAAACTGAAACCGGTGGTGGGTGCCCGTTCACTGACCCTGGCGTTTCCTGCAGCAGCATCCCATGAACGGGCTGAACGGGAAGGGTGTCTCGGGCTCGGGTGCCAATCGAGAGCGAAACGGCAGAGAGGGAAACGGAGCTTCCCTGCCCGCCTTCAGCTCCGTCTTCCCCAGCTCCGAGCTGGAGCCGGGGTGCGGTTGGCCACCGCTCCCACAGGCATCGCCATCGCTGCGCAAGGTCCGACAAGCGGCGCGGACCGGCTCCCGCAGGACACGGAGAAAAGCAAAACAGCACACCTGAGCAGCGGCTAGCACGGCACGGGTCCCTCCTGGCCTGGGGGTTTTTGGGGAATTATTTCAAGACGTTTTGGTTTTGTCCTCCAGCTGAACGGGGAAAAGCCAGCCCGAGGGGTGGGAGAGCCAGCTCCGGCTCACCCCAACACAGCAGCGTGCTCTGCTTTCCCCGGCACGCGGCGCCGGCAGCGCGGCGGGTCGGCATAGACCTGCCATCAAAAGGGTGTGCCACGACGGGGGCCGAGGACCCGAGGGGCTCCCAGAGGCCGGTGGCCTGACCAAAATCACAGAGGTCATTAGAGTGGCTTCCCAGCGGAGGGTTCAAATCCAAGCCGTATGGGCTGAGCCAAATCGTTTGCTGGGAAGAATGGTTATTAAAGACAATTTACGTATCCCTTGCCGCGGGCTCTGCTTCTGCTCTGTCTCCACGGCCCGCAGCGCGACGCTCCCGCAGTGCGGCCGGAGCTGGCTGTGACCCCTTCGCAGAACGCACCGGGGTGTTACCGAGGCTGAGCATGGTGATGAAACAGCTTTCTTCCCCACCGTGCACGCACCTAAAACTGAGCAGCGTGCCTCTGACCTGGCCAGCACAAGCACAAGAAGCGCCGGAGCAGCATCCCCCATGCAGAGCCGCTGCTGGACCAGCCGGGGCTGCAGAGCCGGCGTCACCGCGCCAAACCCAGCCCGGCCCGGGGGAACCAGCTGAGGCACAGCACCGACAGCGGGGACACTCAGCCGGCCACTGTTACTGCCGCAGGAGAAGGACTGACCCAGCCCCGATTCCTGCTCCTTAAGCAGCATCACCTGGTGCCACTTGCGCCCGCATGAGCTGCCACGGGCAGGAGGGCACCAAGGAGAAGTTCGAGCCATTTTACACCTCGGTCTCCACCCTTGATTCTCCTCCTTCCAGCTCGATCGCAATACGGACATGACGTCTCGCTCAGACCTGGCTGGAGAGGCTCGTTGCAGCCCTGTCCATGGGGTGCCTGATGAGAGCCAGGAGAAGTGGGGCAGGGACCCCCACGGACCCACACCCTGGGCTTGCAGAGGACCCCCCCAGCTTCCTCCACTTGTGCCATCCGTTGCCCAGCTCAGAAGTGACCCATCTTCAAGAACTCCCCGATTTAACAAGGACAGAATAGGTTCACAGAATCACAGAACCATTAAGGTTGGAAAAGACCTTTAAGATCATCAAGCCCAACTGTCAACCCAAGCCCACCGTGCCCACTAAACCGTGTCCCAAAGCGCCACGTCTACAGGTTTTTTGAACGCCTCCAGTGATGGTGACTCCACCACCTCCCTGGGCAGCCTGTGCCAGTGCTTGACCGCTCTCCCAGTAAAGAAATTTTTCCTTGTTGTTGCAGTTTAAAGCAAATAAACCCAACGAGGACTGTAAAGAGCAAATGTCTTAAAGCCCTAAAAAGCCCCCCCCTTCAGCGCTGTATGGGAGAGCTGACATCAGCTGGCATTACGGAAGCGTTTTCCCTGTACAGACTGATTGGACAAACAGATGTCAAGAGGGAACCACGGAGCATTCACTGTTCCACGGGCTGGCTTGAACGTAACTTGATAAAGGGGGGGGGGGGGGGGTGTAAATCAATAATTCACTAATTTAGGTACAAATTTTGAGGGATGGAAGGAGAAAAACCGACGACTGTGCAGATATTGAAACGGCACAAGTTAATTCAGATTCTGCCACATCTGTAGGAAGGTGGATCGTGCGGTGCTGAGAATAAAAGCCCTCATCTCCAGCGCGGTTCTGCTGCCCGTTGCAGGGTGTACCTGGACGGTGGCTCCGGCGGGCAGGGGGAGGGCGCGGGGCTCGCTCCGGAGGGCGGCAGCCCCGGGGCGATGCCGGACGCACCAGGCGTGGTGGGAGCGGGTTGGCAGCCGGAGGATGCGGGGCTCCAGCACCGCTTCTCCGAAACTCCCCCGGCGTGCCGGCGAGGCTGCTTGCGACAAGCCAGCCAAGCCAGCCTGCTAGGAAACCTTCAAAATACGCTGCTTGGAAACAATTCTAGTTATGTGGGAAATGCTTCCTAGTTATTTCTCTTCCCTGGCTCTTCCTACCCAAAGTCTATCTGCACACAAATTGGCATTTGCTGATCATTCCCCCGAAACCGATGTTACACGTCTGGTCCCCGAGCTGGCCCGGGGCGCCTGGTGTCACCGCAGATGACGGCAGCCCCAGCTGGATGGTGCACGGTGGCAGGAGCCGCAGTCGCGGTGCCCCGTGGCCGAGCCGGTGCATCCCCCGGTGCCGGGCGGGCGCGGCGCGGCCCTGCCACCCTCTGACACCAGGCGTTACGCGGCACCGGGAGCCAGGAGTCTATTTCAGCGAGAGCAAACAACACTCTCTGCAAAGCAAAACCAGCCTGGTGCTCTCGGTGTCCCACGGCAGCACGGCGGTGCCGCGGGCTGCTCCTCTGCCTCGGCCGCCTTGCTCCAGGGCACCCCAGGTGCTGCGGAGCGAGCGCTCGCACCGGCAACCCCCCCCCCGAAACACGGGGTGGAGCAGCGGGAATTCACTGCCAGCTTGGGAACAAAATGGCACGGCGTTTTTTTGTACTTCTATCACATCAAAGGGGCCCTTGTTTGAATTCTTCTCCCTTTAGCCTGGAGGAGAAGAAGGAGAAAGATTGGTTCCTATTAATAGCCCCGCATCCCACAAGATCCAAGCCTCGCAAGAAGCCATGAAAAACTGCGGCATCTGATTCTCTGAATAAATGAGGTAATTTGGGAAGAAGTGTGTGCTCAGCAGCCCTGATTACTGCCTTCTCCAGTTTGGCACGAGATGACAGCGATAACTTACTTCGGTGTCGGCAGCGCAGGTCCCAGAGGAGCTGTGCCGTACCGCTGTGCCCAGAGAGCCACCAGCACGGGCGGGTGTGCTGCCTTTCCCCAAAACTTCCCGATTTTGCAGCAAACACCCCCAGGACTGGCACGGAGCGAGGGGAAGGAGCGCCCCGGCAAGCTGATGGGCCAGCAAAGCGGGGACACGGCTCACTGCAGCGACGCTGAGGGGCTGGTGCTGGTGGCAAGGCGAGGGGACGCTCGGGAAATCATCCGTACCCGGGAGGGAGCCGTGCGGTGTGGCTCTGGTCCTGCGCCCTAGTCAGGCAAAGCCGCCGGGGACCTCCCTGCTGCGGGGAAGGGCGGGGGGCTGCGGGCGCGCTGGCTGTTTCGGGGACACGTGCTGCCCGTCCGCAGGCGCCTGACATCACCCCGTGAGAGGGTTTTTCTCTCGTCGGCGTGGCAATGGAGCAGAAGGATTTGCGGGATCATAACCCGTCCTGTCTGCGGTCCCCGTATGCCAAACAATTAATCACCCTCTCGGTGCCCTTGTAAAGCGAGCCAGAAAATTATCTTCATTTCACAGCTGAGGAAACGTGGTTCCAACGAGGCCGCCTTGCCCGGGGGTGCGTGGGAGCCTCTCCGTGGACGGGGTCCATCGGCGCAGCCGGGCAGATAGCCGCAGCATCCCAAAGACACCCTTCCTGGGAAAAAAGGGACAATTCAGAGAGAGATTTGCGCATCGAAAAAGCAGAGTGAATAAACTGTCGGTGACCTCAAAAGCACCTTTCTGCTAAAATGCATTCGCATGGATTGAGCATCTTTAGCTCATCTTGACCCGTGGCACTGGTGAAAAGCACCTCTCCTACGGGACGGTTTAGTTTGCCCTCTAAGAGACGCAGTCATTACCATGCGCTGTGCTAAGAGCAAATCAATCCCAGACGGGATGCAAAGATACTTGTTTCAATTAAACACTGAAAGCAACGAGCTCCTTTCTGCTTGGGTAGGGCAGAGAAGGACTAAACGCCTCTAAACCACACAGAGGAAAAGGCAAGCTATTAATTACTGTTGTCGTGCAGGCGCACGCATCGCAAACTCAGCAAATAACACCTTTCGCGTTGCTGTCTCCGCGCGAGAGCTACGGCGTGGAAGGCCTATTGCGCACAACGGGTGTCCAGGGTGCTTAAACCACGCGTTGCAGTCGCGTGTGCTCGCGGTTCTCGTCCAGGCAGGCTGTTCTGAGGGGATCGGGGCTAGTGCAGCTACCGAAGTGCCGTTACTGCGGCAAGGGGAAGGCAGCGCGCGGACCTGCCGCAGCCCTCGCGCTGGCATCCTTGCAGCGGCCACCGTCCCCGCCGGAGGGGAGCTGCTGTCCTTCAGATACCAGATCGGTGTCGAAAGGGACTTTAACAGTTAAAGTGTCCTACTTCCCCGTTCAGCACGGCCTCTTCCTTTGGAGCTCATCTCGGCAGATAATGGGCTTTGCCTTCTGACTTAATCTTCTGTAAATCTCTCTCTCTTAATTGCTTATCATCCAGAAACCTCGGAGTGAGCCAGGACAGACACTCCCCCTCCATGCGATACAGCCATCCTCTCCCTCCCTGCCACCGTCCTGCTGCCAGCCTGCACCCAGCACACCCAGGGCACCCAGCACACCCAGTGCATCCAGTGCACCCAGCATGCCCAGTGCATCCAGCATGCCCAGTGCATCCAGCACACCCAGCGCACCCAGCACACCCAGAGCGCCCAGCACACCCAGTGCATCCAGCGCACCCAGTGTATCAAGAGCACCCAGCGCATCCAGGGCACCCAGCACACCCAAAACACCAGCGCACCCAAAGCACCCAGTGCATCCAGAGCACCCAGTGCACCCAGTGCATCCAGTGCAGCCAGCACACCCCTGCACCTGCTGGCCTCCACGTGTGGCACGTCGCAGCCAAAATCTGCGGTGGTCCGAGCAGCACCGGCAGAGAGCAGGGGCTGGTTTTCAATCTGCTTCTCCGAAGATGCTTTTCGTGAACAAAATGCCGGGAGGCTTTTGTAGCTGCGCTTCCCGTGAGCGATGCTGCTGCCTTTGCCATCAGCTGTTGCGGCGCTGTCAGAGAGACCCCCTGAGGGCTCCGCAGCTCCCAACGGGAACTGAAATCGCAGCCCTCCCGCTCAGACCCCACACTGAAAGGGCTCCCTTTCCTCCCCCCCAGGCCCCAGCTCCTGCCCACCCGAAGAAGAGCAGAGGAAGCCCCCAGGAAGGCGGCAGGCGAACGCGCTGGTGTGAGTCAGAGGCCAGCAGGACCCGAGCTGCCCCTCAGAGCACAAAGGCTGCCTGGGGTCTAACGCGGGGCGCGAGCCTGAACGGAGAATTTGACGTTAATGCGAGCTGGTGTGTCTTTTGATTAAAAACGCCTCTCCCGGCAGCTGCGAGCAGCGTTCTGTCCTCCTGGCTGTCGAAGGAGCAGTCCCGTCCTGCCGAGGGAAGACGTCATGCGATGGAAGGTTGCTAAGCGAGCGGTTCCCTCCTTACGATGCACGACCTCATTACTCGGCTCCCGAAATGGATGTTACATATAAACGACATTTGCCTTAGAGCATATGAGCATCCCAAAATAGTGTGCGCGTTTCGGTGTTTTTTGTACGGTTTTCTGAAGAATGTCCCCATTGTCTGCTGGGGTCGCAGTGTCTGACGGCTGGAGATCGCTGCTTGCCGCTGCGCAAAACCCTCCCGCGGTGGGCTGGCTGCGGTGCGGGAGGGATGGGGACCCCCGGACCAGCCGAGCCGCGCTGGGGGTGCCAGCGACGGGGAGCCCCGGGGTGGCCCTGCGTGCAGGGTGGGGCTGGTGGGCTGACCGCCGCGAGCTGGGGGGCACGGGATACAACGCAGGTTCCTCTCTTGCTGGGATCATCTTTCTCTCCCTGCCATGAAATTCTTCCCTGATGCTTCGCTCAGTGTTCTCCTACGGGCCAAACCTTACGAGCGGAGGACACAGCCTGAGGGTAAGAGCCTCTCGCCGCTGCACGCCGAGGGTCTCAGGGACGCGGCCCCGCTCCTGCGCAAGCCTCCCACCGCTGCCGGACTCCTGACCCTTGCCCAAGGCACCGAATCCTGCACCACTCCTTCCAGACCCGCCAGCGGGAGCAGAGGCCACCGAGAGGGGTCAGAGCCGCCTTTCACACCCCCCGGCACCCGGGTAAAGCCGTTCCTCAGGGGCTGCAGCCTCCCACCGCGCAGCCACGGCCACGCAGGGCTGCTCCCCACGGGGGCCGGGGGGACCGGCTGCTCACGTGGCCGTTTCATCTAAAATTGCTTAAACTCAGCCCAGCACAGGCTGTCTTTTTAGATTAACTGAACCGTACAGAGAAAAGGTATGGCACCGGCTCCTGCACGTTACGTAAGACACAAATTAAGAAATAAAAAAAGAAAAAAAAAGGTTATGTCCATCCCGAGGAGAGAAATTTGTTTTTCCTTTTTTTCCCCCCGATTTCATAAAAGCATCCACAGCAGCTGATCTTTGCAGCGCCAACATAATCCAGTGATATATTTTAATCCCATTATGTTGCCATGTGCCTGCTCGTAGTCCGCCTGGACGACGAGGAACAGACGTTTCCTAATTGGCACTTCCGCTGCCCAGGACTCATCACTGAAAAGAGTTTCTTTGCCTTTCGTGTTGACACCCAAAGCGAGACCCCGCCGCTGCTTTTTACAACCTCAAATTATATGATGGCGTTTGGCCGCTCGTATTCCAATTCCCCGCCTCCAGCTTCTGTTTTCCGTACAGAGGCGGCAGCGCCGATTCCGGGTCGGAGCGCGTGGGCACGACGGCTGGGTCACGCCGCGTTTGCCGGCGACCGCCGGGGTTTAATTGCTGGCTGCGGCAGGACGAGGAAGCAATTGGGGCTGCCCTGGCCGCTCGCCCGGAGGGAAAGACAACATTTTCTTTTCTCAGATGCGTTTGGGTGAAGCCGCCCGACGCAAAGCCCCGTCCCGCCGCAGACGCCGGCACAAGGGCGCCGGCAGCCCCCGGGCTGGGGGGGCCGGGGTCTGGGCGCTGCAGCCGTGCGCAGGAGGCTCCTCGCCCCCGGCTGCCGCCCGCTCCTCCTTTCCCAGCGCATACCTTTGCCTTTTTGTATTACTAAAGTGTTTTGGTTTTGTCCTGAGTGTTTCATAATCAAGCGTTGGGAAAAACACACCGAGTGACCGAGTGCGGCGCGCGGCGCAGGAGCGGCGGTGCGGAGCCCTTGCCACTGCTCTAATCCCCTGACACATGTTAATCCCGTTATGTCTCCAGGTGGCCGGTTCCAATTCTGGCCTTTGAAGAAGTGATGTTTCTTAACCAGCATTTCAACAGGACAGGAGTTTTACCTGCCGAAAGAAGCCCAGGAAGCTGTAAAGCTCGCTCTCCTTCGTCTCCCTCTTCGCACGAAGGTTGGGAACAAAACCAAGCAGCAGGAAAGCGCGCGGGAGCCTGGCGTTCTGGACACCAGCATCGTCAGCTCGGGTCATCTGGCGCCGGCGCAGCGCCGGGCTCTGGGTACCACGAGGTGATCAAGGCGCATTTGTGTCCCTGGTTGCTGGGCAGGACCTGCTATTACTTCTGCCGGTAAATACCAGAGATCTCCTCCGCTGGCCCGCACGGCCCCCCGTAAGACGGGAGGAGCCGTACTCCGGGCTGGCACCAGGTCCTGTGCCGGTGTCCAGCAGCCGTCAGTCCCGGCTTGGCTGCTTTCCACTCCTAATCCTGCGTTTTGGCTGCAGCATTTCAGAGCCTGAAATGGAAAAAAAATCACTTGAGCCCCACACACCCTTCACATGCGAGCATTAAAAAGGGGTCACCATAAACACAGGTGATTTTATAAAGACAAGGCAAGCAGGGAGGCTCTGCTCGCCGGGGCCGCGCGGCACGGTGCCCGTGCCCGCTGTGCCCCCTCCCGCCCCCCCAGCTCTGCCAGCCAGCACGGTGCCGGGCCACCGGCAGGGACCTGCCACGCTCACAGCAGCTACTTTTCTCCCCAGATGTTTTCTCTAACCAGAAGATGGGGAAAAGCACAGCAGCAGCCGTTGGGAGCTGGACATCCAGCCTCGCTGCTCAGCCCCGCCGCCGCCCATCGCCCCGGCGCCCGCGGGGACCCCGCGTCCCTCGCCAAAGCGGAGAGAGGCTCCTCTCTCGGCTGGAGAAATGGCGCCAGGTTATTTCACTCTTGTCCCAGCTTTTGCATGAATCAGAGGTGAGGTTGGTTTCCCTCACGCCAAAGCTGAGCATTGATAAATCACGGATCTACCCTGAAAACCACGAGACTTTAATAATACGTGCTGGGTTCCAGCTTACTTTGCCTTCCTTTCTTAAGCCTTTAGTATCTGTGGCTAGGGTCACAAACATGAGGCTAGAGGCTCAATTTAATTTAAAGAAGAAAAAAAAAAAAATTGAAGCTAAGAATCTCATGTAATCGCAGGGCTCCAGAAGCTGGAGAATTAGACGTAGCAATAATTTTCAAAGGACCAAAATCTGTGCAACCCGCAGCAAACCCCTAACAGTTGGCAAGGCGCATTCAATACCCAAAGCATTCAGGCTGCAGGTAAGATAGAAGTCACCCCACTATAACTAAGAATAAACGTTTCAGCTTTTTCAGGACCTTTGGTTTTTAGCCAATGATTTCCCTGACCTTGGCCTCGGCACCCTGCGCACGAGGGCGGGCGCAGCGGGAAGGCAAAGGAAAGCCGGTGCGAGCACACGGGAGTTTTCCCATCCCTTTTCACTGCACTTGCTTCCTCCCCGCCAGCCAGCCCATCCCGCATCGGCCACGGCCGCCCGTGAAGGCGCCTTCCAAGGACAGACAAAAGCCGATGCTCCAGTTGAAAAATAAAATAGGAAGGAAAAGGCGCCTAAACCTCAGATGCGCTTTTGCATTATTTTTATTCTGGCATGAATTACTCCGTGGCAAATTGCTGCCGGGCTTTCCCCCGCAGGCAGCACCCGTGCCTGCCCCCAGCCCGCGGGCGCAGCCCGGGCTCCCGGCGCTTGGGGGGATTAACCTGCTGAGGGTCCCGGGGGTCCCCACCGCCTGATGGCACCCGCAGCTCCCGCAAGCACCGAACGTGCCCCGGCCACCGCAGGCGTGGAAGGGCCACCTGAGGGGGCTGAAGCCCAGCGTGGCTGATGGCAACGGGCTATGAGCACCCCCCTTAGTATTTGCCGGGTCAAAAAAATAGTTTGCCAGTCTGGAGAACAGCTTTAGCTCTCCCGTCTATTGGCATGACAGCAAAACCACCCACCCGCCGGCAGAGCCGTGGGACCGCTGAAATCTCAGCAGCCACCGCCGCTGACGGCGCCCGCTGTCCCCCCCGCAGCCCCGCCGCAGCGAGGCCCGGTGGGCAGCGACGAGGGAGGGGGTCCCAGAGACACAGCTTGGGGTGGCCGGGGGCACCGAGCCGCCGCGGCGGGCGGCGAGCGGCAGGGCAGCAGCAGGCCAGATGGCACCTCTGCAGCTCGCGTGGGATGGAGGCGAACTTGTGCTTTTGAATAATTTTTTCTTTATTTTTAATTAAAAAAAAAAAAATTTTAAATCCCAGCACATTTCTCTCCAAGCCAGCGACGGCGTCTGCTCAACTGTGCCGTGGAGCCGCACCTTTGGCGTGACCACGTCTCCCGAAACACTCGGTTCATGGTGCCGTTTCCCACGGTGGAGAATCCCCCCGAAGCCAAGGGAGCTTCTCGCACAGATTAATCGCCTTCAGCCTCAAACCCCGCGCTGGCTCCTGCGCCGGCTTTGTTCAGCGTCAGGTGCCGCCTGCTGAGCCGAGCGGCCGCTCAGCCTTGCGTTCCTCTCTCCTCCCAGATCCCGCCACTTCCGCGGGTTCTCCCAAAGGACAAGGGAAGGGAGAGCTGGAAGGAGGAAACACCCCGGAGCAGGACAGGGAGTGGAGCGAGCAGCCCACGCTGCCTTCTCCAGCCCCACGCTCCCGGGGGGGATCCAAACCTCCGGGGAAGCCGTAAGCGGCTGAAAAGCCATCCCAGTGAGAGGAGCACCGGGAGGCTCTGAGGCTAACGGTGGTGCCTGCGGCGCGGCTCCCGCGAGGCTGCACCTCGGCTCTCCCAGCTCCTGCAGCCGGGGTGCCCCGTCCTCTGCCCCCACCAACGGCCCTGTGGGGCAGGGCTGGGGTCCATGGCTGGGGACCACCGCAGAGGGTGCAGCGGTTGCTCATGCCATCACCTCCTGAGCGCTGCCGGCAGCCGCTGGCCAAGCTGGGTGACAGCCAGAGCCCCGTCGGGTCCTGACCATGCACCAGCATCTGACAGCTCCCGCCTCGGTGTTCGGCACAGGGCCAGAGACCCAGCTCTGCCCCGGTGACACCGGGTGACGCCGTGCGGGGGGTCTCTGCTCGCCTTCCCCAGCTCTTTGCCTCTCCCGGCCGAGACCGTGCCGCTGGGAAGACTGGGAGAGCCGCCCGTCCCGCCCGGGTGGCCTCTCTTGCCAGGCAGATGGGGAAGTGGCTCTCGCCGGAGCCATCCCTACCCGTAGCAGTTGGGAATGGCAGTGATGCCGGGAGGCTGATTGGGGAACAACGCCGCTCCCGCCGGAGAGGGGAGCTGGGGACGGGCCAGCAGCACGTCCGTGTCCCAGACGGCCGCCGCGGTGCCCGCTGGCACAGGGAGCGACGGCGCCGCGCGGCTGTCCGGCTGCCGTCCCTGCGGCTCGGGGTGCCCCCGCGGGCAGCGGGGGCACGGTGGGCAGCGGGGCATGCGGTGCTCGGTCCTGCTGCCTCTCTACCTCGGCCGAGGACGGCTGCGTGCGAGGGCACAGGCACGACGCCCGGCAGCACCGTTTTCAGGGCGGGATGTGAGTTCCTTTGGCGAGGGCAGGTTTTGGGGCCAGGGTTACCGGTGAGCAACTGTGAGTCAGAACGGGAGCAGCTGCCACATAACAGAAGCCCTCGCTCGGTCAGGAAAACACGTCCCCTCCCACGCGAGCCCCTGCGGAAACCGCCTGCTCCCACGCGCTGCCCTCGCCCTGCGGCGCGTGCGGTGCAGCCCACCCGCCAGTGCGGAGCGCCCGGCTGGGGGCCAAGCCCTGCTCATGCTGCCGCCGCCACGTTTCCTCCCATCTCTGGCTCAGGCCACGAAAACTCGGGGCCAGCAGCCAGGAGTGCCACCCTGGGGAGGGGACGCTGCCGTGCAGAGCCCCGCGGGGCCGGGGCACCTGGTACCCCGGGGAGCAGCCCGGGGTCAGAGAGGGGAAATACCCACCTGGGCAGGGCTAACACTGCTTCGGGGTGACCTGAGGGCACCCACCTGAGTGCACCCAGCCACGGAGGAGGGAATTCCCCCAGCGAGTCCCACACGCCTCTGGGCTCATTCGCATTTTCCTTTTCTGTGCAGAAAGGTCTCCTTTTCTGCTTTTCCCCCCCAAAACCCACCCACCCTCACAGCTGGGCTCCGTGGTCCCCGAGGGGGCTGCCGGGGTCCCCAGCTGCAGGGACTGCGGGTCTCTGCCCTCCGCCTCGTTGCCAATTTTGGCAGTTTGCACCCACAGAAGACGCCATCTCCCACCGACGATTCACAGCCAAATACCCAGACGAGGCAGAGCTCACCCATCAGCAGCACAGCGGGGTGTGTGTCACTACTTCTATTAAAACCCCATTTTTCACGAGAAATTTTCACGTCTGGGATCATTCTGAATTTTTCCTGTTGAGGGAAACGCACAGATTTTCGCAGGGAAGCAGCTCGGTCGAGGCGGCACGCCAGCGCGCTGCCAAAGCACGACTTACCGAGGAGCTGACATTTCGCAGCGACGTTTGGCAAATGATTAATTCAGATTATCGCCCCGTGGAGCTGGGCCTTGCCAAAGCGGTGATTTATGCTGGGCTCAGTCATCCTGAGCACGGTGGAAAAGGCTCTGAAACGCGGAGGATTCAGAGCGGGGGGCAAAACACCGTCCGCCGGGGCGGTTGCACGTGGGAGCCGACGCAGCGGGGGGCCGCGCATCCCCATCTCCCCGCAATTCCCGGTTTTGCTGCTGTTCACCCCAAAAACACGGAAGCCAGTCAGCCGCAGGCTCCCTGCTCCCCGGGAGCTGCGGTGCACGGGAGAGGAGCGCGGCAGGAGCCAGCGCGGGAGTGTCCCACCAGAGGCACGTCACCGGGGCTGGGAAGCAGCCCCCCGCCCCGTGCAGCACCCGCACGCCCGCAGCCGCCCCGCACCGCACAGCTGCGGTGACAGACAGAGCGCGGCTGCCGCCGCCGCCGCATCCTGCACCAAGCCCTGGCGGGGCCGGGGAGCTGCGAGGACGGTGCCGCCGCCCCGGTGAGCGCGGCCGGGCAGGGTGAGGCTGCGGTTCCTCTGCAGGAGCCAGCACTCAACGGCTCAACTTATGATGCGAATAACTAAAGCATTATTGAGCATTATTAATGCTGAATTAAAGCATTATTGCCAATTAAAGCTTATTATGTTTAATGATTAAGCAGTTATTTGGCTTGGAGGCGTCCTGGCCTAGCTGGGACACCGCCCTCGGCGATGCCCCCCAGGACAGGGCTGAGCCCCGCGGCCACCGTGGCCTGGCTGGAGCCCCCCGGGGCGCCGGCTGCAGCGGGGCGAGCGGCTCCCGTCCCTCCTGCCGAGCCCCCAGCTCACCTCCCTCCGGGCAGTTTCACGGCATGCCGGCGCCGGGCGGTGAGCGCAGCGATGCCGCGGCGCCGGGTGCGCAGCAGGGAGGCGGGTGGGATGCGGGCGGCACTGAGAGAATTGGGGGTGCGGCGATGGGCCCCCCTCCCCGCCCGGGAGCACGGAGTCAGGACGGGCGCCCCGCTGGCGGGGCCCCTCTGCACCCCCCGGGAATGAAGAGGCCAGAGCCAAGACTTTGAAACTCCAAGCTTTATTCAGTTGCTTCGGCAGCGGCGTGAATCACACGGAGGGAGGCGGGAGGCGAGGCCATGGGGGGACAGCGGTGGCCGGGGGAAAGCTTGCTCCGCTCCCCGCGCCCCGGCACGGGCCAGGCGCTCTAGTTGGTGGGGTGGTAGGCGCCGCGCTGGTGCCACTGCATGTCCCGGATGCGCCTGACCGACTGGATCTGGGGGTGCTGAGCGCCGAAATCTGAGCTGTCCTTGTAGTCCCCCTTTTCAAACAGGTACTGGTAGCCCCTGTAGCCGGGGTACTGGTATCCCACCCACCTGCCAAGGCAAGCATGGGGGTCACGCACCATCACCTGGCCCAGGAGCCGCGGCGCGGCGCGGCACGGCACGGCCGAGGCTGCTCAGCCGCGCGACGCTCCGGCATCACCCAGGTCCCGCTGCCCCTGGTACTCACGTGCCGCTCTGCACCCGCACGGATGAGACCTTCTCCTGGTAGCCATGCGCGTGGAAGCTGGGCACATCGTCGTCTATGATTTCAATCTTCTTGCCGGTGAAGCTGGGGTTTTCGTAGAGCACGATCTTGTGCTCCTGGCTGTCCTGCAGCGGGGAGAGCAGAAACGGGGCGTCAGCGGCCGCTGGCACCCGGGGCTGGGGGGGGCGGGGGCAAAGCCCAGGGCTATGGGGAAACCGAGGCGAGGGGCTGGCACCGCGTGCCACCGCTCGCACCCGTGCCGGGGTGCTCCGTGTCCCTCCGTCCGGCTCAGAGAGCCGGCGCCTGCCACGGGCACTGCCAGACTTACCAGCAGACGTCCTCCGCTCTGGGGTCACCTGCCACTGCCCCCGTCCCCACGCCCCCTCCGACCCCCCACCGGCTCCCCGGGCCCCGAGGGCTGGGGCGAGGGTGCGCAGGAGGGGGTGCCCCTCCGCCCACGGGGCTGGGGAGGGCGGGGGAAGGCTGGGGAAGACTTCTGGCTGCAGACCTTGGTCTGGCGGGTGGGTAGTGGCTGTCGGGGTGCTCTCACCACTTTGATGGGTCTCAGGGAAGTGATGCTGTCGCTTCTCCGGCTGTTGGTCCAGGAGTCCCAGCGGGGGTACTCCCCCTTCTCAAACACAAACTGCTCCCCTTTGCAGCTTGCCTGCTCGTAGCCCACCCAGCTGGAAGAGAGCAGGGGACGAGCTTCAGGCGGGGCAGCGGCGCGGGGACCGATGCTGAGCCCCGGCCGTGCCCCCGGCAGGGCGCGGGCCCCTCTGCTCCCTGTCGGAAAATGGAAACCAGCGCCGTGGTGCCTGGTGAGGTGCCGCAGCGGTGCCAGGGTGGGAGCGGGCAGCCCTGCCCACGCAGCAATGCCTCTGTCCTGCAGACAGGGTCTGGCACGGCCGGTCCTAGGTCTCGGCTGGCAACAGCACCGCAGGAGCACCGGCGCTGCCGGCGTGGGTGCTCAGACGTGGTGGCCACCCATCCTCGGTCGCCGGGGACCCGCAGAAGACAGGATCACCCATACGTCCCAGACGGGGCTGTGCTCCTCCCCGGGTGCTCCGCAGCTGCCCCGTTGTTCCCGGGTGCGGTGCGCTGCCGGCCGTGGGGCGTGGGCAAGGAACCCGCCCCGGCGCTTCCCCAGGCGCTTCTCAGGGGCTCCCCATTGCCCAGAGCCCCCAGCCTGGGGAGCACAGCCCCTCTCCGAGAGCAGGGTCAGCAGGTGGATGGGGACACCGCCACGCGCTGCCGCAGGGGTGCCGTCCCCACCTGCCCCTGCGCCCGAAAGGGAGGCACCAAACGGGGGGTAATGCCGCAATCCCTGCCTGTGCCCACACCCCTCCAGCTCCCCTCCCAGCGAGCGGGGCTGGGGGAGACCGGCCCATCCAGGGGACCCTGTCACCCCCTCCTCACCCGCTGGCACCGGGCACCCGCCGGGGCGAGGTGGGGAAGCAGCACGGCAGCATCGGCTGTGTCAAACCTGGGGTGTGGTGCAGGTGCCGGCGGCGGGGACACCCCCTCCGCATCCCAGCCCCTGCCTCCCTCCCACGCACCGCCGCAGCCCCCCCGGCACGTACGGTCCAGAGTGCACGAGGATGGAGCCCACTTTGTCCACACCGGCTTCCTTCAGGTTGGGGCAGGCACCACTGAGCTCATGGCAGCGGCCCTGGAAGTTCTCCTGCTCGAAGATGGCGATCTGGAAGAGACCGGGGCCTCAGAGCGGGGCACGCCAGCGGCTCAGCGTGGCCCCACGTCTGCTGCAGCCCAGACCTCGTCGTGCTGCCCCCCAAAAGCTGCACTTCAGTGGCTTTTAGCGAGCGGTCTAGCATGAACCACCGTTTCCATCTCTCTGAGCATGCAGCTCCGGCTCTGGATGCCTGCGAGTCCCCGCCGCTGCCGGCCCTGCTCGCAGAGGGATGCCTGCGCTGGCGCCAGGCTCCCAACAGCCGGGCTCCGGCTCGAGCATCGCGGCCGCTGGCGGGACACGGCAAGCGGGGCGCCCAGCACACACGGGGAAGGCCCCGGGGCGGCCCCGGGGGCCGAGCGCTGCCAGCTCAGCACAGATTTCATGGGTCAGCGGGGCGGCGGGGGGCAGATCTGCTGTGTCTGCAGAGGTGGCCGGAGATTAGGAGTTGATCCATCCCCACCCGCCGTGGGGGCCGTGGGACGCCAGAAAAATCCCCTGCATCTCCCACCCGGCTCCCCGTCCCCTCGTCCCTCTGCCAACGGCTCAGCACCGCAGCGGCGACGCTCGGCACCCGCCGGGAGCACTGTGGGGTGCTGGCGAGGGGCTGCGTGGCGGCAGCTCGGCTGCCCCCAGCCTGGCGAGGGCCCCAGGGCATCCCAGGAGGATGATTTGGGGGCTCGGCTGAGGCTGAGGGTGCCCCGGCCCCGCTGCAGAGCCGAGGAGAAGCCACGCACTGACCTTGGAGCTGGCTTGCTGCTGCTTGGAGGTTGGCATTTGGTGCTCGGAAGCCATCATAAGCTGGGTTGTCCGCTGCCTTGGATGGAAAACTCAGAAGGTTAAAATCTGCCACCGAGGATGCCCCCGGGACTGTGCTCACAGCCCCACATCCGCGCCCCCGCCTGTACCCCACAGCCCGCCCGGCGCCCGGCTGCTGCCACCTTGCACAGAAAGGGGTGCCGGGGCTCGGGCTCGCGGCAGGGCGGGCGCCGGCTGGGTTCGCCGGGGCCAGTCCCCACTCAGGGCGGCTCAGCGCCGCTCGCTCATGGGATAAACCTCCCCAGGCTTGTGGAGGAGCCCAGGTGACGGTCCCATCATCCGTCATGGGACCTGCAAAGGGTCTCCAGCCTGGAGCGAGGGGACCCGTGAGCCCAGGGTGTTCCCGAATCATTCCTGGGGGAGCCCAGCCCCTATAGCCGAAGCTTTTCCCACTGTCCCTGCCCAGCAAGAGACAGCCGGGGAGACCCTATCCCATGCGGGTGCCGGAATGGGGTGCCGGGGAGAAGCACCGGGCTCCCACCACCCACCCCGGCCGTGGGGGCGTGTGTGGGTGTGCAGGGGTGCTGGTGCCGAGCCCTCCCGGCTCCGCCTGGCCCAGCTGCCCCTACGAAGGACCCTCGTCCTCAAGCCCAGCGGGACCCCCCGTGCTGAGCAGGCTCCACACCAGGTGAAAACGGCTCATTCCCGATAAAACAAAACCCGAGCCGTGGCCGGGCGGCAAGACTCCTGAGCTGGCCGCCTGGTTTGGGCTGTAGGGACAGGACCGTCCCCACGGCTCACCCCGCTGCGTGCCCCCATCCCGCTGCCACCTCCGCACCTCTGCCCGGCACTGCGGGAGGGAGCTCCGGCACCGGGGGTCGGGAGGAGGCAACGACAGAAAAAAAGGACGATAAACAGAGAAGTCTTACCAGTTATACCAGTACCCCGCTTGAGCCAGTGAAGGACTGGGGCCGAGAGGTGCAATTTATACCGAGCCGCAGAAGAACGGTGCCAAAACTATTTACAAAATAGTTAAAGCATGATTCAAAGCGAGAATGCTGGATTAAAACCCAATGAAAACCAAGGTCAGCTGATCAGCTGCAGCCTTTGTCTCCCCAAACACCAAGTCGGGGAGTTATTTCATTAGCTTTCACATTCGAGTCGCCCGCTTTGTTGGGTTTGTTGGCAAGGAGATTTGGAGTTTGCATGCATCAGCCGAATGCATGCCAAGACCCAGACCGGCCCTTGCAAACAAAGCGCCCGCCAGCCCTGCTTCAGGAGTTTTGGAGCCAGAGACTTTATCCCTCCAACAAACCGGCGAGCCACCCCGCCGCTGGAACCGCCGAAAACTGCTGAAGTTGGCTCTTTCCATGCGCGATAAAACGAGCCTTCACATAACTGGTAAACGTCTGGCTTCGCCCGTCTGCATCCCCTGCAAGGGAGCGCCCGCAGCCGGTGCCAGTGCCGGTGCTGCCGCAGAGGGACCCAGCGAGGCTCCTGGGCCTTGGGGCTGCCGCGGGAGCCCCTTCCCGCTGCCGCCTCCCGCGGCCGGCCCGGGGCTGCGGGGATGGGCAGGGGCAGGATCTGGTCCCGGTGGCACGATGCAGTGGGGCAGCACCTGGGCAGCACCCTCAGCCTGAGTGCGGGGGCTCCCGGCTGCCAGGTGTTGGGGTCCTCCTCCGTTATCCCCCACCCTTTTGGGGTCCCCGAGAAGCATCCCAGCCCCACGGGGCCGCAGGAACAGCAGCACGGAGGCCCCTCCACCACAGCAGGACAGAGCCGAGGACAGCGGCAGGGCTCACCGCCTGGGACGTGTCCCCACAGCCGGGCTGCGCCCAGCGCAGGCAGCGCCCGCCCGGGGACGGGCTGAGGCTTAAGGGCAGCAGCAAACCCCCTTCTCCGGCATCTTGCTGCCGGCTGACCTGGGGAGATGTGTCAGGGCTGCAGGCCGATTTTGGCTGCGACAAAGTGAGTTTCCCGGTGGGGGGACAACAACAACGCAGGTCTCGGACTCCCGGGGTGCTGTGCGGCACCCACAGCCCCCTCCCACCCCCCAGAGGAGCAGGATCCCCTTTGTCACCGCAGCAAGTGTCACACAGCGTTAACATGGCCCAGACCAGCTCTCGTCTGCACGCAGCGTTTCACGGGGGTCCCGCGGCAGACGTGCCCCAGCGACGTGCTGCAGCCCCCTCAGCGGCGCCTCTGGCCGCTCCCCCGGCCCCGGTGCCCGGGCAGGGTCACCTCCGCCGCGGTGTCGCCACCAGCGCCTGCCCTGGCCGTGGCAGATGGAGGGGTCGGGTCCCACCGTCTGCAGCCACCCCGGCTGCGGGCGATGGGGCCTCGTGGGGCTGTGGGGGCCACAGGCGACCGTGCGGCTCTGCAAGAAATCACACCACGCCACGGACGGGTTTTGGCAGGCCGGGTTTCTGAGCAAGCGCCTACAAGGCCCCCAGCCCTGCCACCATCCTTCTCCATTCCCGGTGCCTCCAGCTGCAGCGCCGCAGAGCGATCCAGCCACCGTGCTCCCCGTCTTCCCGGGCTAATTCACAGGGGTCCCCGGCCCGGGACCCCATGAACCTGCCCCAGGCCCCAGCGCAGGGCACGTGCATCCCCGCGGCTGCCGCCCGGCCCGACCCGGCCCCTCAGGCACGCCAGCGAGTGGCAGCCATGGTGCTCCTGCCGGGCCGCGACTCCCTCCCCTCGGCTCTGCCCGGCTGGTTTTAGCTCATCTCTGCCACGGGCAGCGGCGATGCCGCAGGCAGCCACAGCCGCAGCCGCGCGGGGCCCCGGCGGCCCCATAGACTGTCCTGGAAGCGGCTTTTGCCGCTCAGGGCCACGCAATCTCCTTTATAAACCGCAAACCAGGGCCCAAAAGCAGAAGCTCTGGAGCGGCTGTTGGGCGATGGGCACACCGTGCTCGGGCGGCCTCGAGCCCCACTCCCCTCTCTGCCACCGGCCCCGGGTGGGCCCCGCGCGCGGCCGCTGCGCCCCACAGCTGAGGCCGCCCAATGCCGGGATGCCTTGTCGGCACCCTCGGGGCACGTGGCCCAGAGGGGCCTCTACGCCCTGCCTTTGCCACCACAACAGCTGCCCCACGTGTCAGAGGGGTCAGCCCCGGGGAGCACCAGCCCCGGGGGCTGGTGAGGAGCGTCCTCGGGGCCGGGCGCAGCCCTCGCCCTGCGGGGCGAGCCCCCGCTTGGGGTGCACAAGGCCTGGCACCGCCCGGGCATGGCTGCTCTCCATGTCCCCACTCCTGCTGGGGCTGCCCGTGTCCCCCAGCACCCCCCAGCCACCACCGCGCCCTTTGGGCGGGACGGCCTCCCGCGGCGGAGCGGGCAGGTCTGAGGAAAGTGGGGAAGGAGCCGCGAACAGAGCTCCCCCGGCCCAGGGAGATGCTTTGAGAAGGGGCAGAGTCATGGGAAACACTCTCGGCAAGTGCCCCGAGACCACCCCCCTGGGGCTGGGCTGCCCCCGGCGCGGGGCTCGCCTCCGCACCGCTCCGCACGCCGGCAACGCCAGCAGCGGGCCACGGCACCTCCGGGGGTTGTTTTTGGAAAGTTGCAGCCTTTATCTAACACTGCAAATACTCGCTCTTTCTCGGTTTCTGCCCTGCAGGGGAGATGGTGGGGGCACTGCCATGGCACCCATCCGCGTCCCACCATCCCCAGACCGCGGCTCCACGCGCTGCACCCCCTCCCCAAGCACGACCCCAGCCCAGGACCAGGCGGGCCCCCGGCAGCCTCTAGCTCAGAGCTTTATTGAGGTTTTTGCACAAAAAAACACCAAGGTCACAGCATCAGCCGGCGGCATCACGTCCGCCAGCGCCCGGCCCGGGCGGCAGCCGGGGCAGCGTGGGGCCGGGGCGTCCCTCAGCTGTTCTCGAAGCAGCCCCGCTGGTGCCACTGCTGGTCTCGCACGCGGCGCACGGACTGGATGAGGGGCTGGTTGGCGTCCCACTCGTTCCAGTGGCGGTACTCGCCCTTCTCGAAGACGTGCTGGCGGCCCCGGTACCCGGGGTACTCGTAGCCCACCCACCTGCAGGGGACGGAGGCAGCACTCAGCAGTGCCCTGGGGCCAGCTCCAGCGGCAGCCCCCCGCCCAGTGGGCACCCCCAGAGCGGGAGGGCAGCGTCCCCGATCCGCTCCAGAGCCCGTGGCGGTGCCGGCACCTCTGCCCACCGCAGCCATGCGATGCTCTGCCGTGCTGCCCAGGGCCACCGCTCCATCACCACCAAGTGCCACCGCAGCAAGGCTGCGGCTGCAGAGCCCAGGTGACAAATCCGTGGTGCCGGGAGGGGCTGGAGAGCCCAGGGCAGAGAAGGGGCCGCGGCTCCACCGCTCCGGCAGCAGCACGCAGCAGAGCCCTGGGTCAGAGCGAGGAGCCATCGCACGGCCCCAGTGCCACTGCCTTGGTCCCCCTCGTTCCCTGCAGGCCAGGGGAAGGTGCCAGTGGGGAGGGAGCAAGGGACATGACGGGCATGAGCAGCATCGTGGGGACAAGCTGCCCCATCCCCGCTGCAGCGGCTGGGCCACACCACCCTGCCACCACCAACGAAAGAGCCATGGGACAGGACCTTGCTGGGGCATCCCCACATGTCCCTGGTGCCACCATCCTTACGTTCCATTCAGGGCCCTGACACTGGCCACGCGGTCCTGGAAGCCATGTGCCCAGAGGCTGGGGACGTCATCATCCACAATCTCCATCTTTCGCCCGGTGTAGCCCACGTTCTCAAAGAGGTGGATCTTGTGGTCGGGGCTGTCCTGAGGGAAAGCACAGGTCAGGGGCTGCCCTGCCCTGCATGCCCCCAGCCCCCCGAGACCCTCCCAGTCTGGCAGTCCCCATTGCTGTGGCCGTGCTGCATGTCCCCAGGGGCACAGACACCCCAACACGGCCACTACTCACGATCTGGAGGGGACGGACGGACATCAAGCTGTCGCTGTTGTGGCTGTTGGACCAGGAGTCCCAGCGCGGGTAGTCTCCCTTCTCCAGCACAAACTGCTCCCCGGCGAAGGCTTGCCGCTCGAAGCCCAGCCACCTGTGGGACCAGAGGGTCGGGGACGGCACAGCCACCGGTGCATGGGGGGAGCACCCCACAGCACGAGGCAGCACTGCAGGGGGATGCTCTCCCTGTCCCCCCACAACCCAGACTTACGGGCCACATTCCACCTGGATGGAGCCCACCTTCTCCAGCTCTTTCTCAGTGATGTTGGAAAGCTCCTCCGTCAGCTCGCACTTCTTCCCCTGGAAATTCTCCAGCTCATAGATTGTGATCTAAGGTGGGGAGAGACACCATCAGCTGCCGCCACGCCGCGGGGGAACACCCTGCACTGGCACAGGACCCCCCTCAGCAAACGAAAGCAGCAGCAGAGTGAAGTGCTCCGGCCGTGCCCCCTCGGTCCCTGCCACTCCACAACGACGTCGCTCCTTCCTGCAGCAGAGACGGATCCCACCACGTGCCTCTGCCCCGACAGACGGCTCCTGGGCTTCACTCTGCAGCCGGGTATTGGCCAGAGATGTTTGCTTGGTAATACACAGGCTGATATTTCATCCGTGACAGGCTGAAAGCAAATTGACGCACTCAAACACAGCATCAAAGGTGCAGAGGGTTTGTGCTAAGAGACTTCCAGGGCCACGGGCTGCTGTGTCCTGCCCCCAGCCCGGTCACGGCCCGTCCTTTCTTTCTCACCGCTCCCTCCAGATCCCTTTGTTCCCCTGGCCTGACGTGGAACAAGTGTGGGTTTTGGTGTTTTCCTCTAAGCCCTGCCAGCTGCAGAGACTGCAACGCCTCCCCGGGACCTCCTGCTCCCAGCAGAGCCTCGAGGCTGAGCTGCAGAATGGGTTTGAGCCAGTGCCAGCAGCCAGAGCGCGGCGGGGAGCAGGGCCCAGGGTGCCCAGCACAATTTGGGGAGCAGGAGGGTCAGCACGGCAGCCAAGCTACACAGGGTGCATGGCCAGGCACCCCCAGCCCCTGCCCTCAAGGGGTCCCGGCTGAAACCCCTGAGCCTGGGACAAGGGCAGAGCCTCCTGCAGACCCATGTGGCAGGGCATATTGAGGGACGGAGGTGACACCTGTGGTCCTCAGGAACTTCTCTCCACCCCAAAGCAATAAGCAGCCGAAGCTCCCAGCACCTCTTCACCCCATTTGCAGGATCTGCTCCCACCTCCAGCCTTCCCCGGCCAGGAGCGGCTTTGCCCGGCTTCCCAAGCTGCGGGAAGAGCTGCAGCCATTGCGACAGCCACAGCTGATTTACCTCTAACCAACCTACGAGCGTGAGAATTACAACCTAAAAAAATGTCCAGGGAGTTTCACTGCTCAAACCTACAGCCGATCCCCGCCGCGACGGGATACTTTATCTCCTGGATTAAAACGCTGCGCAGCTGCAGGCCAGACCGGCAGGCAAATGTACTTGGCAGCCACAAACACAGCGAGCAGCGTCTCCTCCTGCCAGGCAGCAGCAAATCTCCCGGCCGAAGCCTGCCTGCCTGCCTGCCTCCCCGGCACGCAGCCCGGCGCGGCTCGGCCCGGTGGGCGAGGAGCAGGTTGATCAGCGCGCCGACTCTAAAGCGCTGCTGCGCTGGGAGAACCGGAGGCCGCTCACTTTCCTGGCACAACCTGCAGCGCTTTGACGCTGGTACCAGCCCGGTGCATGCACACGGCAACGCACGGTGACCCACAGCATCACCCAAAATCCGGAACCAGTTGCCCCCAGTATACCTTGTAATTGCCACCTCGCTCGCCAGCACCCTCCCCAGTCGCCATCTGCTCAGGGGGACTCTGCTGCTCAGTCATTGTGCCTGGAAAACCCAAATTGCAGGAGGTTAACACAGCATCGCTTTCACGTGAGGCATCAGCCTTTCAATTATAAAGTACTTAATAGAATACGAAAGACAAAGCTGGCGCAGGAACAGGTAGCAAAGGTTAACACAGTTCCCCCAAGCGCAGCAGCTGTAAATCCCCAGGGAAGTCCAGGCTCGAAGGAAGCGCTTCCATTATCCATCCTCCTCGCTCTCACACGGGCCCCGCATCCTCACCCAGGCATCACCGTGGGGCCGGAGAGCCCACGGCCGAACCGAGCCATCTTCCAAGTGACACGGGATCCCTCCCTGACCCTGGGCAGCTCGCCCAGTTGCTCATTAAACTCGTGTCTAAAAGCCTGTCCTTTGTTTCCAGCAGGAATTTGCCAGGTTTCAGCTTCCAGCTGCTGACATCTTTCCCCACTAACATAAATCTGACGGCTCTCCCTCGCTCCCGCAGCCCGGCATCCCGGGGGGCATCGGACCCCGGCAGCTGGAGCCGCAGCCGCCGCGTTGGCTGGTGGGACGGCAGCGAGCCCCCTCCTCGCTCTCCAGGAACATCTCACGAAGTTCCTACTCAAATAAGAAACCCCGTCCGAACGCGCCGCCCTCGTCCGCTCTCGCCACGCTAACGCAAGGGCTTGTCGAGAGGTTAATAGGAGGCGAATAAAAGAAACCGAGTTTGACCGGCGTCCTTAATCAAAACCCTGCAGCATCACTTCTCGCCAAGCATTAACAAAACGTTCGCTATAGCGAGACCTCAACTCAGACATGCTAATTCTTTTTTAAAGCCCCTTCCAGTCCAAGCAGTGCCGCCGCTACCTCTCCCGGCGTGGTTCCGCTCTGCCGGCCAGCGCAGGCGGCCCTGCTATTTATGGGGTGCTTCTGAACAGAACAGCACATTATTTGGACGCTGATACAGCAGCTGCGTCTACCGAATTCCATCCATGAGATTTCATCTCAATAGCGCGGGCTCGCAGCGTGCTATGGAAACGTTATTCAGATTTCTCCCGGCTGTCCCTTAAAAATGTGCCACTCGATTTACAGAAGATTAACGTCAAAATTCACATCAGCACGTTCACGCTGCTTCTTGCCAGGTTCTCTGGAAAACTCTCCCATCAGCAGTTACCGGGAGGGTTTAGCTTAGAAACCAGGCACAGCGCAAAGCAAAAAAAACCTGCAAAATATATACAGCTTGTTTGGGCTCGAACGCAAGACGAGACGCGGGGACGCTGCCAACTGCCAGGAGCTCCGGGGCAGCGCGGCGGGGAAGGGCAGCAGCTGGTACCACGGCGAGAGCGCAGGACTGGCACCCAAGATTCGGGTTCTCGCCTCAGCTTCGACCCTCGGCAGGGAGGTTTTCTCCATCGAGCCCCTCTTCCTTCTGCGCACCCCAGTTCTTCTCCCTACCCCGCACGTTTGCTGGGACACACGCTGCTGCACACGCGCTGCCCTGGGCCCAGGGAGACTGACGGGGTCTTTTGGGAGCCAAGTGCCTCGTACCTGGGTTGATGCGTCTTTACGGGCAAAGCATGATCTAACGGGGCGGGGGGAAGCGCTGGTAGCGGGTCCAAATCCCTCTGCTTCAGGGGACGCTAAGCTCCGCGCGGCCTACGCGCTCTCCGTTTACTACCGCTCTTAGTGCGCCGCGTCTTGAAACTAAGAGGTGTGAGCATGAAACATTTACCGCAATTGCCAAAACGCTACTCCGCTTGGCCAGGGCAGACACGCTAAGGTGTCCGGGTGGCAGATGGCCGGAGAACCGTCCCGGCGGCAGCGGCAGACGGAGCTCTCTGCTGCCGTTCGCTGTATCGTACGGCACGTCAGAACCGTTTACGGCGAGGCCTTTCGTCCCATCCCGGCGCTGACGCAGGGCCACGCTGGCGGCTCTCCTGGGGAGGCTGGGCCCCCGCACAGAGCGGCGGCGACGCTCCGAGCCAGGTACGACAGAGACGACCCGCAGCGTCTGGTGCGGCGCCGCGCTCCGCCTCCGGCGCACTCCCCTTCCCCGCTGCCCCCCGCTGCGGCTCCTGCTGAAGGACGAGGCAACGCGCCTCCAAGGGAGGTTTGCCATCGCCAGCCCGCGGACGCGGCCCAGCTCCGACAAACGGGAGCCCGGGTGGGGACGGGCGGGGGTCTTCGCAACGTAAAGCTAAGCGCGAGGCGCGGCTGGCAGCGCAGTGCCGCGCGACAGCGTTTCTTGTCACGAGGCAAATGACGTTCTGTACCTACAAAGGCCCCAGCACCGAGAGCAGCTTGATATACTCCATTTTTATTGCAGCTTCTTCCGACATTTTCATCTTTTCTTTGAATACGAAAGCGCTTGGCTGCAAAACAGAAAATCATTCTGTAGGGGAGGAGGACTCAAAGGAGAGCACGGAATGGATTCATTTGCCTCTTACCAAACGCGATAGCATCTGTTTTCAGCAGACTAGAAATACAGAATTTTTCTTACCAGTCCCTTCCTTGCCAGCGTCCCCATTACACTTCGCTCTGTAGCGGCTGCGGCGCCCGTGACTCTTCCCTCCCCAAACTCGGGGAGCCTGCGTATCGATAAGGCAGTTACAAAAACATGACAGAAGGGGCACTAGATCCCGCTGATTTGTCTTCCTAACAGAACTCAATTTCTTTTCACTCTCAGCCTCTTAAATCTCTTCGAGAAATGCTTATAGTGTTAGAAAATAGATTTTTTTTTTTCTTATTATCTGGTAAAGCTAAACTGGAATTGTAATTGTATAGTACAAGACACAACAGCCAGAATATCTTTATTACTTAGGAAACTATGTAGTACAAAATATCTTCTATAGCACAATATATTTATTGTGACCCATATTTACATATTCTATAAGGCTATGTGGAATGATATAGAGTTTTAATATATACAATGGCTCCTTTAAAAACAGGTTGACACCATCATGTTTAAAACGGAAAGAGAAAAACCCGTAAGCTGTTAGACCTTGTCTCTCCTCCTTCTCCAATCGCCCCAGAAGAATCAAGAGTTACATCAGAGGATGGTTCTGTGAAGATACCCTGCGCCACGCGGCCGCCGCAGGAGGGGGCGAGGGGGACGGGGCGGCTGGGCCTGCTCGGGAACCCCACCTCAGAGCGGACGCCCGCCACCCACCCTCCCCACTCCAGGAGGGACCAGAGGTCCCTGGACTCCGCGGGCGAGGCCTCAGGACACCCCCAATCCTCTGCAGAGCTCCACAGAGGCTGGTTTCTGCCCCGTCCTCCCGAAAAGCCCACTTTTGTTCCTTAATTCATGTGAAGGTCTGGGAAAAACGACCGGCAGCTCTCGGGAGCGCAGAGCTCGAGGGGGTGGGAAGACAAACACTCGCTTTTCCTCCACAGCGTTTCCGTGCGAGGGCAGCCAGGCCTCCACCGCTGGCACGCACCCCGACGGCAGCGGCTGCGGTGGCTTATCCAGCGCATCCTTCAGCCCCTGGGACGCGGGGCGGGCTGCAGGCCGCGATGCCGCGCCCACACCACGGGCCTGCACGAGTCTCCTTTGGGACGCTGAAGGCAGCCGTGTCTGACCAACGGCATCTTCTGCGTGCCAGCGCAGCGACGGCGGCCACGCTCCGCTGTTACTGGCGGAGCCCGTTCGGTTCACAGGGGCTGGCTCGGCCGCAGCAGTACCAGGGCTGAAAACATGGCTCCGGAGCGGCTGTGCCTGGGTGCGCCTTCGGCAGAAGGGCCACGCGGTACGGCAGCACGCCCAAACTCTTCCTCTCCCGCAAAACCGGCTACCCTAGCAGAAAGCGGGGCTTTACCCATCGAAATCCGGCACCTGCAGCGAGCGATCAGCAAACCCCTTCCACCACACCATGTGTGCACCCCACGGCCGTCTCCCAGGGTGCCACTTTCAACCGACTTTGCCGTTTTTCACAAACCAGATGCAGCCTAGTCCATGCTGGCAGCCCCGCTCTCCTCCGTGGCGTCGCCCGACCGCACCCGGGCTACCACACACGCAGAGCGCGTTTGGGCTCTGGCTACGCGGCTCCTCCGGCCCCACGGGGTCAAGTTAAACGTCTGCCAAAGGTGGTCGCGCTTCCCACACACGGTAACGCTAAGGGCAACCAGACCGTAGCATCAGCACCAGATGTTTTTCACAGCAAGGGGAAAAAGGCATTTAGAGGAGCCTTTTACTGGGGTGCAGACTTTTAAAGCATTGTGTTTAAAACTATTTATATGGTACTTGTCTTAGAACTGCCCCGATCCCCACTAAGCTATTTTGGTGTATCAGCTGCTCATTCAATGCCTTGACATCAAACCACATCCTCAGTTCAATGCCCAAGACAGGAGGCATATTTCAGTGTGTTTGCACAATACTAAAGGTTATAAACTAACGGATGCCCCTGCTCCAGCTGAAACGGCCGTTAACAGTTTGCATTTACAGATCTGACAGTGCATTTAACAGTTTGCCAATAATTGTTTGCAAACAAAGAACAGGGTGAAGCAAACTTCTGTGCAAGCAAAAAGGTGGAGGGGTCAATTCCTATAAGAAGGTTTCAGACTTTGAAGGCTGAAGAACAGAAATGTTGCCTCTTTCGCTGCAGGAAGTAAAACCCAAGCAGCAAGACTCTGCACAGCTACTCACATTAAAGGACTCAAACTAAAACTACACAGACCTTGACAGGTGAATTTGCAAACAGAAAAATAAAAAGGAAGAAAGCCTTTGGATTTCTGGGGGTTCCAATAAAAAGAAACAGAACGTCTGTGTAAATCCCCAGCTGACAAACTAAAACGGAGGGAGGATTTCTGGTAATAACGAGAGAAGTGCAAGCAGAAAAGAAGTATTTCTAAATGCCATAAACCATGTACTTTCACTTTTACAAAACGTTACTTTACTGATGCAGCTTTCTAAGCAAGCAGAAAAAAGCTGAACAGCTGTAACGGAAGGGAGGAGGGCACCGCACTCCACGGAGAGCGCCAGGATCTCCACCACCTTCGTTTTTACTCACTGTTAGGACTGTTAGTTGAAACCTGCTCTAAGGCAGGTTCCGGTAATTAATGAAAAAGCATACCTGAAGAAAGTACTGAAGCTAAGAGCTCACTCCCATCTCGTATTAACAGCAAAAAAAAAGTATGTGGCAACAAAAGTAAAAGCGTAAAAAATTCAAGCAAGTATTATTTGGAATTAAAACAGAATATGTATAAAGTGTATTACAGCATATTCTATCATTTAAGAAGTAATAACATTTATGTACCTTTTATTACATAGTGATAACCTGAAGAGAAGATATTTAATCCATGTACAATATAAAGAAATGACAGAGCAGAAAAAACACTTTCCCATTCAACAATATTCTAAAGATGCTTTTTAATTAGACATTTAAGCATTAAACATTTCTCAGTAGTAGATTAAACTACTAAATACAGTAAGTTTCAGTGCATTGTCCAAGCAGATGTGGAAATGCGTACACATTCAAAGGGCTTTGTGGAAACCTAGTATTAATCCCCTCAGTTTCCTCAAACACAGAGCAAACACTGCAGTTACAGAATTTCTGGCCTTCGTTTATTAGACCAAGAACCAGTAAATCCTCCAACTATTGGTAATGCAACACTGTCAACCTGCTGAATTCAAAAAATCAAGCCTGTGTAAATATTCTCGTAAGCAGGGGGAATTTACCTGATTTCTAGATACTTTTAAAGTAAGCCCCACTTCATCCGAGTACGAAAAGCAATCATCATTCTTCTCTCACACCTGCAATTGCTGCTGCTCAAGGCTGACAGGAGTGTGTCGCACACGTGGTATACAACTGATGGTACCCTTGAGTGCTGCCATGAAAAAAAAAATCCCAAAAGATGCATAAGCAAAGCTTATCTTAAAGAGTTGCCTTTTCCACCATCATCTAAAAAAAAAAAGGGAAGAAGAAAGTATGTGCAACGTTTTGAAATTAGCCCAGAGGAGCTCTTCAACAGTCTGGTCGGCTGCATTCAAATGGAAGTCCCTCTCCCATCGCCCAGGGTTAAAAGCCACCCAGAATGAAACGCTTGGCAGAGATCTGGGGTGATCACTTCCTAATTGGTAGCAGAAGAGGCTGTAAAACTGTAATGGCGGCAACAGCTCTAATGCAAAATAGGGCAAAGCAGCAAGTAAAGATTTTTTACATAAGAGAAACGTATTCATTTCATCTCCATTAAGTACCGGGAGCTGCTATCGGAACTAAATCTGGGGGAGAGAGATGCACATATGGGACTCGTCTCCTGCCATACTGCTGTTCTTTCTTACGAGCAGACTGGGACTAAAAATCACCTATCTGTGACTCCTCCATGAGAAGAATTGGCACACGGTTTTGGCAGCTACAAGCTTGATAGACAGCAGACCAGGCATGCCACTCTGGTTAGCAGATGCGCCATTGTGGTAACCCCACGTAAATCAAGCTTTCCGAAACACCGATCATTAAAAAAAGAAAAAAAAAAAAAAATAGAAAACGAGTTCAAGTGCTGGTGCTTTATCTTTAATACCTAGAGAAGCCCATCAGCAGGACACCGGAAGCGCAGAGCGAGGAGCAGCATCTGTCACTGCCGCCATGCTGTCCCACGCGGCCCGAGGGCCACCGGTGCTGCCGGAGGCTCTGCCCAGCCCCGCGCTACGCGAGGGCACCCAGGAGGAGCGCGCTCCGGTCTCCTTCGACTGCCCACATTGCTGCTTTCTTAGTCGAGTCGTGAGGAACGCTGACACGACAGAATAACCTCCCTCCCTGGGCTACATTTTTAAAGGTTTACTGAAAAGAGCACTTATTTGGGGAAAGAATAAAGTATGTCTTAAATGGTTCATATTTCAGAATCTATATTCAAAGATATTAACATATTTGAGATATTAGTGTTATTCGTAACACCCGTGTTATGCATGAAGTATCTATACCGCTACAACAACATCGGTCTTACCAAAAGAAGAGAAGTAAATCATCTGAGAAACTGAAGATCACATTTAGGTTATCCCACAAAATCAGCATAAAAATAAAAACTTAAACCTGCTATTTACAGATTAATGAATAAAAATATGAAGTGGGACTATCCAAACTGCTATTAAAGTGACATTCAAGAATTAATTGGAACCCTGATATAACATCCTCCCTCTTCCTTTTTTGTTATAAAAACAGTATTTACATTTTTTTTTTTTTTTAAAGAGAACTGGTTGACATTATTGCTTGATCCTTTTTAGGAAAGACATTCCAATGAAGCAATTATTCCACATGCTGACAAAACACAGAATATACCATTTCAAGAGTGACAAAAGTTAACATTTTGTTAATCTAAAAATTATATTCATCTGCTAGGTCAGCAGATCACATGTAAATATAAGCCAATCAAAAATACATTTTACAAAAAATAATCAAGTTTCCATTTTCAATATGGCAGTAAACATAATTTGTTCTTTCACTCTCACCTTCCACAGACTTCATTCTAAATAGGAGCTTACTATTTTTTCACAAAAAAAGATAAATTTTATTTTAAAATTGTTATTTTCATAAACAAACACAAAGCCCAGCCTTACACGTGACATGTCTACCAAAAGTCATACTTCTGAGTTGCTGAACACCTACGTAGAAATGTAGTCTTTGTTCAACAGTGAGGGGACTTTCCTGGTGCACAGCACTCCTAGACTGAATATTACAACCTTCCAAGGCTTTCACAAGTGCTAACTATGAACCACCAGTTCCTCTTCCAGGCAGGTCTAAAGTGACTATCCTCCCATATCTGAAAAAATACAGCTTTGTATTTGACTATGAATATTAAGCAGCTTTCTCCACAAAACAGGAAGGCACCATGCACATAGCAGTTGAGGCAGGAAGCAAACAGCAGCAACATGACATGTGAATTTTAGGTTCAGATGAGTTAAGGCTTGTGTTAAACTTCTTTATCTTCTTCTAGTTAGAATCACTATCTGGAAAGAAAAACAGAAGCAACTGAAGTACTGGTATGACATGGTCACGGAAGCAGTCAGACCCTTCTCAGCGTCTGTTAACAGGAAAGCCCCCACAATTGCAGTAGTTACTGTACTACTGTTGTAGCGTCATCTTGGTCTTGTCCTATTTAATGAGCTAAATGCTCAAGAGCTGCCCAGAATACTGATGAAACAACATACCCCAAGGCTTACAAAATGTGTGCAAGCCTCAGTTATTCAGTGACAGACTCATTCTTGCTTGATGGAAGCACTGCTTTAATGTTTATGCTTACAGAGTTGTTATACTGACACATTAAGGAAACACCTTCCACGTGTGTTTTTATCACTGCATACTTTCACTTAGCAAAGCCCCTCTTTCTGTCAGAAGGTACCTTTTCAAACCTGATTCTCATAATGGCTCTGCCTCTTCTTTGATTTCAGCTCCTTCAGCCACTGAGGAGACCTTTCTTCTGACCTAAGATATATATATAAAAAAACCCCTCTTTATTCTTTAATCGTGAAAACTCATTACAGAAACAAACAAACAGAAATACACATATCCCCTTCAGCTTTGGGAAGCCTACTTGCAGTTTATTTTTTCCACCAAAATGAGTATTCGCATCTGGCACTGGTGGAAATCTCTCACCTATCCTCCTTCTCTACACTGGAGGGCAGCAGTCTGCTACCAGGAGATCCAAGCTGCAGTTGCGGCTTAGGGGATTTGAACAGCTGAGCAGAACCTATTTCACCAGGACTCTCGGACTCTTGTCTTTTCCGCAGTTGGGCCTAAAAAACAAAAATAAAGAGCTCCTTTTAAAGGCAGCATTCAGACTTTTTTTGGAATGCAAAATAAGTAACTCAGATTTATAAAAACAAAACCAAAAAAATCCATGCCTGAAATCAGTGAAGGGACTCCTTGTAAACCTATGCCGTTTTGAAAGCATGTTTGCTACTGCAAAGCTAATTTTTTTCCAAATCACTTAATATTTCTAGCCAACTGTTAGAAGTGAGAAAGGTAACTGCAAGGTTTTTCTCTACACATCACACCCACCGTCCCCAAACAACATTGCCACCTTCAGCAAGATTTCCTAGCTCTATTCCTGGAGAGCATCTGCAGCTACTGAACTGGCCTAACTCTATCTGGCGTGTTCTGCCTATGTTCACCTTGAGAACAGAGTGGTCCATTCCAGGAAATACGGGAAGTCTCTGAGCGTGTACAGAAGACGATCTCACAGTATGCTGTATTTTGTCTTCCTCATCAGAATCTTGTTGCATAGTTTTCTTCTCTTCTAATTAATTGTTAAAAAAAACAGACGGAAAAAAACCACTAGTCAGCAGGCTTTTCATCTATACCTTGTTCTAGATCTCACCTTCCATTCAAAAATGTATTAACAGTAATATTAACACACCACAGGGCTGAGTTCAATGCTTCAACAGAGATCAAAGCAACAAACATACTAAGTACTCAGAAAGATTTCTTGCTGACAGAGATGAGGGAGCAGAAGGTACTCCTAATTTTATGAACGTTGCTGCTTCCAAACATCTCACCTTCTGTGATCAACTTAGATTAATTTAGATTGGAAGAGACATCTGAAAGTTATCTGGTCCACCCCCTGCTCAAAGCAGGGTTTTGATAGAAAGAGGCTGAGTAGCAGAAGTCTGCATACTACAGGGAAAGATGCAAATAGTATGGTTGCCTTTACATGCACTGGGTCCTTAGCTGATAATTACACTCCAGCTTCCAGTATAGGTCTGTTAGACCTGCACCAAAGCAACCACCACACAGTCTTTCCACTGATTAGGAGGCTACAGAAGAGATCAGTTTGATCACACACTCCTCCGTATATTCATAGGCTTTAAAGGAAAGCAAAAATGGCAGGTGACAAAACTGACTTTTTTAATAGGTGCCCTCAGTTACAAAAACACCACCAGCCTCTCTAAAGAGCAGGCTGCCACACCTGTAATTCCTCCACTCCTTCAATGCCTGATGCATTTCCTTATTGCATCCTAAGGAACAGGACATGCCAGGAGGGGGACATTTATTTTAATAGAACAGATTTGAAGGAGTTATTTATCCTTAACTAGACCTCTTTAGTCCTGTAGTACTTAAAGACGCTAGAAAGAGAGCATATTTACAAGCACTAATAGAATATGAACAATTACAGTTGTTCTTATCAACAACACAGGCTTAGATATAAAGAATGTGCTAGAGAATGCATCCAACTGTATCAGCTTCTAAACTCAGTGTTTTCTCAGGGGACAAAATTCTCTTAAGTCAGCAGCCAGGAGCTAAAGGAAATCAGACCAAAGCTCTCCTTTGCCCTGGGCTTCCCTCACTCCAAAGGCTCCAAGGAATGGAGGAGAAAATTTGAGGATGACCCAGAGGTGGGAAAAGGAAGTTGCTGTTAAACCTTGATGCAACTTCAGGTATCTTATACCATTCAGAAATTCCTGCCCTGTTAACCTTGTTGATTATGGCTAATTATTTCAGATAGTGAGGGATACCTGTGGAATCTTTAAACATCCAGGTACTATCTGGTTCTTCCGTCAAAGAAAATCTGTTCTCAAACTCCAGCCCTCTGCTTCTTCTAAGAGAGTGGGAAATAGGAGCCCGACGGCGTCTCTTTTTGCTGAGCTGCACACGAGTTTTCAGGGCACTGGAGTCCAGAATAGTGGTTTGCTATAAAAAGAAACAAAGTCTTTAATTTTCAACCAGCCTGAAAATAAAATTTATCTCCTCCATAATGATTTCCCAAACTACTTTAATGCATTAATCCATTCAGTTTAATTAAACTATATATTTGCCTGATTATTATTCTTGTAGTTACTTAAAACTGTATTAAAGAGAATTTATGGTAAGGATATGCTACATTGTGGGTGCAATGCTGGTTCTCTGATCTCTCTTGGCTGTGGATGTCTGATCTGCATGAATTATCTTCACTAAATTAATTTAAAAAAATAATCCTGCAATAAATAGGATTTTGGTTCCTAGAGTGTTTTAAGAATACGGGCCTTGCTAGCTATTAACAGCTGAAAGCCAATATGAAGACTGGGATCTAAAAAGAGCAACTACACAAAAATCTCTTGTAGTAAGGGCTGTAATTTCATTGTTCTGACGGGTTGCCATCCACCGGAATTTCAAGCCGCTCACCAGCAACAAGAAGGCTGCAAGTTAAGTGTCGTGGCATTCAGAAAATTTCTGTGATCAGTCATTTCAAACACATCCATCCCTGTGCAGGATGGTAAGACAGTAACGTTTACAGAGCAAAAGAAGGAGCTGTAATGTATTTATTTAAAGCCATTTGTTCTTAAGAGACTTGCCTGTAGTCAGCAAACATCACTGGGCCTCCTCTTCTTCTTCAGAAGATGTGTTTTTATTTCTTTTCAAGAGATTTTAGGTCAGGAATAAACTAGTCATTAAAACAGCATAATGCCAGCTGTACTTGAAGCTATTAATGTTTTAAAGAGACATCTTTAGCTGTCCAGGGAACAGCACAATACAGGACCATATCCCTACCTGCAGAACCACTCATGGACAGAGACAAAATGCCATCTGTGCTGTTCTGGGCTACTAACGCTTCCTTTACAGAGCAAAAAGTGCACTTGGGATACCCCGCCAAAGGATTATTAACTGACACCAAGGCCAAGGCACCTGCAGGTAGGGATCTCAAAGCAGCGGACCACCAAACATTGCCTCTGTTTCAGAGCCAGAGCAGGCTGGAAGATGAAAGCAGCACCTACTTCGGCAAAGCACAGGTTTCTGCAGTTCCCCAGAGGCGGCAACGCCAGCGGAGAACAGAGCTGGCTGGAGGCCCTTTCGAGCAGCCTACGCAGGACGCAGCTGCGGTTTAACAGTCAATTCTGCTGCACCAGACCAAACTGCCTCCAGCACAAACCTGCCCGCATCCTTCGCACATTTTACGGAACAGTCTACTCCTCAATTCAGAAGGAATTATGGCACTTCAGCAGGCAAGCCAGCGTATCCAAGACCTTCCTAGCAGCTGCATGATCCATTTAAGAGCCACTTGCCAATATATCTGCCATTAGATACCATACAATAAAAAAAAAAAAAAAAAGGTGCACCAACTCTTACTAAAGAAAAAGCAGTACTTCCTAAATGCTACGCTGAAAAACTACAGTTGTGTTAGTGCTTTCAAAGAACACTAAAGCTCATCTAACCGTGTATGGCCAGAAATTACCATTCTTATACTAGCTGCACCATCCTTAAGCATGAAAAAAAAAAAAATCACTTAAAATGCTACTACAGAAAGAGACCAATTGTAAATAAGAAAAATATTAATATATGTCTTTACAGCCTTAAATCTGCATGGCTCATAGCACAGCAGTTGCTAGCTATTTGTGTTAATTACATTTCCGGTGTCCATAGAGCCATTTACCTCTTCTGTTACAGCTCACCAAGGAGCAGAAAGAAAAGCAGCAACTTTATTAAGCCACTGGCAAATGTCATCCGAGGCCAATAGCTTTTTGGAATCTGTCAGAACTTAAGTATTACAGGAACTAGAAGAACTTCGTAGCTTTGATCTTACACTTCCCAGGCAGGAAGCCTGCTTGGAAAATTCAATGTGATAAAGAAAAGGCAGAGGAAGATCAAGTGCAAAGTTTCCAGAAGATCCTGCTTTGCAGTGATTAACGCAGGTAACTATATAACTAGCATAGAAGAACTTCTGTTTCCTGTGGTGGTAACTTACATCAATGAAAGAGAAATCAGTTGTCTTTTCATCAGGGTAGGTGTCTCCTGGAGGAGGGAAATCAGTCCCATCAGTAGAGTCCATGTCAGTGCTGGAACGGTCCAAACTCGCGCTCCTTTGGTCTTTTGAGAAGTCATGGTGATCAGCCAGGGAGGCAGGTTCCGTTTGAGAGGACACTGAAGATGGGTGGCTATTTGGAGGTTGCCTTCTCGTTGAAATGACATTGTTTTCCGAGGAAGGAGATTCAGGCACAAAGCTGCAAATTAAGAAAATGAACTTTATGAGACTTCAGGGCAAACAAATATATGCAAGTATAGTTTGGATCACACATACTCAGCAGATGATAAACAAAGGTAGAACTGAAACTACGGCTACAAGTAACAGAGGCATCTTTGGAGGCAGCAGGTACCAGCAGCGACTGTGTGGATCACTTTCATTATGACAGCTTTTTACCCACTTGGATTTGCAGTGTACTGAATAATGCAAGTAGGCAGATAAATTGTAATAGTTTGATTGCAACGTGCTTTTATTGCTTGGGGTTCCTTTTCCCCAGCGCAAAGGCCCCTTCAAACATATACACACAAACGAGACGAGGGAAGTAGCAAGCTGCTTAAAAGCCCTAAGCGATTTCCCCATCTGCGGTGTAACAGCAGCAGACCTTACACTTTGGCACCGTATAAGTTTGAAAACATTGTGATGGGCAATACCCTGTTTGCAGGCCTCAGGCAAAGAGTAACTGTTAAAAGAGCCTCCTCCTTGCTCATCCAAAACTATCTTAAATACATGTGAACGCTTATAAATACAGAACAATAAACACTTTTACTGTAACTGAATTCCTGTGGGATGTTACAAGCTACTTGCAGCCCTTTCAAGAGCACACATCTCTTGTTCATGTTCCCATCTTTTCCCCAGGAGGGCGCTTTTTTTTAGCGAGAGAGAGCGAGCGAGAGAGCACGCGCATATTTACATTAGACTTATTATAATTTAATTTTTATTCGTCTATTATTAATATATTATTATATATCCTATATTTTTATCTATGGTAGATACAAAAAATGGTATGCACACTTTTTCTGACATCACAACAAAGCTGTGTATACACATCTGGACCTGAAGAAAACGTGCGCGCATCGGGAACGGCCCCAGCCGCCAAGCACAGTATGCGCTCCACGCACACCAAGCAGCCCGTATGAGTGATTTCCACTTCACATGACTCCAAGGAAACTGAAGCATCTGCCGCAGCGCAGAGGATTTAAACATTCTGGGATGCAATTTTTAGGTCCTTAGAGAGACTGGATTTAAAAAAATTGCATCCCTTGTGTTCTGACAGAAAGAAGAATCTTTGCTGGTGCTATCCCAAGATCAACAGCTCCTCCACTAACAGCTGTATTAGAGTTTGTTTCTCTTATTGCCTGTAGTTTTGGTCCTTAAGAGACAAGGAACATGAGCAACAGTAACCCAGTGAACCGTAATTGCCAAGATGTGAAAGGGGAGAAAGGACGTTGCTCGTTTCGGTGGCTCAGATCCTCCCGGGAAGTTCAGCAGTTTTTAAGCAACGGCACAATCGCATTAGAAGTGCTACAGGCTCATCAATTCACTCTTGCCAGGCAGCGAGGTCTGCTGGCTTCAGAGGGGGTGACTTTAAGGCATGGAAAGAGTGAACTGGCAGGGAAGGGGACTGGAAAGGTGCAAGAGGAGGACTGGAAATCACTACAGAAAACGCTGCAGTGGAGAGGCTGAGCCAGCACCTCCGAACTGGGATGGCGGTAGGGACGAACGCTCATTCATAGCACGCAAACTAACCTGAGAGATGCCCACGCAACTGCGGAACTGGTTCTCTGAACCAACCACTTCCTTAAGAGCTTCTCTGATTTCAGAGTATATTTTGGAGAGAGCTGCCCATCCAGCCAGCCAGAGGTTTTTTTTCTCTCACGGGTGCCAGGAGGAGCTGAAGGCAGAGGTGGGCAGCAGGTGGCACCCTGAGGCAGGGCTCTACGAGCAGAGGCTTTCTGGGGTGCTCAGGGAGAGCACCGAGGGCGGCAGGACCTGCACCCCGGTGCTGTGATGCTCCCAGTGTATTCCTCGAAATCTTCCCTTTGCCTGGGCTAACAGAAACGAATTGCAGTGTCAGGACTGAAAGCTGTATGCGGTTATGTGTCTCCCTTTGTCACATAGGTTGGAGTATTCCTTTAAACAGCAGGAGATTGTAGGAAACACAGTAAGACTCTACTGTCAGTAAAAATTGGGCTGTCTTGCTTCTAATTTTAGGAGTTTCTAGTTTAAAAAACAAAACCTAAGGTATTTAAGAAGTTTAGATTTTTTTTTCTCTGCTTAACGAGTCTTTTGTTACTAAGCACCTTTTCTTGAGCAAATATCTAGGAAAACTATTCTAAAACCAAAAAAACTGAACACGTACATAAGAATATATGCACATTTTTTTAATAATAGACATTAGTATTTGGTACAGTCCACCGTGATAGCAATCTTGGGAGGAAAACACTCAGGAGTCTCCTGTTGAATAACAACTTTCTATCAAGCAGCCGTACATGATATAATTTCCAGTCTGGCACAGCAAACACTGCACAGAGCGTTTCCAGCACACGAGTAGAGTGAATGCCTCTTCCCTCCCTCAGCAGTGGGCCCCAGGATAATTAAGGAATGGTACTAATGAGCTTCAGGGGGAGGTTTTTGTCTACTATTTTTGCTTTGAGTGATATTTGGTATCTGCAGCGTTAGGCTTTAGATCCACTAGAATATGGAAGAATGTAAAGACAAAAGACAATCTGCAGACTTACCACCTTTCATGGAAATCAAAATGTTTATTAAAGGGATCCTCTCTGACTTGCCTATCTTCAGAAAGCCTCTTCCCTTCTACATCCCAGGGCTTCATTTAATACAACTCAATACTATTTTAATACTACTTTTCAGTTTTTCAAACTGAAATATTTGAGAGTAAGCAATGACGGAATACACAAATTCACAAACCCTCCTAATGGATTCTCCTCTGCAATTCTTGCACAATTACAGCATCATTACACGTTGAACACTGACTTGAGCACTAACACTGTTACGCACAGTGGAGTCTTTCCATCTGAATGGCAAATTAGGCAAAAAACACCCTTCAGAATAATGGTCAAATATTGAAATTCAAAACATGTTTTCAGTTCTCATTACTAGGATGTATTACGCACCTTCTTCTATTACTTCATTAAGATTTCAAGTTTTACGAGCACATCCGTAAGCTACCAACAATGTTCAACAGGTGTCACTCTCAGATACTTGCTTCTCTGAAAAATTACCCTTCATGTAGTGCACACAAGTATCAGCAGAATGGTTATCACAAAAATGTAATAAACTAAGATCAATCTTCACTTTTAATTGCAATTAAATTGAATTCATTTAATAAAGAATGTGTTGCTTCATCATGTGAAATTAGGAAGTCAAAAAGTAAAGGAATCCTACTTTTTACAGTAACACTGCTGAGGAGTCAGGATGAAAAGGCAGCTCTTACCATTTGCCTAGGGCATCACACAAGAAATAAAGTCCATTTAAAAATGCCCTTCTATATTCTGTAACTGCAGATACCCATCTTTTACAGGCAGCTGACACCCTATAGGGGGTTTTCTTTTCCAAAACTTCGTTGTGGTCTAGCTTCAATGATTGGAAGAAACAAATAGCTAAAACGTTATGAAGTCGGAGCTGTACAGATCCATCATCTAAATAACAACATCCCTTTTCAGCAAAAGAGAACAGTTTTTGCTTGTGATGACTGTTCTGATCTAAAAGTAAGAATTTTCTATGATGTCAACTTGGAAAAGCTTACTAAAGCACTTGAGAAAAAATAAAAATAATATCATTTAAATAAGCTAAGAAAAATCCAATTAATGCCTCCAAATGAAACCATCTCCTTCCATTCTAAGAAGTTATTTGCCAAAGCCCACTGCAACCAGCCAAGAGCAGCCCCTTATGCTTATTCCAGTAGTGACTAAGTTCTAGTTGAAAATCATCCTTCCTCCACCTTGCTACGAGCTTATCCAGCCAAAAGACCATGTTTATCCTGTTGCCATATAGTCATGGCTTTTTATTTTAAAATTCTCCTCTTCAGAGAAAATGAGTTCATTCACAGATGCATTAATGAAACACTCCTAAAGGGGCTAAAATAATCGCTTCACGACTGAAATACTGGAAAATGCCAGAAGTTGGAGTTCCTCCAGCAGAGCCGCAGGCTGGTGACATTCTTTTGTCCCCCCTGCCGCTTTGCTCCCTGGGTGCCCTCCCAGGACTCAGGTCGTGGTGCCGGTTCCCCCGGTGCGCTCTCAGCCATGGGTTCAGCTTATGGCCAAACGCCAGCTGCGAGGGCGTATCGGGGTGCGTGAGGAATGCAACACCACGGGCTGTGCGGCAAGGGAAGTGAGCCGGGCAAAACAGGAAAGCTGAATTATCGGCGTCTCCTGTAAATTCCTGCCTCTGGGCCGAGCAGAGGAGATGACGACCGCCTCGGCAGTGGCTGAACGCAGAGACATGCTCAAACCACCCATGGCAAGAGGAGAAGGTCTGCGCCTGTCCTCGCAGAGGTCTTCTACTTCATAAAAAATAAACTGCAAACAAAATGCAGTTTCAGTATATTCCATGAAGATTTCCATTATTAATTTAATATTTTAAAGTACATTACACTCATTCCTCTCCAAGTGCTTGAATTAATACACGAAGTAATTGCCCTGGAATGAACCGTAAGTCAAGATAAAGCAGAGCAATGCAGTGGCAAAATGCTGAAAAGTCACTATACTGTCATCGTTACACTGTAAAAAAAAAAAACAAAAAACTAAACATTTTTTAAAGTGGACACACTTCAAGTTCAACACAATAAACCAGATTTTTTTAGGTGGAGCTTTTCTAATTAGGAAGAATCATCCAGGTTTGAAATAATACTCAAATGCTGCCTCTTTTGGAGTTGAGACAAGCCTCTTTGCTAAGAAACTGATTTCAGAAAACGTCTATAACATACTGAAATCAAAGTTAATTTTACAAAAGGCTTGAATGTCACTGTTGGCATGTCACTTAGCTCACTGAACTTCAAGCTGAAAGCTACCCTGATTTCATAAGGAATGCAATATTTATAACACACAGCTCTCCAGTGTAGAACACACCAAACATAATTGACACTAATGTCTGCTATACGATCTCAGCAAGTATAGCATTAAAAAGAACAGATAAAATGCTATTTTCCTGCTACACTGAGCAGATAAACTATTGGCTCAAACAGTGTAGATCAAGGTGTAATTTACACAAGTGTAAATTATACAAAACCTCACACTTCAATGTTCTAGGTTGGTGTCATTGAATCATTTTAATAACAGAAAAGCATCCGTAATACTATCTTTCCTTCAACTGATATTCCATTTCATCCTCCACTTCACCACGCTAAAATGCTTCAGAGGTAGCGAGACGTGGACATTGTACCCCAAGGTTTACCAGGGCACGTTAAGAGGTGCACCGTGCATCCTCCCACTGTCGGGGCAGGCGTCTGGCCTTCAGAGCACCCGTTTCCAATGGATTTTGCCATTCAGCCTACCTGGCAGCACAGTTTTTAAGGCAATGCTGATTGGTATGGGAGAGACCAAATTTACAAAAAAACCCAAAAAAACAACCCCCAAAACTGTATGGTTAGACAGGGTACACTAAATCAGACACTTCCTCATCTACCTGAGAGGGAGAAAATCAGACAATTTTAGCAAAATCTTACCAGAACCCTCGTTCTACCCATCAGAGCCACATAACACACAAGCAGGTAAGCGCTTTCTAAACGTGAAAACGTACATTTCTAATTATAATTACAAACACATAAATAAAAAGCATAAGAAAGGTTTTACTACCTAAGTTAACCTATTCAAAGCCCTTTGGTGTATTTACTGAGAAAACATGTTTTTCACATATCTTCTTTCTACCATTTTAGCACTAAAAAATAACACCTAACTTGTGTTTCACATACAAGCAGACTTGTTAACTCTATTCCAGTCCAAGCTGGTTTTGTCATTGCTTATAAACGTGGTGATACTGCATTCTCACTGGAGGATGGAGTTTAGATTTCAAACCTTACTGCAATTTGCAGATATTAAGTAAGTATTTCTTCACTTATAGACTAAAGACACTGTATAGTCACTGAAACTGAGCGTGCAACTTTAAAAAAGCCATACATGTACCCACATACACACCCAGACCAACGGTTTCTTCTCAGGACTCAGCTAAGGCAGAGCTCGCACGCATGGCAGAGCGGACCTGGCTCACCCTACCTCTCCCCACTGCGCCGCGGCTCATTCCAGGTACCGTACTGGCTGTCGGGCTCCTGCACGAGCGTGTCGGTGTCCTTCGCTTCTGGGGGCTGTTTGGAGAAGCACTGCTTCAGCTGGTCCTGCAACAGAACAACGGCAACACTTCAGCATTTCTTTAGCCCTTGGCTAAGTGACTAACAGATTTTGTTTGCAATAGTGTCTTTTGAAGCTACCAATTAAACTCGGTCCACGTAAAACCGGGAATAAACTTAAACATGGAAAACGTCTATGAACTCCAAACAACCGCTCTCTGTACAACGAGTGCTGTTTTCCTGGGCAAATAACCAGTTCTAGAAGCTGGGACTGACTCCCTGTTTTTAGTAACTCCATATTGCTTTATGATTATTCTTATCTTCAGTTGCACAACATATTTAGAAGCACCTATACAAACACAAAGAATTCTGCTGAGTACATTTAATGTCCCCAAGCATACAAGGGAAGCATCAACTCTACTGCTCTTTTCCTGGGTTTAATAAAAGGACTTTTTTTTTTTTCCCCAGCTCTTTCTTTTGAAGATATTCAAAATAAAAAGCATAACTAACTAAATAAATAAGCATAGTGCCAGACGCTAGAAAGCCTTTGACAAATTGATGTGTGCTAATGTAAAGTTCAAACACAAAGTATAGAGGAGAAGGACAGAGCACGGTGTTTTTAGTGTGCTCTACCCTGACCTCTCATTTCCTAAGTATTTTTATTTCATAGATCTGCTACTTCCCTAAGAGGGAAACAGTGCATCCAAGGACCCTTCCTTTTCGAGGGAGAGAAGTGGGTCAGCTGCTGCTGGCACCCTACATTTGCAGCAGACCGGTGTTAATATGCTCCAGAATATAGCACGGTCGCACCTTTTGTTTTGCAGTTGTATTGAGTTACGGACTGAAGTTAGATAGTTACTGAAATAATACATTGTGTGTAGATAATTAAATGTTGGCCCCTTTCTCATTCATTATCCTGAACAAATACAAGTATGGCTTTCAGTGCCGTATCAGCTTTGTTCATGAAGATCTCATCTGACAGCAGATTGCATTGTTTTCCACCTGTCCTAAGCTTTTTCTCTCTTTAAAAAAATAAACACCACCCACCCGTCCCCTGAGCCCCCCCCAGCAGAACTTGCTGGTGGAAACTACCAACACATCTATTTCACTTCAGGCAGCACACAAAAAGGAACCACTGTATTCAATGAAATGGGATACCTTAATATTATTGGAAAAAAAGAGATTGCATGTTTTCTTGTGTCCTTAATTTTGTAAGCCTAAAGAACGCTGCCTTAAGATTATAAAAATGTTGACATTAAGGATAATTCTCCAATAGTGACATCTGGCTACTGAAGAAGGCCTACAATGCTCGCATCGTTTCTAACAAGTTGCTTCTTTCCCCAACCGTACTATCAGCCATGGCCATTCTCCAGTTCCCTCTTGCTCTCTGCTACTGACGAAATGGTCTATTTTAATGCTGAGTGAACTAAGCAACACAAGGCTCTACCATTTATTCCAACTATTACAACACACCATTACCAGACAAAGTAAAATTCTCATTTTGCAATACTCAGGTACAACAGGGGCTCAGTTTGAGTTACAAGGAAAAGAAGTTTCCTGCTTTTCATCTTCCAGATGTTCCCCCAGCCTAATAATTCACTGGTAGCAATTCTTACACTCTCTCTACAGATACATACATGTTTGTCCAGAGGTGAGTTACGTTCTTACATTTTTTTTTCAGTCCATTCCAGGTACAAGCTTTCATCCACAAGCAAGGCATACACTTCTAACAGCTAGATGAGCCGTAGGGGAAATAATCTTGTATTTCTTAGAAACCATGGGGCATTTCCTCCTACTTGACTCAGGCGTATGTTTTGCTTTCTACAAATTCCCTCTGTAGCTTCATGATTGCCACCGGGTGCTAAACTAACCGGGCTCAGGCTTCTGCTGTCACTTGGTGGTCACACAACCTCTGGCAAGTCGATCCACTTCCAGGAAAGGCACTAACAATTGCAAGTCGTTATTCTTGCTTTCCTCCCTACTGCCTGTTCTAATTCAGGGTTGGGTTTTTTTTTTTTCAACTTGATGCTTGTTACATATTTTTTTCAATCCCAATCTCACATTACAAGCTATCGCATTCTTGTAATCAATATGTACAGAGTAATTATCAGTTTTGCCACTTTCTGCACAGAACAAGTGGCATCTCTATTAAGAGCTTGTCCGTGCAGCATCTGGCAGTCTCGGGGGCAGCACACTCACCTCCGCAGCCCTTGCCCGATACCCGGCGGTAGCACTTACTGCACGAACAGAAGACGACCCAACAGACAGAACCATGCTACCCTTTTTGTTGGAAGCCAGTATTGTCCACCTTTAGGCTGCGACTAAAGCACGTTACCTCTGTGCACAGTATATACTGTCTTACTTGGAACTACTCACATGGTTTCTAGCTAGAAACATAGTCTAAAGAGCTTAGAAACAGGAACGGGAGCAGCAGAAAAGCAACCTTGCTCTATTGCATTGAGGGACATTGTTTATAAAAAGTGCAGCGTTATCGTAAAAGCAACGGTTGTAAGGAGAAAACATGCACAACCCAGATAATACCATTTTGGCAACGACGGGAAAGAAATGTAGATGCAAATATATTGCTCATCCGAAGGCTCAGTAGTTCTTAAACTTTTACATTGCAGACAAGCTGATCAGCACACATTCCTCAGTTTGGGGCAATATTTTCCTTGACATTACATACATCTGAACTTTGAGATGCAGTTTTATACCCAAAATGACATCATTAACACTCAGATAGTGATTCTCTATGCTAAAACCAAACCCAAAAAAGAAAAAATACTACTACCTCTGTAGACATTGTGAACTTAAATTCAATAAAACGAACTGAAAATTCTAAATGTAAGCAATAAGACACTCCAAATTCTATGAAATTATTTTGTTGTATTGAGTTACGCTACTGCTTTTTGCTTCTGGAGAAAGCTACTTATTTCAGAATAAGACTGCATGTCTTTCCCTGGTGATCCCTTTCATCCCACGCTTTTTAATAGGCCAAATGATTAGTTGGAAAAAACAAACATTCTTTCAAGTGCACAAATTGCTCTTTAGTCCTAAACTATTTAAAGACTCGAGCTTCTACCAGCTGAGAACTGCTGCAGAGAATTTAATGAGGTACGATAACCTGGTCAGCTAGCTGAGAGAAAAAAGGTCCCGACTCAAACCTGACCAGGGAGAGGTAAGAGGAGCCGATGCTCTCCCAGCCTGTGGAGGAGGCGTCAGCTGGGGGGACCGAGGGTGACACAGAAAAGCAATTCATAGCCTGGAGGAGATGGCGTGTGTTGAAGAAAGAAGTAACAACAAACCATAAAGATTATTCTTTTTTTCCAGTATGTGATTATGAGCAAGCACAAGAATGATGAGTTTCAGCTTTTTTTTTTTTTTTTTTTTTTTTTTTTTTTTTAAGATTTCTCTTGTATCACCTTTGCCGCACTTCAGAAGGACGCAAGGCAATCTGGTGACATGGAAGCACTGGGCATCAGGACCTTGGAGATGCCTGGGAAAAATCCATTCCCTTTGTTTTCAAAATGTTTTACTCTCAGTAACTACAAGGTTATTTTTTTAAAAACATTAGGTGGGCATGGGGTAATCTCCTCCATCCTCTTTCAGCCTCATGCTCTCTGGATAGCACTTGCTGTTAAGTTGCTACTAAACTTTTGGGTTTTTAAATACCAAGACAGGCAAAATTACCCAAATTCTCTGAGAACTATACATACATACCATCATGCTTTATGGCTGAGATGTTTTTGCACACAAGCAACTCAAATTAGATCATTGTCATGGTTTCGGCTGGGATAGAGTTAATTTTCTTCTAGTAGCTGGTATAGTGCTGTGTTTTGGATTTAATATGAGAATAATGTTGATAACACACTGAGGTTTCAGTTGTTGCTAAGAAGTATTTATACTCAGCCAAGGACTTTTCAGCTCCCTGTTCTCTGCCAGCGGGGAAGGGCACAAGGAGCTGGGAGGGGGCACAGCCAGGACACCGACCCAGCCTGGCCGCAGGAACGCTCCCTGCCAGAGACCATCAGGCCCAGTATGTAAACTGGGGGGTTGGCAGAGAGGGGGTGACTGCGGCTCGGGAACTGGCTGGGCATCGGTCAGTGGGTGGTGAGTAATTGTATTGTGTGTCACTGATTTTGTAAATTATTATTATCATCATCATCATCTCTTCCCTTGCTATCCTATTAAACTCTTTATCTCAACCCATGAGTTTTACTTTTTTTTTGTTTTTTTTATTCTCCTCCCAGGGCAGGAGGGAGCGAGCGGCTGCGTAGTGCTTAGTTGCTGGCGGGGTTTAAACCACAACAATCATACGTTTGCATTTTCTGGCATTAACATTTTACTTGGAACAACTTGGTGTTACAGACAAAGAGCGTGAATGAAGAACAAACTGGGATTACAAATCTAAAGCTTTAGAACACGTGACAGGTTGGGAAAATAATGTAAGAGTTACTGAATGTACTAGAGTGACAATTTTTAGGTCTGGCACAAGCCCATTACCTATCACACAGCACACAGTGCCCTGTATCCCGTTGATTACATAAAACCATAGCAGGCAGGTCGAAGCACCCTACCCATTGCTGTAGCACCTGCAACGCATCCAGCAGCGCAATAAGGTGCTCTACAGCCGGTTTCTACCCACGTGATGGGAGTAGAAAGAAGGAAATACTTTCTGATATGCACCGCTCCCAAACATGAATGGTTTCTGCATCACACTTTGCTCCCTAGCATAAATCCTAATTTAAAGCTCACTTCTTCAGATGGATGAAAATAGTTTTGTTTTTTTTAAAATGTATAAGCTCCACAGAACAAGAGATCATGCAAGACAAAGAACTGACACATCTGGCTCTGCCTTTTGTTGCTCTTAAGAACAGATCTGCTCCGAACAGAAACCGTTTTTTCCTGTAAGGGACAACTACCTATCATTAACTCAACAAACTTGTGCTGATACCTGTGCTCCATTGTCTTTCTTTAACCATCCCTTGGAAGAAGAACCCAAAGTTGAAAGAAGGGGTGTACAGCACATGAAGCTAGGCCAGATATAGCCATTTCCTCGATACACAGAATATTCATGATACACTAAAACCAGACATTTCAAAGGAAAAGGCAATAAAAAGAGGGGTCTGGTATCTCCTTAGTACACAAGATAAACCCAAATTAGGAATTTTCTTGTTTATAATCACAGAAAAATCTCCCCAATCAAATAAACACCACTCTCAATCCAGCATCCAAATGCTGTAATTCTCCATGCTTTGATCTTTAACTTCACAATTCTTACAAGAGTAGCCAGGAAGAAGATCAACTTAATTCTCATATGAAATAAAACAGACGAGTTGTATACTGATTTGCCTCTAGTTCTTCTTCTAAAAGGAGACATTATGATTACGCCTCTTTCAGTACTCCCTTGGAATTAAGCTGAGTTTGGCAATAGTCCAGGGCTGATTACTCCTGCAATTTCCAGTTCCTGAAAGTGATGCACACACAATGTTGGTCCTACCAGTGCAAAAATTAACCGTAACTAAGAATGAATGCATACATTTATGTGAAAAACGCTTTTGCACTGATGTGAAATAAAGACCTGGCATATGAGGAATACCAGTTGAAAAAGATCTCATGAGTCAGAATCTGCACAGACAGTTTCAAAAATATCTTTGTTTGCAAAAGAGACCAAGACACCAGACAGCCAAAATGACACCCCACAGCTTGAAGTGCAAAAATTAAAAGTTTACTGGCATGAAATGAATATGAATAGGTAATTGCACAATGGAATGAAGTTTTGATTATGCACCTAGTTAATACAAAACCCAAAAAGAAGTTTTTGCTCATTTCTTGAAAAGGTCCCCCCCCCCGCCTTTTTCCCTTTTTTTAATTAAAAAGAGTCAGAAGGTTGGTCAAATTGCCCATATTCAGAACTCAACTGCCCCTTAAGTGTGACACTGCACTTAAGGAGAGTTTAAAAGTCCTTACAAATCCAGAAAACTGTCCCAATTGTTCCCATGCAATATGTCAGGAAGATGGCAATACACCTTATTCTATTAAAATTTTATTTATTATTTTATAGTTGACTCTTCTTTGAACAGGACACTGGGCTAGATGGCCTCCAGAGGCCCTTTCTAACCTGAATTATTCTACACTTACTCTAATGATTCTAAGGATTATTACTAAAAGGTAAACTATATGTTTTGGACAACTAACAGAGTTAACAAGAACATAACACCATATCAAAACCAACACCAACAATAAGAGGCCCTTACAAACTAGACAAGACTTCGCAACACACATATTTTTGCTTTGTAAGTATCCAAATGCCAATACAGCAAATGGAAAGTCTAACTTCATGGCATCAGCATCCTAGGATTGCTATTTATACTTACTATCCGGCGAATTAGTGCCGCCCACAAGGAGTAAGTCATGGTTCGAGACCAACGCTCCAGTTAGTTCCTAGCAATCGGGTGAGAAGGTTTACCAACTCAGTCTTTAAATAAATTGTTGAAAGGAGTAACTGCCTCAGCGTAATGTCCCTGGCAGAAGGCAGCACCTTCTGCCTCCCACCCCACCCTCCATGCTGCAGTGGCAGATAAACAGTTCCAGGAATTGTGCATTTTCTTTCTGACCTCACTGATGAGGAAAGTTAAGAGACCTCCACTGCAGGCTCCACCCTCGGGAATCGATATGCGGGGATGACTTCCCCGGCCTTGTCAAATACCCTGTGCAGCACAGTAAGTACCTTCAAACCAAGGAAGCACTTTACAAATGCTGGAAGCCAAGTCTAAGAGCAGTGACAAAAGCAATTGAATTAAGCGATCTCATAACCCCAAGGTCTTTACATTACTATATAGGCCATCTCCACTGCTGCCAGCGGGTAAGGAGGCCGCCGCGAGCGGCCTTGGAGGGGGAACAAGAGGGACATCCCGCCGGCCCCAGGCCCCACCCTGGGCTGAGGCTGGAGAGGACAAGCCTAATGTGACAAACCGCTGCAGGGCTGCATGAGCACACGGAACCACAAATGTGCCCCAACCACCCCAGCCTGTGTCCAACAGCACTTGAGAGCCCTCACACACAACGTATTTAGCACTGTTACAACCTAAGGATGTACATTCGCTCTACTCAAAAAGCCTTCACGTCATAAATGTTTAATTTTTCCCTGTGCAGTGGCGTAGGTCCCAAGTCCCATGGTATAAAATATTCTCATAAAGGGTATCAGCCAGTACATCCTCACTGTTGCTATGCAACCCAGGCCTGTCGCAGCCGTATGTGTTTTCTCTACCTCTTCCACTGGGATATGATAAGCAACAACCAGTTATATCCCTAACGTTAAAAGCTGACAGCGATTACCTTACGAAACATGGGTTCTTTTTAAAGGGTGACTGGTTTAATCCTCCACCTCTTCATAGCTTCCCAGCTTGATGCACAGGCCTGAGTCCCAACACTTCCCCCGGGAAGGCATGGCAGAACTGCAGAAAAGCAGACCTACGTCTGCAGAAATAAGGGGAAGGCAAGCGTCCCTTCCAGCCCCTAGCCCGAAGGAGCAAATGCCAGGCGTCTGGTACCCGAGAGCAACGGCGTAGAGAGGGCAGAGAACATCCCAAGCTGCGATGTCCCACATACACTGTTAGCTCAGCTGCTCTCCTTTAAAAAGCTTTATACTTCACCACAACAGGCCTTATCAGTAATCCTACGGCCTTGCTGATAGGAAAGCCAGCCTTAAGCTTAGAAGCTGAACTCTTTGCTTTGCTACTGTATTTGAACTGCATCGAAACAAAACTAATTCCGCTGTATTTAACATACATCCCTTTGAAATGTACACACGTCTTATGCTGCAGAAAAAAAAATTTTTCACCTTAATCAAAATACCCAGACGGTGCAACAGACCTAAACACTACGAACGATTTGACAAGTGGGTTAGTGCAGAGCTGGCAGGGATCCTCCTTGCCACACCAGCACAAAACATTTGCTGCAAACAGCGACAAAAGAGCCTGAGGAAATCACTGCCAGCAAGTTCAATGATTTACTCAAGTTCAAACAGCATGTTCCCAGCAGCACCTTTCCAGCCTAAACTGCACCCTGAATACTATCACAGCTCCCCAAACCCTGGCATTTTCCACACCTTTTGACATACAAAATGACTGCCCCTGCTTGCTGGTCTTTAGCTAATTGTTGCTTCTACGTTAATGGACCTTTCACTTACAACCCCCAGCCATGCCATGCCTCCTGGGAGCCAGGTCCAGCTGAGAGACTCACGATTTGAAAGGCAGCAGCACCACAGAGAGATCCAAAGTCTACCTGGAGCTGACTCTGGCCACAACAGAGAATGTGGCCAAATTAATTCAGATTAAGTTAGTTTTGCCAGGAATCTGGTTACCATTGTGCAATGGAATCTACTCACCGCTTTTGTAGTAACTCTCAGTAGAAGTTAACCTCCTCGCTCCGTTCAGGATTTCACAGACATTTTAAGAGTTTGTAATATTTTTATACCCTGAAAACAGAGCTGCTCTGAATTTCTGCGAATGCTCACCATGCACATATCATGTGGTTTCAGTGCAAGGATGAAGATAGAGAAGATAGAGAAGAGGTTGACTTGATGGGCAAAAGCAGACAAGAACCAAATTCTAAATATGCATCTTGCTGAGAGAGCCATGACAGTACTTCCTCTGAGAAGTGGGAAAGCAGAAAAGCAAAGAAGAGCAGAGGAAATAGTTGGGAACATCTTTAAAATCCCTCCTATATCAACATATTAGATTTTCTTTGCAGCCTCAGGCAGTCAAGCTAAAAAGAAATTAAACCCCAAGAAACCAAACCCAGCAGGATGGGAGCCAGAGGCATGCCAGCCTGTCCGTCAGGAAGACCTGGAGCAGAACAGTGCTGTGCCACCCCAGAGACCGAGGAATTCACTCTCTCCCAGAGGGCAGATGCAACTCTCATCTGCATTAATAAAAGTTGGCATTAGGAGCTGAACAGGATCCCTCATCTTCAACACTGCAAGAGACACAAGCCAGAACAAGACAGTTTTACACTGTTGTGCTAGGAAGTGAATGTATTTGCTTTTTTTGAAAAGCTACGTGCTTGAAATCAACACCTCCTACGTGAAATACTTTATTTCTTAGCTCTTCTGCAGTTACCATTTTTCCATATAAGACACAAGTTTAACTTCAAACAAAAGTTGCGGGGGAAAAGGGCTCCTTAGTTTAAAGTCTAGATTTAAAGATGTACAGAAAGCGATAGCATTTATTGACAACGAGTGAATAAGAAAACACACAGACTTTGGAAACTGTGCACTGCTTGCTTGAACAAAAATCTCAACTTAGATGTTTTAGAAGGGGGCAGTCGAAATACACGCACACAGACCAGTGAAGCACCACTAGTATTTCCTGAAACTATCAGAATGTTACAAAGTTCCAATAAAAATGGATTGCCAGTGTAAGGAGTTGGGTTCAGTGATGGTTTTGTTTAATACAATTTCTTTCCCTCTGAATGTGAACTGCTATCACTTAGTGCTTTTAAAAACAAACAGAACAAAAAAAGCAAAGGTGAATGAGCACATCAGCTCTAAATATATCTATGGTCTTTTCTTATGCTCTAACAACATGGTAAAAATCAACTCGTTGCAGCTAGCCTAAGTAAAATCACAGAGTAAAGTCATCGAAGCGATTATTCCTGTCAAAATAACAAGGGAACAACAAAGGCAGTCTACTAAATACCCATCACTACAGTTTTATGGCCCAGATTTATGCTGCCAGCTATGTTCATGGCCTGTTAAATGAAAGAAAAGTTATTAAGAATGAAAAAGCATGAACTGTTCCAGTGTTGGCCCTTGTATCTTCATTAATTAAACTGAACAGCTTTACTCCTCCCCCCCACCCCGAAACAAGACAAACAACTCATTTTTAAAAGCGTGCTTTCTGCAGGCATGCTTCACGCTACCATAACAGCTCTCCGGAAATTTAAAGATAAAATTCCATTCACTGATGGTACAAAAAAAAAAAAAAAAAAAAATTGAGAGCAATTCATTGCGCTTTCAGTGAATAGGACAAAATAGTTCAGCAACTATTTGTTGTAGGGACTGTATCAAAATAGCCAAGCTCAGAATAAAAATGCCAACTTGTATTAATTTCTTTTTACAAAGATTTTGTTGAAGGATGTTCACCATAAAGGACAAACATTTGCAAGACAGACCTTGTGTAAAATTTTCAAAACAGATAGTACAGAACAATGCTCTTTTAAAAGCAGAGATACAATGCCAGGCGATGTGCAGGTGAATGGCACGTGTGTAATTCAAACCAGGTTTTAACAGTGCTCCTGTTTGTCCCTCGCCCGCCCTTCAGTGCCAGAGAGGGATCCTACTCAAATGGACAAAGCGATAGTCCACCAGCTTTTCCAAGAAACAAGCTGACGGCACAAGCTTATATTGGTTTAGAAAGAAACATCTGTGAAGATTAAAAAAAAAGCCAAAGGTGGGAACTTTATCCTCTAGTAGAGAAAATGGTAGTGAAAGGCTTGCAGGGTGCAACAATAAACTCTCTGAAGGACTAAGCACCCTCCCAGCACATCTGGGACTCTTGCAGTCAAACAAAACACTCACTTTCCATCTTTATTTTGGGCCTATATTAATACTGAATCCAAACATGATAACTGATGCTGTCAGATCAAGCTTGAATGAAAAGACCATTTTCATCAACCGATCTGTATAGCAGAAAGCAAAACACAATTAAATGCACTTAGGTGTGATTTTTAGCACACAGCAGAACAACTCACATAAAACACAGGGACGACCCGCAGCCCAAGCGGCCACAGAATTAATCGTTTCTGTTCCACTTCAAAGCCTTCTCCCAAAGAACCTGAAACACCTCTAAGGTTTTCCACACCTTGTTGTTCGTGCTAGCAGTCTGAAAGTAGTTAAACATCTTACAAAGAAACAAACTGCCACACTTTTTTAGCAGCATAAGGGGATAGCTAAGGAACTGAGGGTATTAAACAACTACCCTGTTTTTATTGTATGGCAACAAACAGATCTAGAACTAATGGCATTGGCCATGAAATCAGATATCATACCTATAATAGAAACATGACTGATATTACCATGATTAAAACAGAAGCGATGTTTAACGAAAGTATCTCTGCTCCTGTTACAACAAAGACACTAAGCTAATGACATGAGACCAAAAAACGGAAAAAAACCCTCAATAAAAATGTCTGGGAGAAAAATCAACTTCCATTTAAAAGGTTTCGCTGTAAAGTAAAAAATTCTGCAAGCTCAGCTACAGGTTCCCAGATCTGATATTAATATGCCAGAATAATGATGCAATTAAAATTGGTGCTGTGGCATTATGCGCGGACGGTGTTCAGTACACGTGACCTGCAATAGCAGGGCCCAGCCATTCGTGGGTGCAGCAGCCAGTAAGTTTCTTCAGTCCCGGGTGACACTTTTTTTCCTAAAATTAAATATGAGAACACTATATTACATCTATTTGTAGAAAATAATCTCAGACTAATTAAATTCAGTTTCAGTGGAAACAACGACGACAGGTGACCAGCTTGGAAGATACGGCTACATGAACAGACTACCACAGGGCAGGAGCAAGGAAGGAGAAGCTCGCTGGGAAACAGCAACTGATGGGAAGCACGGGGTGCCCAGAGCTTTGGGCTGCGAGTGAGGGCAGGACAAGTGACAGCGTATTGCGTCTCAATGAAGAAGTTAATAGGAGTACTACAAGGAAAAAATAATAATAATAAAAAAAATATCTCTCCAAACAGTCTGCTGTTGAATATACCAGAGAAGCTATTTAAAATAAAAATTATTCTTGCACTCCTTTGTGATTTGCAGATTTGCATATATTAAATTCTGACTGATCAACTGTTGGTTTGAGAACAACAAGATCGTTTTAGTTCTCAGGCTCATTTTATCGATCGACTGTCCTCGCTTCCAAGCCATTCTTAAAAACATGGCTGTACTTTCTCCAGATTCAGAATCGCATTAGACATTTAATTATCTAGATGTAATTTAAGGTGTATGGATTTATATTTTTAAAAAAGTGGAGGTTAGAAAATATTCTATAAGGCACAAATTAAATTCACAATATCCTGTGTATCAAGACTGGTTCCCATAAAATTTAATCCTCCAGTTTTTCTAGATAAGGTCTATCGACCCAGCCTCCCTTTCTGAGGAATCTGCTGCAGAACCTCCTCTTCACAGTGCTACCAAGAAACACCAAGCATCAAAGACAGAGTTGGGTCAGGAAGTCAGCCCTGCCAGACATCCAGTAGGAAAATGTGACAAGGTATGAACAGAAAAACAAAGCAAATACATAATCTCCGAGCTGTTAAAGAGAAGTGTTTGGAAAGAAAATTATTTCCTCTCTCCTGCAGCCCAATTCCTACTTTTATGACCTCCAGCAAGGAAATAACCAACTACATCAAATCCCTTTCAATCCAATCCTAAAGCTCCTCTGTGGTGAATAAAAATCTCTCTTAACAGCCCAGACAAAAAAGCAATAACCAACTACATCAAATCCCTTTCACTCCAATCCTAAAGCTCCTCTGTGGTGAATAAAAATATCTCTTACAGCCCAGACAAAAAAGCAATATCCATAAGCCCTCTCCCAGCTACATAGTTTGCAGTAGTTACCACCTAGGATATGTTATTGATAAGGTGCCGACCTGCCAGTTTCCCCACATTTAAAAAGACTGGGAACTGCACCTATGTCAGACTTGTGGAACATCCCCAAGGCTTCCCACTGCAGGATCCAGCAGACAGTACACACAGCACCAGCCCTTTGCCACAACAGCCACTACAAATATAGGATGGCAACTTAAGTACAGAACTAAACAGAAAACAAAGACAATTTTTAAGCCTGAGCATTTTTAAGATATACAAATAAATGGATGAACACTTTAAATACAATACTCTCAATTCCTCTAGAAGACATCTGAAGCAGGGACAGGAGACCCAGACAAACTGTAACCTGTTATCTCCCTTGGTATTTAATCTGGAAGTCCACCAAAGTCATGAGAGGGGGCAGACAGGCAGATACATCGATGCAGTGGAAGGCACCCTCACACCTCCACCACCTTCAACCTCAGCAGCATGTTTACTCACACTACCCTAAATTGTGCTGTTTGACTGAGTTTTGACAGGCTTCTTGGTATTGTACGATGCTAAGTTCTCAGCCAGCAGCCACCAGTGACAGCAGAGACAGGAACCGAAAGCCCCTGCCCTCGCTGTGTCAGCCGTGCGGTGGCAGCTGGCTCACAAGCCAGCGAGCCCGGCTGCTCCGTGTTTAAAACTTGTATCGCTGAATTATCAGCACCGAGTGACTACTATACAGGGCACCCCTAAAGCAGTAAACAAGTCAGTTTATGACAAATTGTGTGCTTTATACTAATTCATAGGTTTTTGTAGAAAAATGTCAGTAGCTCCAAGGACTAAGTAAAACCAGGACCCTGCTCCAGCCAGATTAAAAAAAAATAAAATAATAATAGCTCAAGGTCCGTGTTCACAAGTTGCTCTGCAGAAGACACAGTGGCACAAACTACACACTTTCACAAGTGCTGAGACCTTAAGTGTGAGAACTGGAGTTGGCCACAAGTTAAAACAAACTCATGCACAAAGCTAAGCACATGCAAAGTTACTGCTGAAAGAGAGAACAGCAGTCCAGTGGCTGCCGCCAGTGAATTAACTGGAAAGGTCATCCCACGTCTCACGATTTCTGCCCTGCAAAGCAGTGCAGCCTACGGAAAGTCGTACAGTTGCCCTCTGCAGGTTCCACACTACCATTTCTCAGTCTTCACTTTTTCTAAACAATTTTTTTTTTATTCAGATGATTCTAATAGATCTAAAACATCAGCTTAAAAAAGAAACCAACAGAACTTCACCATGCTAACAGTGTAACAGTGGTTACCAAATATTTTCCTCCTCATTCTTTTGTGCTCACTTGACGGTATTTTCTTTTCCAGTACAGCCAGACAGAAGATTAATAGCAAGCCAGGACAAAAATGCTTTAGACCATAACTGATAAAAAGTACTGAAAATAGTCTGTACACAAATGCCACACCTGCCCACGGAATGCAGCTTTACCTTCAACCATTCAGTGAACAAACCTCTGTAAGGCCACATCAGAACTTTATGTATTTACACTCACAATGAATAACTACTTTGTTTAAAAACAAAACAAAACTTTTTAGCCACTTCAGAGCGCAGGCTGTTCAGGATTTACCCACATGCTGGTACCAAGGGTTTGGTGCCGATTCTGTACGTCAATCACAGTACACTCACTTCCCATGGTTCAAGCATCAGTCTTAAATTTCCAGTTTCAGGTACAAATCAAATCACCAGTTTAGGCACCTCTCCATGAAATGAAACTGAATAAACTGGATTAGTTTACATTTCAGAATTAAACCTAAAAGATTACCTTAAAGACCTAAACCTTTCCGACCTATACTCAAAAAAAAAAGTTTGGTTTGGTTTTTTTTTTTTGCTGCTTTGCAGTGTTTGCTGGAACTAGAAACAGGGTGTGTCGAATCACAGCTGCAAGGAGCCTGACAGCCCCCAGCCCAGCTGCAAGAGCCCACACCCCTTCCACCCAGGAAGGGGCTTCTCTCTACACAGCCGGCCTTCCCTCTGCTGTTTTGCAGGCCATTTAATAGGGACTGTCCTCCTGAAAATAACGCAGAAACTAGGAAAGGTATTTAATGGAAAAGGGAGGGGTGGGGGGCTCCGTATGGCACCCAGTCGTGATGAACCGAGGGCTCTTCACCTTTCCTTTTCCTCCCATGAAATCACACCCCACCTGCACCCCACGACAGCCCTCACAAGTCATGCTGGCCATATAACTTCCATTTCACGACAAAGTAGCAATTACGCTGAGAAAAACACACCTCTTTTTCAATAAAAGAAGAGAATAATAATCATCCACTGACTGCAGAGTGACAGCACTTAACTTTTCTACAAATTTAGCTTCAGGCCTTTTTTACTGAGAAATTACAGGTACTGATGTACACTAAAAGTCACGCTGACCTGTGGTGCTCGAAATGACCAATGCGAGTGCAGTTTCAGGCTTTCTCATTTTAGACAAACATTTCTCCTACCTTATTATGTTGCTTTAAAAAAAGATCAACAGCATTCTTCCCCATTCCCAAAACCTTGATTAACAGTGTTCCCTAATGACTGAAAATATCCACCTGCGCTGCAGAAAGAAACCAGCTGGGAGCAGACAGACAAGACGCCGCTACCTGGAAGTGGGGGTGATTTTTAAACTGAAAAGCAGATGAGATATGGGTTTTCTCATTAGATACAATGCTGCAACAAAAGAGAGGTTTTTTTGCAGTGTATTATCTACCTCGAGAGTCTCAAAAAGGTGTATAGCTTACAAGCTCAGGTGGCTCTGAACTGGTCTGCCTCTTCCTCAAAGAGGAAAACCTCTGCTGACTCCGCACTGAAAACCTTCGGAAGGACTCTCTGCTCCGGGATGCAAAGTGCCTGAAGGAGGAGGTTCGCTTGAAGGGAGTCCTGCTTCCACCTTCCCCGCTAGTCCGTTCATGAGCAACCGCAGTAGTGACTAAATTTAGTGCTTCCTGTAAGGATCTCCGCACTGTACCCATCCACTGGGTCATGTGAGTTTGTGCCACTGTCAGTTTGTCTCCGAGGTAATCCATTTTTCCAGCAGAAATGAGAAATCAATATTCAGTAGCAATTACTGTAAAGTATATTCTCCTTAACAACCCTGATTTTATTTTGCAAAAAAAGATCCCACTTATAAAATATTTTCAGCTAATGCAAATAGCACTACACTATAACCATCAGCATATTTCTATATTTAAACAACAATATGTGTTCACATCTGAGGTTGGAGATTGGTATTTGTCAAGTAGGAAAAAATAAAAGACTTTTCCTACTTACAATCAGATTTCCAGAGTTCCATCAAAATATGTTTAATTCAGCCATGTTAAGTAGAAAAATCAAGGTTTAAATCATGACACAGTCACTTGAAATTAGTCCACTTACAAGCACAGAACTAGTCTCTTACTGTCTCATTTCAGAGCCGGAAAAGCAACTCCCTTTTTAAGCCAAGTTTTTGTCTTGCTGTAAATACCAGAAGGATAAAAAAAACCTGTATTCTTCTGGCTCGGCAGCTTTTCAGGTAACAGTACATTAAACAAAGTTCTGATGCTTCCATACAATCCATTCAGCAGCAAAATAATGAGATCTTCTGAACAATAAATCGAAATTATTTGCTTCCCAAAAAACTCTGCAGCTAGGTATCAGCATCGGCAGAATCCCCTCCTCACCAGTCTTCCCACCGTCAGAACCATTCTACAAGATTTTTCACTTCCAGAAACACAGATCAGAAGCTTGTGCGGCACAGGGAAGCCGAAGGGGAACCATGTCAAGCCCGCTGCCTTCAAGACTGGACTTGCTGGCTGCTCAGGGCCTGCCAAGAGATCTTCCGAACGACATCAGCTCCTCTGCTTCAAGGGGGACTTCATAACAGAGGAATGTCACTGGGAACGGCAAAACGCTGCACCAGCGGCCAGCATAGAGGCTTTCCCCACGCCTGTTAAAGCCGCTGCACACGCCAGCTCCTCTCCTCGTACAATCTGGAGGCGCGCGCTGAAGAAGCTGCTGGCTGTCACAGCTGTTTGCGAGCCCGTCTCAGTCTTGCCAGCAAGCTTTGCCGTGCTCCCAACGCTCCCCGAACAAGGCGCAAGAGGCTACACGCAGGCGAAAGCTGCCGCTGCCTCTGGTATCCTATTCCCTCCTCTCTGTCCCTGCCGTGCCTCTTCTCCGCAGAGGAAACAATGAGCGAGGTGGAACAGCCGCAGAGGTCTGCCTAAGGAAGGATCTGGGCTGGGCTTTATTATAGTACAGGCAGGGTTACCATGGCAACCAAGGGAACAGCATCTGCTTGCTGCCTAAGCAGGCAGGAGTTGCACAGATCTATTGGAATGATTCATAGTTTGCGTACGTCACGTGTACTTACTGATTTTAACCCTTCCTTGGGAAAACAGCAGCAACACCGCTGCCAGGGAATGTTTTACACTGACACCAAAAGCCTTCCCATCTGGACGGGGCAGGTTAGGACGAAACCTACACCCCGTTCCCGTTGTTCGATGGGGTACTCAAGCAGATCTGTGTGATGGCGCTGCCCATCTCAAACAAGATACTTTCAAGTTAGTGACAATGATACCAGCACAAGATAATGATTAAGCCAGAAGCTCAAAACAAAGCTGAAAAGCTCTGACCATTTCAAGCCCTTTTTTTCCCCACTTTCACACACTGTTACCAACTTTTGTAAGCAAGGGCTCGCTGTCAGTCCCCAGCTCAGCTGCCCCAGGGCAGCTGGGAGACCACAGGGTTGGTACCACCGCTGCCAAGCCCAAAACGGGTGGGGGTAACAAGAGGACCCCACAATAAAAGCAGGTAACACTGCACAGTCAGATGTCACTGGCCGTGGCATTTCTGGAAACAGCCTGTTTGGGAGGATAGCAGAAATAAAAGCTACAGTTTTAAATCCATAAACATAAGTAGGTGTCCAAAGTCAAGACGTGACTAGTTTAGAACTGAAGGGAAAGAGAAATACAGGTATGAAGGTAAGAAAGGCATGTTGAAAGCTGCTCGCTTTCTTGTTTATTCAAGGGTTTTTTTGTTGCCGTTGCTTAATTTGTGATACAAAGTACCATGGTCTTGCATCATCCTCTCCTCCCCTAAACCTTTCAGTAAGAGATTTAATGGAATGATTAATTTGTAGACAATATTTTATGAAATGGTTCTCACGTAAAGTTTTATTGTATCAGAAATGCTACTTGCAAACATGCACACAAGCATAAGGTGCTCTGAGGAAATGGGGTGTCTTGCCTTTTAAGCATTGTTTTTAAGAGTTGAACTCCAGCAACCTGTAACTTGTCTCCAAGAAAAACTACTAGGACAAAATGCAGCATTCCATATCTTATTCTTCATTTCTGAATACATTATATTTGTTTTGAACATTCTCAAATTAGCAGTCTAATAAAAACCCTCAGTGTTAAAAGGGAACCCAACCAATAAAGAAAACCCTTTTTCCCTCACATAGCTGCTCTTTTAAAGAGCTGCAGAGTTGTTTTTTATATGGAAATGAAAAGAGATCTTTCGAGCAGATGCCCCAAGAGCTGGGTGTTTCTTTTATTTTTAACAGAAAAAAAAATTTTAAAAAATCATATTTATTCTGACACAGTTACAGATAACGCTTCATGAAGGATGGAGATCCTACATCCAAGGTTGAAATTTAAGACTTACTACACATTTTCATGCTGTTTAAGCTAAGCTTTATGTTTCAAACATCTGTGCATCTGGAAGTGCAGCTCTGGGCTTGCTACAGTACAGGGATTCTTCATGAGGCACTTTTCTATTTTAGATGGTTTCAGGCTCTGTCTGACTCGGTGGCCCCCCAAAATAGCAGTCAGAGTGCTCCGGACTGTAGCTGCCATGCACGTTAGTCAGCGGTCCCTTCACCTAAACAGGACCAGCAGAGCAGAACTGAAATTTAACCAACCTCCTGGTATATCACCTGTCACAGAATGGGGGCAGATGCACGACCAGGTTCAACCCAACGTCCACAGAAGGCAGCTTTCTTACAGCTTGCTGCAAGAGTAGGTGACCTGAAGGATCTGAAAATCTCTAGAGAATATATTCCACTTTTTTATTAGGCCTCCCCTGAAAAGAACAAGATGTTGTGCCCAATTTACCATGTTCATCCTTTGAAGATTGTAAGACTGCTGATTTGAGTCTATCTACAATACTAAATTTAGTATCTTCTGGCTACCTCATGAACATAGCACTAGGTATTTAAGTATACTCAGCACCTAAATTATTGCTTAGATTTACACTTCAATTAACATCATAGCAAACTGTTTTAGAAGATAATCAGATGCGCTTCCACCATTAAATTCAAATGGTTGAAGATTTTTCCACCCCTTCAGCTGAAATGCAGTGACTGCATGTTCTCCTGCTTGAGGTCCATACCAGAACTGGCTGAGTTCAGCAGCTGCGAGGAGACTAACGGACTACGCAGTCAAACTTAGTTTCCTTAGAAAATCCATCTAAAAATAACTGAGGTCTGGGGAAAAAAAAAAAAAGGATTAAGTTTTCTGAAAAGTTGTAGGAATACTGCTGTATTAAAATGCATCTGTATAGCAATTACATAAAAGAAACATCCTCAGAAATACCTCTCACTGGACACTGTAAGGACCGGGTAGATTATTTCACAACATTTTTTTTTTATTTTCACCCCTCTCCATCAGAAGCATAGTATGTTCACCTCTGCCTTGATCTATGCAGACTGTGTGGGCGCGAGGAGGGTTATTCCACTTAATTAAAATGGACTGCTTCTAGTCTTTCTATTCTGGTAAGTAAAATAATACACCCAAACCTCAGAGGACCCCGTTACATCAGCCAACCAAAGCTGGGGAACACTTGAAAAGTCTAAAGGATGGAGTTTTCAAAAGCTGTAAGAAACTGAGTAGCAAATCATGTTTTGGGGCTTTTCTGATTCAACTGAGATTTCACCTGTATGAAAAACACAAGCCACTGTTAAAAATAATTTTAAAAGTCATAAATCCACTTCCCAATGGATTAAGGTCTATATTAGCCAAAGAAGAGTACCAATTTCAAAGAGCACACTGCCACAGACAAGATGTCCTGCCTGTGGGCACACATACAACGGACCAAGAAAGCTTGGGCTCCCCAGGGAGCCCACCAACTTGTTCTCTTGATTTCTTTCCTAAGGCTCCCCAGCATATGATGCTCAGTAGGACTCCACACAAACTTCCCAGCTCGCAAAAGCTCACAACTGTATTTTAATTAAGTAACAGCATGTGGGTTACACACGGGCTCTATTTACTACTTCTCTAGTGAATCCACGTATCTTTTTGTAACTATCAGCCCACAAACATAGCTCAAAGCATACAGATGTTCTATAATTGTCTCCCAGCCACTTCAGTCCAGCAGTCGTTCTGTCTGAGGAAGGGCTTGTTTCTGAACACAGTCATTTTCTGCCCTTAAAAAATACTAGTGATTATCTCACACCGTGGCCACCCTGGATCTGTCAAGGGTCTGCAGTTTCAGAAACCTGGGAGCACACATTGCTAACCAGTACTGCATGGCTAGTTACCACCGTAGCAAACGGGACCTCGTTATTCAAAAGTTGCTGGATACTTTTATTATTAACATCTATTCCACCTACAACTCAAAAATACAATCCTACACAAAGAAGTAACAATCCCTATTTTTCCCTTCATTCAGTAGAAAACAAAATTCTGCAGTTACATTATATTTTCCAAAAGCTTCTTTCAGCTCATTTTGAGCTTCACCTGTTCTCAAATACATATAATTATGCTAATGACTATACGGGATTGGAAGGTCAAATTAAGAACAGGCCTGCATGTAGCACAGCACATAATGCACACACCATGAGAGCAGGTGGAACTTGCAGCACAGCCTCATGATCAAGTCCAGAGGGTCTTTAGCAATGGTTGGGTCCCCCCATCACCACCTCCCTCCTGGCAGCAATAGCGTGCCTGGAACTGGGAAGGCAATCCAGCTGAAGAGCTACCGAAGGGATACTGGGGATTAGTTTTCACCTAGACTGGATCCCTGAATGATCCTTTGTCAGCAAAGCAGACGTGACATAGAAGGATGGGCAACGTTAGTTTAAACTAACGGCGGAAAGGTCTCTGCTTTTCCCTTGTGGGACCCTCAGTCAGAAACCCATTCTCCTGATGCTTACCTGCCTCACATCCCATCGCGCCACTTAAGTTCGCAAATGTTAACAATTCGTGCACTTCCTGAGTGTTTTCTGCGAGTCATCATCCCACGTACAAACAAGTATCACTATCAAGCACTTGCAAAGATCGTGACAGCTTCAATTCCTTCTCGGGCCTCTTCGTTTGTCCATCTCAATTACACTCAGTCTTCAGCAACCACCGAAGAGCAAAGCCTGCCCTTGTAAGGCTGTTCTGGTCTCGCATTCCACGACGACTCTCTTTCTGTTTCATTAGTAAGAGAACTTAATTTAACCTGTTGTGTTTGACATTATGGACTATTTAAAGACACAGCACTGTGCTGAGCTTAGCTACATGGCTCAAGACTCAATTACTCCTTGGGTTCCTCAGACACTACAAAACAACTTAGATTTTTTTATATCCTCCTTCTTTTTGCCTCTGTATTCTCTATTTTACCACCTGCATTGTCATCTTCAAACAAGGACTAGGAAGCATTCCTAACTACAGGCTGAATTTCTTACATGTAACATCCCATAATAAAAGTTTTTACCACGTCACCTTCAAATTCTCAAGTAAAAAAAGAAATGCTTTAGTACTCAGTCATCTGAAATGCCAAGTAACAGTCTCAAGGCTTCCCAATGATCTGCCAGTTCACCACGGTCCTGCTCCCCCTGGGAACCGCTGCCCAAGTGCCCCACTGCCCCGGCCGGTCGGCAGGGCCCTGGCTGCACATCTGGCAGAGGCACAAAGGCCTAACAGCTGGAGCAAAGGTTTTTGTTTTTTTCTTTCATTCCAAACCAAGACCAACTGAAAGGCTTTAAAACAGCCTTAACTCAGGAAAAACACACCATTTGGTAAGAGCCTGGGCAGATATAGCATGTTTTGTTTTCCACATACAAACAACAAAACTATTTGTGTCTCAGGTTGATTTCTTTAAAACACTCCTATCCACTTGCCAGTTCTCACGCCCCCCTTTCTCTTCAAAATAACTTGCTATTGCACAAGCGAAAAAGACGGATCCCTGAGTACATTTTGTAGAATATCTGGATCTGGGAAAATCTGAAAAATGTGCAAGTTTCAATCACGTTATCAGATTTAAGGGTAAAAACTGTCTAGGTTTGTCTGCCAGGTTAAATCCCACTTCACTGGCAAGAAGTCAGACTTACAAAATGAAAGGCACTTCCTCTGTTACTGTCAGTGAGCTGTCACAACTGTTCATAGAACAGTCGTACTGCGCAGTCTTTAATTTTGATCTTTGTTCATAGCACATAGCAATCTTTTTCATTTAAACTTAAAAAAAATTAACACACAGCTTAAGTTAAACAAAAGGCTTACATTTAGGTCCATGAACAAAAGACTGGAATTGTTCAGGCTCCTGCACCTGCTTACCCTTGACAGAGTTCAAAACCTAGCATAATTTCAAAACCATAACAAGCTGCTTGGCACAAGAGTGCAGAAGATTGCCGTGACACGCGTCGAATAGGGGAGATAGAAATAAATCCCTTGGTCAATTCAAGGCCTGTTCTGAGAGGGCAGAGAAAGATGATGCGATTCACACCACAGCATCCATCTCTCTTTCGAAGCCAGCAGCCCAGACAACAGTCTGCAGCAGCCTAGGCATCGTGTCTACAGCTCAACATCCTTCAGACTCACACCTTCCACGTCTGCTTCCAACACCCCAGGCATCCATCATCAGCTGTGACGCAGGTTCCTACTATGCCCATACTGGAACAAATTTATGACACGGGCCCCCACAAAACCAACGCTGCTGCACAGGTACTGTGGAGACAACAGAAACCTTGCTTCCCCTCTGATTTTGACACAGTATCACATATACCATCATAAAATAATTGACATGACATGGACTCCAAGCCAATCACTGAGGTAAGTTTGCTTCTTACTCCATCTTTTTTCCCATTTGCTGTACTTAGTTTTCCCATGCCTCAAATCCAGAAATTCCCATGAAACTTAACACAGCAAAGATGAAAGGGCTTAGTGGTTTTATCTGCTTTGGGTGGGGTTTTTTGTTTTGTTTTTTTCTTTTCATGGTGGTACGATAAATACAATTCATTCAGATGCCTAGACTGTTTCACCTGCCACGGTAACCATAAGCAGCCTATGGTCAAACGAAAAAGAAAAAAAAAGAGTTGAATGGATAGAATGTTTTAGCACAAGGACTTTGTACAGTGTCTATATACACTGAAATCTCCTTTGTAACCTGAAACATTGGGTATCTCAATATTTACCCTAAATATTTGTTTTCAATTCCTACTTTCATTTTCTACTGAAACTAAGCAAATTAAGCTCACATACACAGTTTTAGTTCATGCTTGTTCAGAATTTAAGACAACTTGCATAGAACTTGACATTGAAGGCATTCCCCTCATACACACAGCCAACTACAAAAGAGACTTAAATTCCATTTCCAGACTTTTTTCTTAGGTTAATTTAATAGCTCACAAAGGCCTCACAAACTAGTGAGCAAGCTAAGACTGCAGTAGCAACAGCTTCTGGATCAATGCTTGTTAAGTTTACACAAGCACACATTAATACCAGAGACTTTTAAAGAAAGTTGCTAAAGCAATTCATAAAGTATCTCACCAATGTAGTCCATGGTTATTTAAAAAAAAAAAAAAAAAAATCTTTATTTTAAACAGAGGTAATAACCTCACAATAAATACTAATTTCTTAAAAGTAGTAATGCATTTCAATCATGGGAAACAATTACATTTTGAAATTCAGTGCCAGTGGCTTTGCAGACAAATATTTTTTAATTTTATTCCTCCAGATTGAGGAGCAAAATGAAACTTCTTGATACTTAAGCACCATAACTGCAAAAAGGCCTATGTAATAAAACTGTCTTTGCAATTTGCCTCTGAAATCTGAGTCTCATCTGATCTGGAACAGGACACAAGAATTCTTTATTTATCATCCAGTCAAATTTGCTTCAGGACAACCATGGCTAGGAAACTAATTAACAGAACGGTGGCAGTGCAAGCTCTAGGAGATTGCATCACCTTGACGGCCGGCCGTTGAAAGCAGGAATGATACCACCCGCATACTGCACATCCTTATTCCACAACTACCTCATTCGTCAAGTGCACCTGTGGCATTACTACTTTTATTTGATAAAAGCAGAGGTGAACTCACTTGGCTGCCATCCTACTAACCTGCCTACTCCAGCTGAAATGTCCAGGGTAAGGAGAAAATGATGATCCAGAACAGAAGGGTAGGGGAAGGCTTTATTCTGTGGCTTGCTGCGTGCTAACCTGACAAGCCTCTCAAAGCACAAAAAGCATTATAAAAATAATCATGTTTTATGGCAAGCACAACAGAGTGCCCTCAAGCAGGGGCAGAAAAGCAACAAGAACATTCCCTGCCACAGAGAGTGACTTCAGGGAGGAAACTAGCAATTTCCCTGGAGACCCACGGCAGAGCTTTTGCCACTTCCCCAGTAGAAATGAATACGCTCTGCCAAGGTTTCAGGAACAACCAAATGGCTCAGAGTCACTGCACATATCTTCTTGAATACCAACTGAAAGAGAACAATAAAAAGGAACAAGGAAAGACAAAACAAGAGAAATAAATCCTTTCTCCAGGTCTCATACAGAAAGAGGTTTGGTTAGACTACAGGGAGGACAAAATGGCAATGAAATTAAAAAAAAGTGTAAGAAGAAACGAAAACCCCATACTCCCCAGGTACAACTGTTGTCTTACAGCATCACTGGAACATCCCTGGTCAGGCAAAGAAGCAGATATGAGCCATTCCCAGACCAACGTGTGAAGGGGAAGTGGACCCACTGTTCCTCAGGCTTGGCACGGGCTGAGCACTGCTGCCAAGCGGAGCCAGTGCTCCACGCTGATAAAAATGGAGCTTACATTAGTCGGGGCCTCCTTCCTCACCTGCACCCTAACTCCTCTCTCCCTTGTCCCTCACAGGAAACAAAACTCACATTCTGCAAAGGTCTGTGCAAGCAGCGTATCGCCTGTCTGGGGAGCGGGAAGGAATTTTTTTTTTCCACCCTAATTTATATAATTTATCTTGACTGTGGGCATGTCAACCTTCTCGCTCCGAACACATTCATCTGCAGCATGGATGAGGGAGTTTGAAGCATGAAAACAAGCAGGAAAAAACCTGCATCTGATGCTCAGAAAGTAAAGGTTAAAATGGCCAGCTCTAGAGAGAACTAGAGGATTCGGAAGCGAGTATAAGGGAGGTCCCTGACACTCTCTAACCCCAAGAATGTGGCAGCAACATTAAAGGGGTAAACATCTCATATCTACCTAGTGGTAATTTATTAAAGCTGTACTTTATGCCTGAACATGGATTCGTCTCACCCACATCTTCTGAGAAAGAAAACATCCTCTGCAGCCCACAATGAGCATTGTCCCACATAACACTGAGAAAACAGCAAAAAGCTGTTGAAGTGTTATGTGTGCAGCTGATTAAACCTCCATGTGCAAGGTTCCAAACCATTTTTATATACAAAGAGGTACTGCTTTTAACATCATCTTCAATCTCTTTAAAAAAAAAAAAAAAAAACAGTGATCCAGTCTGATCAATAAATTTGAAACACACAATCAGACACCCACATACTTCAAACGAGACAAGAAAAAAGTTAGAAATTTTGCTGGGACATCATCGTTCCCCTCTCACGCAAGAAGCACGTTCACACATATGAAATGAAGCTTTTTATCACAGAGAAACGTTACACAATGTTTGCTAAAGAAGGTCAGAGAGCGAATGCATCTGATATGCCTGCAAGTCCACCCCATAGCCTAACTTCTCACCAGCAACACTTGGTTCCCAGCTGCCGTGCGCTCTCTGCCGCTTTTGTAAGCTCTCATCCACATCCCCCCTGCTACCACCACCCTTCCCAACATTTATCACATGCCTCACATCCATTCTTTAGATTATGAATCTTGGAGGGTAGATTTGTCTTACTGTTTCTGTAAGAGATATGTAACACTCACGTACGTTGTAACAACAACAAAACAAACAAAAAGCACAGCACTATCAACTCAGTAAGATAAAATTCTGTACCTTATGCTCTCATTTAAGAAAAGTCACATTTAAGTACGATACTTACACTCCTTACGGATTTAAATAAAAAAAATTATAACAGAAGGGGCAAGAACAGGGCTAAGCAGAGGCACAGAGTGAGTCTTACTAAGTTCCAAATGCACTTGAAAGCTCCACTTCCCTCTGAATTAACCAATATTAGAGAAACCAGATAAAAAGGAAAAAACCCTTAAATTTGCATTTCTTATTTTGCTTACAGAACTACACTTGTGATAAAAGAAAACACATCAATAATTTTCATAACTGAACACTCCACATATTTATACCTGTCAAAATAAATTTACCGTTCTACCACCACGGTCACCCTTGATGAGATCAGTGAAAAACTGTAGTTTCCCATTTCATTTGTAATCAAAGTAGAAGGTCAGCCATCCTTTCCTCTGTACAAAATTCTGCACACTTTTACAGCAGTATGTAATTAGTCCAAGATTAATAAAAATCTGTAAACAAAGGTAATTGTGAAATACAACTTTTAATCTAAGTTTTTAAACGATTTAAGTTTAAATACGACTATCAGTAATAATTGCAACAACTAGAGTTCCAAAATACATTTTTGGAAAATGTTAATTCTTTTGTCCCCCAAACTATGTTTCTGTTGAACTTAAGAATGGCCCATCCTGAACATACATAGTTTTTGTACCTTGAATTGTTTCAGTACAAAACAAAGCTATCAACGTTAAAGCTGAGGGAACAAGCTAAAAATATACTATGTTTTTTGAAAGCCCATGTACATAACCATCCAGCACTTCCCTTCCATCTGAATGGAAGAGGAAAAACTGAAAAACAAAACAGAAACAGGAAATTCTTACAGCACAAATATACTGGAAAGTACTAAAAACATTTTCTTTACATTCGTTCACGTCAAAAGGATCAAACCAAGCAAACGATAGACAGTTAAGGGTTTTTTCCATTTATACAAATAAAAATCCACCACGAAGAAAGTTTTTTGTTGATAAACATTACCATACAAATACTAGACATTCTCTCCAATGGGGGCCAAAAACTACAAACAGAACAAGGTGGGCAGTAAGCTAGGCGTTAGCTTTTCTATCACTTAAGAAAGATACTATCGAAAAGAGGAAGCTATCTTAGGCTAGGGGAGATACCTAATGTCAACCAGAAACACAATGTGCAACTTATCCGTAAGAAAAGGAAGCTATTTGCATGGTGAAATGAAAACATGAGCATGTAAGCAAATACAAAGCAGGCTGAACACCACAAGCTCCCTGCAAACGTGCCCAAGCAGCTCTGTTGTTTTGATCAAATACACGATCTCAACACGCAACTGATTCGATCCTCCCCGAGGTCCCATCTTCAGGTAGGGAACCTCCCCAGCGTGCCAGGCAGCCACAGGGCAAAAGCTTCAGCCTGCAAAGGATCCCCTTGCACCAGGGAGGCAAAACAAAGCACTACCGTAGCCAGGGCTCTTAATGTTACAAGTCCAACATGGGAACAGTTATTTCTCCATCACTTGACCCAAAGGACTCTCACACGTTAAGCACCAGTAACTGCAAAGTATCTTTAACAGAGACTCTCTGAGGACAAACGCAGCCTAAAATACCTCCAACTGCTAAACTTCTCTCACAGGGCAAAGAAGGTTAAGTGAAGTGAAAGACAACGAACCTGGGAACATGCTACTTCTGCTCAAAACGGTAACGGGAAGAAGAGAGGTTGGGAAATCTCCTGTTCCATTAAGAGTGAGTCAAATTACGTGCAAACGAGAAAGGACAATCCGATATGAAGAGACAATCAAGGTATTTCGTTCTCTTTGATGGAAAGTTTTACTGTCCATTCAGACCTGCATACGAGCGGTCATCAACCCCCTCCTCACCAACACCCTTCTGCAAAGGCATCAAAATCCAGCTTCCGGGACAATGCCAGATGCAGCAATTTCATTCCACCTCCTTAAAATTTCACCATGAAATTCTGATTCGTCTCGCTAAATGTGGTCTGAGCAGCTTTGCAGCATTACAGCTCAGCCAGCATCTCACCGTTCAGCAGAGGCAGTCAGCTCCGGTATGTAGGCTGGATGGGATCTGTCATTCCCACCCTGTAACAGCAGGAATCCCCTTATGCGAGAAGAGCTCTTTCCCTATGCACTGCTGAGCTTCTGGGGAAGGAGGATTTGGCCCACACATTTATTAAGCAGCTTCTAGCAGAAAGAAAAACGTCTCCTCAAATTTCACAAGTTCTAGTGTTGCTTGGTAACACCATACCTAAAGTCAGGGTCCACTTCAGTGTGCTCCCGAGGGTCAGGCAGCACGGGCAGTTCAAAATACAGCGAACACACGCGGGCCAATTTCAAGGAGTGATGGACAGACTGCATGCTATACTGAGGCATGACATGTCCTCTGAAGAGTTGGATTTGGACCAAAGCACGCTGCCCTCTTAAATCAGTCAGTAAGTGCCAAGTTTGCTGTTTCTTAAATAGTGCATTTCTGTAATCCTTTTCAAAGGGATAAACTATGGAAGTTTTTACTACCATCTGCCTGGAGAAATTTGGTAGTATTTCTCTTTCTCATAGAGGGTGCTCAGGTAATCTCCAGCTACTGAAGGTTCAAATCTGACTTCCAGAATTCAACGAATACTCTGAAGGAAGAGCATGCTTTTTTGTGCAAGGGATTTCCTTCTTCCAAGAGTAGTAGCAAGAAGCTGGAAGGTAAAACTGTATCTTACATCATTTCAACTGTTTTCAGCATAATCACATGCTGCCTAAAAATTGTCTAAACCACCTTCCCACTGCACAGCTGGGAAGCCCTGAGCACCTGATTGTTCCTTCCATTTTCTCCCTACAAAACACTATTCCATGTGTCTTTCATTTACATCAGCCACTTCTCAATCGCAGTAAGTAGAACAAATATCAGGTATAAGTTTATACAATCCATGCCATTTTTATGAAAAAAGCAATAGCATTTATTTGCTGTTGCTGTGTAACACTGCACGCATACATGGTCCCATTATTTCTTGGACTATTACTGCCTCCTCATTCTCTCACGCACAGCACATCAGCCCCACGTCACCCAACAGGAGGGTGGCTGCACAGCCTGGCCACACAACAGCCCGATGCTCCCATGTCCCCTGGGACATGGTCCGTGCACTGGTGGGGGACCACGAGCCAGCTGACCCCACGCTTGCCCCGAGCTATACCCAGCCAACAGGCTTTTCTGGAGCCCAGCAGCAGCGTGGTACAAGAATACCCCCGCGATGCTGCAGAAGGCTACATCTTAAATTGCTTATAAGGGTCATTGTTACAGCTGTGGCCTTCATTTACATTTTTTAGCTTAACTGCATTATTTCCTGCTGGGTCTGGAACTTTGTGGAGATAAAAGGTTGATTTGTTGAAATTCCTTCTGCGTTCTCAACCAGACTTGCTGTATTTCCTGCCCTGAACTGTGAAATACTGCTGAATTATGGAACAAATCCAGAAGTAAATCCAGTCTCATCCAACATCTGCAATCACCAACCCTAGCAATCAAAACTTGCTAAATATGTACTGTGGTTAGCAAACAATCTATACTGCCTTCCTTAGTGTGACAGGTATTTGTTAGTCTCAACCATGAATCACTAAACCAAATACTACATTTTTTCCAAACTTCATTCAGGCTTAAGATTTACCTTAAGTTACTTCTTAAGAGAAGCTTTGCACTGCAGTACAAAGTCCTCTCATATCTTGAGGAAAGTCCACTACAAAGAATTACTTTCACCATGCTCAAGTTGCCCTCTAAAATGCCATTTCCTTTCAGTACAGTAAACACGCACTGGCTGTATGCACAACTCACAACTCCTGAAAGAACAGGAACAATAGTGGGAACTTGGCTGTCTCCCAGCATTAGTGACATGGACAACAACATGGGAAAGCAGGAACTGAGTCAAAACAACTTTAGCTCAAAATATTAGTAGGGAGGCAGTGAAGTTACCTCTGCTTTGTATGGATAAATGAGGTTTAACAATCCACTTTAGTGAGTAAGCATGCTCACTACTTCAGGCTCAAATTAAAGGGCAGAGGCAGACAGTTCTCCAGCTCCAGCTGCTCTGAGCCTGGAATGACATAGCCATTACCAAAAAAAAAAATTACCAGGTCTACAAATAGTTACATCTCACTGAATGCAAACCTTATTGCACCAAGTTAACCTGGAATGCGCTATTTCATAAAAGCATTTTATGGTAAATTAAACTTAATACCACACCTAATTACAACAAACTGTCTTGGATTCTGCACTGTTTCCCTCGTGGGAGATCTGAAGCTGCGTGAGGACGAGTGGCCGCGGGCCAGCACGCCAGCCTCCCATGGCTGAACAGCACTCTCTCGTGTTCCTGAGGAAAAACGGACTTCCTCAGCCGGGTTTATTTTTATTTTGCTTGCTCCTAATAAAAAGTTAGAGTCCTTCTTCTACAGCAGCATTTGGGAATCAGGAAAATGCCTTTCCAAACAGATTTTTCCCTGCAACAGGGCTTTGTTTACTCAGATTATTTGAAAAGAAGATTTAGCTGCTGACAGCAGCACAGCAGACATACCTCAGACACGACCTGAGTGTGAGGGATTTTTAAGTTTTTGGAAAAAATGCATGCCTGAAATGCAATTGTCCTGTCAAAAGCAAATCCCGTAACAGAATAGCAGCAGACACTGTCCACAGGAAATCCCCAGGCAGCGCACACGAAGGGAAGCCACACAACACCAACACAGAATGCCTTCCCTGCCTTAAAGCAGGGATAATCATTACCCGTGAGACGCAGACCGACGATTAAGGTTTCTTTCCATCACCCATCAAAATGCTATTGCAGCAACATGCCATGGCAGCATGGTTATTAGCGAGCTGCCACTTCCTTTGGAGTCACCTGATAAAGAGGTATCAAAACCACTCTTAAAAGGTAGCAGCTAAAATCTTGTCAAAACAAACTTTAGATCTTCCTTCTTACTAAGATACTCCGATTTTATTTTGACTTTGTAATTATTGTTTAATGACTATCAATAAAGAACAAGAAGGTCTTTTTGAACCATCACAGTGCTGCATTTTATTTAAAACATGCCATTTTCTTTTGAATGCTTTCAGGATGTAGCGTTTGTTTACTATTTGAGCAAAGACAAGTGCCAGGCTGAGAAGAAAAAACTCATCAAGAATGGTACCTAGCATGCTGAGGAGACTCACCACCATCATCCATACCAGAAGGCCAAAACTGAGCAATGAACCTGGAGCCCACTTTCATTTCAACTGTGTACCACAGTATTATGTATGTGTAACACAGAGCTACAAGATTTAAGAGAGATCTCTGTTCCTAACAGGACACTGGTCTCCCACACGCTTTTCAGACCTTCATATTGTTGAAGTGGAGCCAAGGCCACTCTTTTACACCATACCTATGATATTTTCCTGTTTTCAAGGCATGTTCAGCCACTCACCTGCCCCAGACTCTTTTCCTGTCACACTCAGGTGAAACTAATGAAACTATCCATTTTATGAGGCATCAGGATTTTATGCATCCACCATACGCACTGGGAGGGGATCCAGACCAGGCCAACATCTGTCTGCCAACAGAAAGACCACATGTTCACTAGACATCATGGTGTCTGTCATATAAGGGGGTGCACTGGTAGCTGCTCTCAGCTCTTCCAGTTGTCTTCTCTCATCCGCTGACTTCATCTGTCTTATCTGGATTGCACAGCAATCACGTAGCTCTCCATCGAGCCCAAAGATTTTGACTGTTGATTGTCTCCAATACTACCACGGCACAGCTGGAGGCACAGCCAGGTCCCCCACTAACCATCAAACCAGCCAGGACCATTCTGAAGGTGGCTCAGCAGAAGCAACCACCAAAGTTGCAGCTGGTTCCTGACCAAGGTACTAAAAATTGCCCCTAGCAGAGTTCACGTCCTGACACCAACCCTCTTCTCCCCAGGAGTACTGCAGTTGAAAATAAGCCAGGGCTTCTGTTCTTTGCCTTCAGCACCTATTCTGGCACGGATCCAGAGATTTCCAATCTCTTGCCAGCTCTGCCCCCACTGCAAGGTCTGGCCCCCACTCACCAAGCTGACTTACGTTACCTAGTTCTACCTGTGACTTGGATCATCCTTTATCAGTGTGCTTCTACAGTAGCCTCAGCTACATCAAAAAAGAGATTACATCATCAAAATTGCAGCATCCCACAAAATGCCCTGGGGCAGAGTGAGAATTGCTCACACCTTTGAGATGGCTAAGGACAGGAACAGAAGCAACTGAGAGCACTCCACTAGTGGCTGTGTCCACGAGCAAGCCAAAAAAGCTGGTTATTGGACAAAGGGCATTGCAAAGGAACAGGAATCCTCCTTCCTGTGGCTGCATACCTGGCATGCTGGCCAGCTCGACGGTGTGACTGATGCGAGCAGCTGGACAACAGACTATTGAGCCTCACTTAAAGGACTTCTTATGCAAGTCAGACCTAAAGACGTCTCGTATCAGCTGCAGCAAAGCTTCTCACCAGCTAGAAAAGGGATGATGAATACCCCATGTACCCTGGAAAATACTCAAACATAATAAATATAGCACATGGTCACTGTAAGACTGGCACTTGAATACATAATAACAATAATTAACCAATTAAAGATGATTAAAAGATCACAGCTAGGATGAAGGTACATGGCAGAGTCAAGAAGGAAGTGATGATGTGGAATACAGACAACTATGATTCAGTCGCTGAACTTCAGCTCCTGAACTACAGATGACCACAATGCATTTGGCAATTAGTGCGCAGTGCTCTGCTTTATGTTTATCTGAGCAGTTCACTGAGGGGGTCCAAACAACAAATAGAGTCTGTAACTGAAAACATGACTGAAAGCAACTCAGTAAGTTTGGATTCCAGGTTGATAGAAAAAGCAGCAAGAAGTACCGGTGCTGACACCAGCTGGATGGTAAACAGCCAGCCCTGAAGACACCAGGAAGAGCAACACCACCAGCAGCCTACGGGAAAACACAGGCTAAGGCAGGACCAACGACAGGCAGTCCTAGCAAGGGCTGCAGACAGACCTAAGAGGCAGCCTGGACCCTTTTTTCCCCTATCACCAGCAAAAGCTCAGTTGAATGCCATATCTCACACCATCTATAATCTGAATGGTCAGAATCAAAGAAGGATCAGTATGTTGCTGGAGTCACAAAACCACAAGCTTCTGAGAAATTTCTCCCAACAACGAGCACATTTATAGTAAGAAGAGACAGTTTGCTGAGAGTGAGCCAAACGCAGAGTGGTCTTTAAGAGTCCTGCTCTTCCCCCTCTCAAAGAAACATCAGCTAATTTGACCAAAACCAGACTGTGTTATCACACCAGCCAGGAACTCTTGGATTCTTGAAGAGCCATCCTAACGGCTCATAAAAGCCTTATGCAGCAATCTGCAAGGCTTCATCAACATCCTTGGCTTTCCTCTTTCATTGTTCTTTTGTTTTTGCTAGTTGGTACAGTTGCAGCAGTAGTTCTCAGTAGCTCTCGTAAGTCCAGCTTCTGTCATCAAAAAAGTCCGATGCTCAGTCTTCCCAAGGAACCAGCTTCTCAGTAATCCCTGTTTCAGTGTTATGCATCACACTAAAGAAAACACCAACCGAGAGCGAGCTGCAGTATTTCAGAGTCCTGTGGCATGCCTCATTAAGAATGCAAATGATCCAGGTTTGATAAGCTTGCTCTTCTAATTTTTACAACTCAAATTGAAAAGGGAGCTCAAGGTTGAATTACTAGACAGAACTCTGCCTCCATCCAATACAACCTACTGAACAAAACATTTTGCCAGACACAAAGACTACTTTTCAGAAACTTAGAGCTGTCACTCAACACCCCTGACTACAAGACACAGACTTCTTCCTGCAGTCATCATTGCACACAGACTTCGGCAGACCACAGACTATGCTGTGCTCAAAAAATACTACGAGGATATCTTTTGACAACTTTCCTGCCCATCACAGCAATACATATCCTATTCAAAGATCAGGAGAGGAATCAGCAAGTAACTAGATGACAGCTAGCACTGAGTGGGTCCGCTGATGTCCAGCAACTCTACCACCATGTAGGAGTAAAATATATACACAGTAGAAGAGATGCAGCCTATCAAGAACTCAAAATAGTAGCTTTAAAAATGGATTGTCATTATAATATTTTTTAATTAAGAGTTACAGCTTCTTCAGGTATATCTACCTAATGAATAAAGTATCTTAGCTCCCCAAGACAGATTAAATAACACAAAGCTTGACAACTAACCCCAACGTCTCTGGTTACTCCTAATTAGAGAGAGAACTAATAAATATCTCCTTAGTAGCCTTCAGCTCTAACATCAACACAGAAAGTGACAAAAGGCACAGCTGTGCTTTTCCCTTACACTTTCTTTTTTCATGTACATTTAGTATTACGAATATCACAATTGTTCTTCCAATATTTTCTTGCAACATATCAGGAGAGTGTACACTAATGAAAATACCTGAGAAATACTTCAAGGTCTCTAAAAGAGTTTATACATGGAAAAAACATAAACACACCTGTTTCTGTTAAAGACTAAAACTGCACAATATTAAATATCCCAGTGATCTTCTGGACCGATCAAAAAGTTTGTTTTGGTTTATTTTTTTTCCTGGCCTTATGAAGGGGGGGGAAAAAAAAAAAAAAAAAAATCACCAGATATATGTGGAAGCAAAAGCATTCAGAGATCTCTTTCAGACTTCTCACACTGGCAAACCACAAAGAACATCCGCCCCCTCATCATACTGAAATCTGATATATCACACCAATTTTTTAATGTGTCATTTAAAGAAAGCTTACCTCTTAAAAATCTAGCTAATCAAATAAAATAAAAACACTTAAGAAATGGCAGAGACTTCCATGTCTTACAACACTACAGTCTCCAACAGGAAAAGGTTTTTAAGAAAATGCCCAGTTCTTCAAGTACTATTTTCTCTCCTAGCTGCAAAAAATTTACAGTAGGCAATCTCATCTCACTAGTGACCAAAGCACAGACAAGGCAAGGATTGCAAAATTGAACTCTAAATGAGGAAAGCCAACTCGTTGCTACAGTGTCAAAATGCAGTAGCAAAGAGCTAACATTAAAAGGTTTAAAGCATAGGTGCCACTACATGCTGAACTTAGAGCTGAAGACGATTGCTACATTAATGCAGACAATGCCACAAGCAAATGAAAACTGATACCTGATTAGTACAGAAGAAATTAAAACATTATGCAGTTAGGTTCAAAGTAATACAGTATTCAAAAAGGCTTTAAAAATCAAATCCATCTTTTATAAATGTGAAAATACCAGACAAATAGCAATCACTAAGCAAAAGTAACTCTCCAGAGCTGGCAGACTAGCATGGTAAATAAAAGCAGCCTGTTAAAAAGAGCTTTTCATTCAAGAGGGGCCTAAGAATTAATTGAAGACGAAGTGCTCACCGAGGCAAGTAAAACCTATTAACACAGTTAAATTAAAAATAAGTAAGGAATTGTAAAAATACACACTTTTAAAGCCATTAGTACTGGCCATTTTGCTTAAATAGCAGGCAGCAGCTCTAGCTAGCAGCAGGGGAAGGAGTGCTGCTGGAAGCAGCAGTCTCCAGGGTCCATGGATAGCTTTTAAACATATGGGAAGAATAGTTCCAATACGCAGTAAGCAAAGCTACAACTCCTACAGTTAGGCATAAACAAGGAAGAAATTCCAATTACTAAGAGGGTTTTCTGAGGCACATTCAAGTAGTCTGGAGTCTCCTCATTTTAAAGTGAGCATGAAAGATGAAATAGCTTTTCTCACCCAAAATAAATCCCAAGTTTAATGTTACTATTCAGAAAGTAACTGTAAAGTAAAGCCTATTGCTACCTATGAACATTCTCAGGATTTATGAAAACAGTCAAAAACGTCCAACTTGGTAAGCACAATTACATTAAAAGGTACGCTTACCCACAAATATTGCAGCAACTTCAGCAAACGTGGACAGTAATAATACTCCATCTTCCAAAGCACAAAGTTAACGCAAAACCATCTTCTTAGAGTCAGCCTCCCCACTCTTCCCCACCTCCAGCAGAAGCCAAAAGCAGACCGGAGCAATTAAAAAAAGCAACGTGAATAATGTACGGTGTCTGTTTATCCGGCCCCACGTCACCACGCTGAGCTCTGTGCCTTTAACAGATGCTGTGGCTACTTATAAGCAGTAGCTGAGCTACCAGCACCACGTGACTTAACCACTTGTTATTTAGCATCTAACTGCTCAGACTTCTCCCATCTCGGTAATCCGTAACGTGTTAGTCTAGAATTAATAATAGTACTTTGGGTTTCACACGAAAAAAGCCCTTCATCTGGAAGGCAAGAGAAGCTTCTAAAGGCACGCTCTTGTGCGGGCTGGGTTATGAAACGCTATTAATGCCACCGCAGTTGTAGGGGTTGCCAGCTGACCTTATTTTTTGGTAATGTACAAGAAAAATAAAAAACCACACATGAAACAAAAGCTCCTGCTTTTAATATCAAAATGTCTTTTGTGAATGAGAAGAAATAGAAACAACAAAGTGTCTTTTTACATACCATTGGAATGTTCCCAGCAAATGAATACTACCAAAAAAGGAAGAATGTCTGGGCAAACTCAGTTATTAACCAACACTGGGTCATCCTCCTCCGGGCTGTTTTCAGCAATAGGAAGCAGAGCTAAACAACCGAACGATGGTAGGTATCTTGTGAAGAGCAAAAAAATGGGAATCATGACACTTCTATCTGTTCCTACTTTTTTGACCTATGTCCTTTTTTTGATGGGAAAAGGAAAAGAAAAGTGACAGGAGCCAGTCCAGGGAGGGCCCTGACTGCCTTTCCCCCCAACCCAGCTCTCACCTTTCCCAGAGAGGGACAACACGGAGGTGACACAAAACAGCTTCCAGGACTCCACAGTCTTGTTGCTTGCAGTTCTGGTTCTGGGTGTTTAAGAAAAACACCCCCCACACACTTTTCTAATGGCCACCTAAAAGATCTTGTACAGCTGAAACATTTTTTTGCTTTTCTTCCAGGCTGATTCAGTTTTTAGGCTACCAAAACAATATGCACATGATGGTTTTTTTAGTGCATCTGTTGCCATCTGGGAAGGAGCGAAGCTGTAATATTAGAGGCTTTATACAATCAGAACATGAGAAGGCTTGCTTTTCAATCGGCAGGAGAGAGACCTGGCATGGGCAGAACTGGAAACAACTGGGGAACTGTGACAAGCCAAACTATAAATTCGTCTGCACATGTTTATAAAAATATTTATATTCTCTTCTTTGCAGTTCATTTCCAAAATATTTTTAAGAGTCATCTCACGGTTTTCTTAAACAAATCCTCTTCCACCCACACATCACAGTCTCACATAAGTGCATCTTTTTATGGATACCATTATGGATACCAGATTTTCCTCACCAAAGGACAAAAAACCCCCCAGAGTTTAATATAATAAAAAAATATATAACCAGGGACTTCAAAATTAGTCATGCCTACACCAGTTCTAGTACCAGAGTGCCCCGTTTTAACTACGCAAAGCAGCAATTTTGGTTTTAAACCATAGTTGCATTAAAGCTGGTCTGTTTCCAGATGGAGGCACAATCCCTTCAGCCCGATAGGGCAAGCGCAGTTACTTCTATTTGGGGGATGAGCCGCATGGCACATTCCACAGGTTTTAATTCACGAGACTCCTATCAGTCTTGATGATTTAACCAGGAATTGAGGTTTGTGACCAAACGTCAGAGAATTAAAGACCTGTGTCAGCTGTGGTGGAATCATTACCATTTATGAAAGACGATACTTGCAAACGTCTTCTGAAATTCAAGTGGTTCACCATAGCACGTTGCAGTTACAGTGCCTTCTAAGGCAGCACAGAGTGCGTAACAACCCTAAGTCTTACAACAGGCTACAAAACCAGAGAGCGTTCTTATCTTCCAGATAGTTGCAGCGGCTCGCAGTAGCTCAAACTGCATTTAGGGTCTGAAGGAAAAGCCCGCTACAGCAGCCTAAGGCACTAAGCCATGCAGATGGGCGCCCTGCCTGCTGGAGCGCCTGAGGGATCTGCCGCTCATTCTGTGAGCTAAAAGCCCGGTTGTCCACAGCGAACGCAAGAAAAACTTTATTTTTATACCTATACTGTGATGCAGCCAGGGCAAAAGCACAACACACAAAGTATTTGACTTCATTAAGAAGTAAATATTTTTAAATGGGCAGGGAAAAGTTTTGTCTTCTCCATACTGTTAGCTCTAGTGAAGCAAACAGGAAAATATTTATTCATATAAATTCTATTCTTTTCCTGAATTCTCTATTAGGTGAATGCTTTTGTATCTGAAACTATTTCCTTCTTTACTAGAATCAGGCTATATCAAAGAGTGAAAAGGGAAAAGAAAAAACCTTACATTGGAATAGAATGTTTAAGCACTAAGCTACAATTAGCAGTAATGTAACACAGTCACTTGTTAAAAAAAATACTAACAACAAAGCTTACAATCACAAACTTATTCTAACCTCCACGAAAAAGAAAGGCAGGCCAAAATATTCACACAGAAGTCATAAATACAGAAGAATTTCCCTTGCTTTTCACCTGTATTTTTGTCACTCACGCACCCTGGAAAGCAGAAGTCCATCTCCGGTCCTAACCCAAAGGCTGCGGCTCTCCGTCTGACTCCTGCTGCGCAAGTCGCTTTCTGAACAGCTCAGCAAAAGGCAGCCAAGAGAACCCTAAAACATCCAACTACACAGTAGCAGGATAGTTCTGCAGATCGTAACGTGTTCTTCAGTACATGAGACATGTAATGTTACCGACCGCAGAAAAAATATACTCTAAGAAAGCTGTCAGTCTTCAAAGATCTTCTCAGTTTGAAGGTTTTAAACTGTGACACCTACACAGTCTCAAAGACCACCACATTAAAATGCAGACTTCGTTATCCTCTATTCTGGAACAGCCCAAATAAATAAGGGAGCAGTTCCAAACTGTGATATTTCTATTATTCATGGGGAGAGAAACCATCTTTTCAGGTTGTAGAACACATAAAGTACACTGAGACACTGTAGCCCAACTCTTCCTCAAACTCCAGCATATAAATCAGTGGTAGTATGATAAGTTCACACTCATTAATTCACCACAGTCCAATACATTCTTCATCATTAATTTACCACAATCTTCACAGGTGCTGAAGTCTGTACAGCTACTGCTGTAAGTACAGAACGCTTTTCCTTTCCACCAGGAACATTACCTCTTTGAATGCTGTGATGCTTTACCAGCCTTGTAATACTTACAGAACTGAAGATTTTCTTGGTAAAAGACATACAGAGAAAAGTATCACCCATAGTAAACACACAGATGATGGTAGTCTAGCAATGATGCTGGAATCTTAAAAACAGTGTAAAGCTTTTGTAAAGCAATACAAACTCAAAATAGCTAAAAAAAAAAAAAGCAATCTAAATGAGTGTTAAATCTCAAGAGTATCATCCTTCGCAACTTCAACCACCAATCCAATATCATCAATTGTATATTGTAACGGTTTGATTTCAAAGCAGGCCTGCATAACATTTTGAAAAATAACCTCATTGAAAGTAGGTTCCCTAGAATATAATCACAAAGAAATGACTTCTCCAGAAATAAAATTATACTATTGCACCTTGCTTCCATTTAGAATTGTGTTCATCCATAAGAGTCTAGTTCATTAGCTGTCCTGGGAAACTGCATTCAAGTAGTCGTTTATTATCACAGGCAGATGGGAGATAATGCAACAAATACATATTAATTTAAGTTGGTTTGGCAATTATCAAAGAATACAGGACAGTTCATTACACAACTTCAGTAGTGAATGTGAATGAAGTGAAACTTTTATTCTGCAGTAAAAGTAGCAACTTGCCACTTTATGCACTACAGTCTCATTAGAAAGGTAACGATACCTTGAGTGACCAGTGCTACGTACTGTAGCATATTTCTTGTCACTATGCCATGGGAAAAAGCAAGTAACTTCACAACTAAACAGATAGACATGAAACTCTTCAAACAAAACAGTGGCCGTTTTGTTTCCTCGTAATCCTCTTTCAAAGGTGTACTAAGTGGAACACAGATTGCATTCAAATTCAGAGGAAATATGACACTTAACTGTGACTCTTCTGTGGATTTATCTTGACCTCTCGCATCCCTCAAACTCAAACACAACTACAACGCGTCTCTCCACCAGAGGGAAGTATTGAAACGTACTGATGAGAACGGTGATGGCACAGCAAAAATCTTTGTATTTTCTCCAAATGAAAACAAAGGTATTCGTCTCGGGACAGAAGAAATAGTTCAGTTTTACATAATCTTCTGCGATACCTATGTGGGGCTTTGGAAAACACGAAAGCGAGTTTTCCACCTCCTGAATGCATTTAAAAATCGCTTCTCTGCACCTGCTCACTCACAATTTATATGCACGAAGGCCAGACTGCCCTTTTTGCTACCATGGCACTGCAGAACAACAAATACACCACGACTGGGCTTTTCAAAGCAAGACAAAGGATCTTACTGAATTCCAGTGGATGCCGGACATGTGAATTTTCTCTTTTAGTGGGGCTGACAGCCTTCCTTTCCTGTCTCAGGCTACATCTTGCCAACAACATCTTTACATGTTTGCACCCTAAGCTGATGGCATATAACTACTTTTAGGCATTGAATGACAATTGCCAATTGTGTAAATAACCCAACTTTCCCCTAAGATGAACATTCAACCTGAAGTCCATGCTAAGAATGGGAAAGACAAGGGAATGTCACAGCCCTTGGATACCTTCCATGAAGTTTTAAGACTAGAATTAAAACATGAGCCTGTTTCCAAAACTCCTGTTAGGAAACTGTTTACAAAACCCTTACAGGTTTGGGTGTTTTCTTTTTCTTCACTAGAAGAGAAAAAAGAACTCACTCAGTTCCTTTCCTTTTTCATCTTTTTGCCCCTCCTCTATTAAAGGACTGTAAATAGCAGTATGCGTAATTACTAAGACAGGACCTCTGCAGAGGACAATACATTCAGTCACCACATGAGTGTGCTAGCAGACTAAGAGGACAGATGAGATTTGACCTTGGGACAGTTACTATGAGAACATCTTTTAGTCACCCCTTTTCCATACAAGTGGGAGAGTTTTGAAAAGATGTGGGACATACAGACTTTCAAACACTGCAAAGAATGTATGTGCAGAGTTATAAGAGTGCACTCTGATGTGACTACAGATTATTCCACTGTATCAAATCTGTTTCCATACACAAGGTTATAAAAAAAAAAACAAACACAACCACCACACAGCACTTGCAGTGGTTCAAAACAAGTTGTTCCAGTAAGAAAGGATTTCAGTGGCAGCAGCAATGTCTCTCTTCAAATTGTAGAGTTCTGTGCTGTTGATGTGGTTTTCAAGTCCTTTATGGTCCACAGAAAATTTTGATATTTTATTTATTATAGAACTTTTGGAAGATCCAGATCTTTGCTTTGTATTTCAGAACAACATCTGGACACAGGATGCTATTTCCCAACATAAAATTCATCTGTGGGCTAAAGTCAGGAAATGCTCCTGCAACTTAGAAGACTATCACCCAACAACTTTAAGTGGGAATTTACCCCGAAAGTATGCATACTGGAGGCAAATCAGACTACCTAAAAAGTCAGCTGTTATTTTTCACTGTGTGTTGCCTACAGGAAGAAAGTTAAATCCATCATTTTTCAGGCTACGACATGGTTCTATTTGTCTGCACAATTTTCTAGAAAAGACTTCTCTGGAATCTAACCAGTTTTCACTATCCAAGCTAAGAAACAAACACAAAGCATAACGATCTAGACACATCTTAAGAGTTCAGGAATAAAATTCTTTGCTTAGAAAGAAAAATTAACAAGCTGCATGGTTACTGCTTTGTGTTTGAAGATTTGGCATAGACCAGTGTGGTGAATCCCAGGAAGAAGCATTCTCTGCCAGTTAAGCTCCACAGAAAGTGCATCTGCTTCTTCTGCTAGGAAGACACATACTTTCTTTCACAGCTATTTGCAAAAAGGAAAACAGTGCTGAACGGAGTAAGCCAGGCTGCATCTCCCTTATCTTTCCCCTAGCCCCTGCCCCAGAACCTCCTCCAGAACAACATACCTTCCCGTTATCTGCCCTTCTGTCCTTATAGAAAACGTGGCAGCTTCTCCGAGTAGAAACCAATGAAAAGTCTGTTCCATCTGTTTTGCCTGAACTCTGCCTGGTCCACTCTTTCCTAGAAACCTGTTAAAGTAAAGTTATATACATTATTACTTATATACGCATACACACACACGTATATAAAATGCCCTTTTGAAAAAAAAACCAAACAAAAAACAAAAAACAGAAAAAACAGAGAAGTCCAAAGCTGAAAATGCAAAATGAAAAAACATTATAGCCATCAATGTCCAACTGGCTACGCATTAATGCATCACTGCCTTAAGTGCATCACTTCCATTTCACCAAAGTCAGTATCGGCAGTGAAGTTTCACATACAGATAAGATCCATTCACCCAGTTAAAAAAAAAAAAATTTGCTTCCTTCAGGAAAAAAAAAACAACACACCAACAGAAAGAACTCCAAAAAGATCACTGTTGACAACTTATAAAATAAACCCAAACTACTGCTTTTCAAATAATTATAAAATTGCAGAGTTAACAACTTAACATCCTAGGTTTGTAATGTTAATAAAGTAATACACACGCATTTTGAAGGGTTTTCAAGCTCTCCATGAAAACATCAATAAATATTTATACACTTGAAACAAAAATCTAGTAATCTAGTACAATATAAAATCCTCAAGAAAATACAACCCAAAAGGAAATGAACTCTATTGAAAAGTATGTATCTGCTCACTGGCTGCAAAGTCACAGCTCCCACTGAAAAGCGGTACAGAGACATAATAAAAGCTTCTCCTCACTTTCAATTTTAGTTACAGGAAACACTTAGATCCCATTTGGCAATACCTTTTTATCCTCATGGAAGAATGATTCTGACTGAGATGTCATCTTCTGTTTCCATCCATTATCCGCACTTTCCAAAGGGAAGCTTTGCCTGGATCGGTATAGATCCTTTCTTCCCCTTACTTCTTGCATAAGCGGTAGATTGTCTTTTCCTTGGCGGCTCTTTTCTGAATAGGATCGTCTTAAATCTGGGGGTCCAATTCCTAAACCAGATGTGTAGTTCTTCCAATCAGTGTTACTTTTCACATCAGAAGAGTTGTTCTCACTCGCGTTACTTTTGTTCCTCGTTATATAGCTCCGCGCTACATTTTTGCTCCAATCACCTTCTGGAGACATCTCCAAGAACTGTTCTTTTGTGAACAACTTCTTCTGTAAAAAGCCATCATCTGCCTTTACGGACAACTTGGAAGAAAAATTAACTTCCAACCTTTGGTCTGTACCAACTGCATTTAGAGGCTGTACTTTGTCAATGACAAATTTTGAACTTTGGTTCCTGGAAGCTAAGTTCACTTCTTCATCATCCTCATCAACAATGAAGGTTTTCTTCCTAGGGAACTCCCCGGGTGAATTTACAAGCTTATCTGAAAAAAAGCTGCTAGGATTTCCCCAGTAAGGAGGACTGAACTTTTTGTCTTTGGACTTCTGTTGATCAAACTCAGGACTACATGATTCCAGTTTCTCTTTGCTCTTTTCATTTAAAATTAATTTCTCTTGCCTGTGATACTCTCCTGCACAGTCATCTTGTTTGTTATTAACAGAATACTGATCTGATCCCTTCCACTCTTTCCAGCTATAGGAAGAGGTCGTCCTATCTGACACATTTCTTTTGTTCTTTGATTTCTCTCTACTAACTGAACTGTGATCTTCAGAGAACTTGTCTTGAATGTTACTGGCCTTCACCGATTCTTCTTTATATTCTGCCATAAGTGCATCAATATCAAGAATTTGGGATCTGTAACCATCCTCAGCCTTCCTTCCAGATAAATCATAATTATTTTCACTACTTTTTTGGGGCACTGGTTCACTGTCTTCATGGAACTGTGCAAAGTGCAGGGGGGATCTGGGGTCTTGGTAAGAGGAGACTTTTCTTCTGCTACTTTTGAGATCAGTTTGAGCTGTATTTTCCAGATCCTGTCTTAACAGGAAAGCATCAACATCTATAATTTTCTCTTTAGAATGATCCAGACCTCTTTCATGATACTGTTGATTATCTTTCCTAGATACATGAAAGTTACCAAATGCAATGCTTTTGGAAAAAGTATCATCTTTGTCATCTTTGACCCAATTCTTGCTAATATGCACTTCCCGTGAGTCTTCTCTACAATTCGTACTCGTGATATTTTTATTTGGTTGCTGCAATAAAGGTTTGGACCTTCCAGGAAAAACAGGGTCCAGATGAATTGTTGCTCCCTCACCTGAGCTAGAAACCGTCTTAGTTTCACTTGCACTAGGAGTACCAACAATGCCTTTCTCTTTCTTGTTACCAGGAATCTGATAAGTCACTGCAAAATAAGTTGCCTTTGGCTCAAAGGCAGAACCCTGATTTTTCAAATAACCATCAGGACTGCCAAGACCAGTTTGGTTTGCCTCATTCCCTTCCACCCCTTCTTTGCTTTTTTTGCTTCTCTTTTTAACTGAGCCTTCATCCAGTTGCAGTGAATCTGTCCGACTCAGCCTTTTGATATTCTCAGGAGTGAGCCAGACAACTTCTTCTGTCTTCACAGAATCCTGAGGCAATGTCCTCCTTCTCCACCTTTCAGAAATCTTCGAGTCAGAAACACTACTTCTGGTTCTCCTGACTTTTTCTTCTGGATCTATTACTCTGATTTTTTCGCTGTTTTCATGAGCTGCATTATCTAAGCTAAAGTCTTGTTCTTTCCAATTTAGGTCTAGATTTTTCCTTAAATCAAAGGACCTTGATTCCTCTTTATTAATTGTTAGTATTTTCATATCAGGGTGGTGGCTACTGGAAGATTTACAAAATTGCCCGCTTGAAAGCACTGAAGACAACTGGACCTCATCTTTATTTAAATTTGTTGAAATAACTTCATGATCAAAGTTGGTTCTGAATTCATAGCCATCTGTCCCATCTGGTCCAAAGCTCCTCTTCTCAGAAGAGCATTTCATTATATTAGACCTCTCTGTTTTATCCATGGAAGAGATTTCACTCTTATCATTTTTAATTTCAGAATGTAGTTTGTTTAATTTTTCATTCATTCCCAAATATTTACTTTTCTTTGTAGAATAAAGTATTTTCTCAGCTATTAATATCGGATCAGTTTCAGTTTTCGCAGAATCTTTTTTCTGTTCAGGTAAAGTGCATTCACTGGAGAAAAAATCAGTAGGTTCTTTCAACAAAGACTTGGTCGTAAAACCTTTTGTGTCTGTAGCTTCTGAAATAATGCTATCTTCTTTCAAGTAGAGGGTTTTACTATTTGTCCTAACCAGCTGACCAGTGTGTAAAACATCCTCATCATTTTTATTCTCTTTCACAGATGACTTTCTAGCTCTGAGTGTCATGGCCTTTTTTTCAGGAGCCATTGTAATGGCTTCACTAAGAGCTCTTTCACCACATGTCTGAAAGATTTCATATCTTGGCTCTATTCTTTGGTAAATGAGAGACTCTTCTGCATTTTTAGGAGTAGGTTTTTCACTTTTCTCAACCAAAGATTTTTCTAAGAGAATTCCTGGAGTCATTTTCTTGTCTTCACTTGAACAAGCTGGTTTTCCATTTTTTTCCACAACTGCTATAGGTTTTGATGGATCAGATTGCTTGTGATACTCCTCCTTTATACTAGTTGTTTCCTCCACTTCTCCCATCCACGATTGTCTGTTGTGCCCCAAAGCCACCACATCATGCTTTGCCTCAAGTTCATTATTCATTTTCAGTGCAGAATCAATTCCAGGACGATCAGCAGCAACGTTATGCTTCTGAACTTTATGGTCAAACATGGTGGCTCGGACAGTTTTAATGTAGGTCTTTTCCATAAGTGTGGTTGGTTTTAATTTTTTTTCCAAGTTGCTTGTGAATAAGACAGAATTTTCACTTTGCTGAGAAAAATGCTGACCATCTCCAAGGAAGCTTCCTTTTCTCTCTATCTGATCAGGTTTATTTGTTATTTTTAAAATCTGCCGTGGTTTCCAAGAGTTCCCACTAGCATGTGCTTCAGTGAAATCTGTGCTATGTGCAATCTTCATCTCTTTACTCTGGAACAAGAAAATGCAACAGTTAAGATAGTTTATTTAAAAGATGCGTAACAAAGTTTATTTTTAAAACTTACTTGCACCTACTCTGTGCAACACAGCCTGCACAAGTTAAACACATCCATGCTCTCTGAACACAAAATCCACTGAGACAAAGGTAATCTAAGCAAATGTGTACCTCCAGCTCCTGAATCTTGACTATAACAGAATTATTTCATATCTTGATTTTTACTTTTAATACAAGAAAGAAAAAAATGTAGGAAGTGTAGATACAGGACGTATGCATGATTCTGTGAGTTCTTGAGCTCTGATTTCACAACACATTTTAATCTGCAGTGAATTTATACCCACATCGTACTCCAGGAGAAGGCAACAAATGCAAAAATAGTACAAAAACTTAAGACGGTTCATAACCCCACCATCACAGAAACATTTATGAACACTTATGTTGCAAACCCTACAGAAATTCAAGTTCAAAGCAAAGCACAGAACAGCACCACAGGGATGTAGGCACCTTAAGAGGAAGTCTGAACTCCTGGGAGACACCAAATGTACTGTCTTTTCAAATATAGCTGTTCACTAACTAAATAGTTACATGGTCAGTAACTGTAAGGAACATGAAAATCTGAATAAACACCACAGCTGGAGCTGCTCAGCTAAGAAGAATGTTAAGGCTGAGCTGAAGTGAAAAGAGAAAGTGGAAATTAATATTTATTGCTAATCTTTACTATTATTTACTTGCAAGAAATACAACTAGCACCCTGAAAGCTGTTATTTTTAACATCTGTTGAAAAAGTATAGCATGCAAATAATAAACAGAATCAAAGAATATTCCTTGGTCCTACAAGAGTTAAATCTTTTTTTCAAGTTTTAAAATTTAAAATGTGGAATTGACTTAAGATTTTCTCTTTTAAAAAAAGCTGAAGAGTATCAGAAAATTAACCCTAACGACATTCATGAACAAAGATTTTAAAATCTGATCTACATTCTTCCAGGAATTCAAATGAATTTTTTTAATCTACTTTTATAGTCAGATTCTGACAACAGCACTTCCATTAATGGACGATTTTCTTTCTAAAACAAACCGATCTTCTTTAAAATTATACTAAACTACAGAAACTTTGTGTCCAGCTGATAGTTTCCTTACCATATATTCCTATCTTAAACCTAGACAGGAAAAAAAGCACAGCCAAGAACTCACAAGACATACCCTTAAAACAACATTAAATCTCCAATACTAAGAAGCAGCAGCAGACAAGTTAGTTTCGCAACACTGAAGTTGCTTGCTTAGAAACAAAGACAGCCTAACAGCTTTTACAGCAGCCAGAACTTTATGTATAATACTTTATTGTCAAAACTTCTAAGTTAAATGTTATTTAGGAGGCTGACGGAAACATACAGCATGCATTTGCTAAGGAGCTGTGACTTAGATGTAGAAATGCACTACACCAACACTATGCTCAGAGAAAATAAAGGATGATCACTGCACAAAACCAGAACAGCCAGAGTCAATTCACTATGGGTTTTCATGCATTAGAATTACCATTAAAGTAGTATATATAAAATATTTCTCACATATGCCACTGCATGTATTAAACAGCATGCATATTCAACTTTTTAAAAACTCAACAGACATGATACTGCCATACTGCCATCAGTGTGTCCCAAGGATAGACTGACACAAGTAAACCCATTAGGATTATGCCATTCTTAATACTCTCAATACCCATTTGCAAGTCATTAATTGACAGTGCTGTCTGCATTCTAAATGCAAATCTAACTGGAGACCACATCAGATGATGCCATTTTCTTACGTTTTGATTTTCTTGCATTTCATTGATAGAGTCGTTTGTAGTTTCAGCAGGTTTCTCAGGCTTTGCTTCGCTGGTTGATGTTGGACTCAAAAACCTAAGACAAAAGACTTCTGTCACTTCTAGTCCAGTTAGTTAGCAGGTACACTTTCTACCAAAGCAGACTGGTAGAAATTATCCAATAAATTATATTCTTAAAGGAGAAATGTCACTATTTCATAGTAACTGTATTTGGTGGTTTAATTGTATCTAGACCAAAGGATCGTTGTTTCCCAAAAAATGATTAGATATGCAGCTCATTGTATAGTATAAGGCTTTAGAGATACATGATGAGGCACAGTGAGAGAGATACTAATACTCTCATGCCTCCGTTGAATTTCTTTTCTTTATTTTGATCACAATGTTAAAAAGCCAAGGTTTGCTGAAAAATTGTACTATTCTGCTGTTCATAAAGCAGGTCTTGTTAGCCAAACATCTGCTGAGTTCAGTATGCGAAGCACACTTCCTTTACACTACCAAAAAACATTATCTTTCTTTCCTCATCCCTTTGTCATCACGTACAGAACATGAACTACCCAGACTAGTACCAGGCCCTGCAGTATGGCCGCAGATAGTATTGCTATGCACACAAAGGGCTATCTCATTCGTGTCACAAAGACATTTTTATGATTTTGAATAATCAATTACCCAACTTTGTACTGAGAGAATACGTTTTATCTTGGACCAAATCTCCCTTTACTGGAAAAGATTTTTTTGGTGTGGTTTTGGCATGTAAAAAATTAGCAGACCTCATATTACTTTAACAACACTGCTCATTGCCACAGCTTAGGCAGATAGGCAGAACAGACATCGTAGATATTTAGGCGTTAGTATGACTGCGAAGTAAGATTCCTGCCTGGCTGAAAACCTTATACGCTATACCACTGTCAAAGACATGGTAACCATTCTTTTACTTTCTCACACATATATAAACTTGCAGTCTACAATGCTCACCTCGATTTCAAAATGCATGAAATTTTAATAATAGATATATCGTTACACTAACATGCAAAGGCCACAATGCTGACAGCTTGCTTTTTTTTGCAGCTGTTGTCAGGATATATTTCATTAAATTTTCTTTTTTTGGGGTAGGATAACATGAGAGAGAGGCTCAAGAACAATACTATGTAAAAATAGCTACATTTAGTGGAACCAAAACATTTAGTTGTTTTACTGTACTGAAAGAGCAAGTTTTTACTGAATGAGATGAAGTTAACAGGATTAAATAGAACTTCTCAGCAACCTACATCTTTGTTAAGTCGGCAGAAAGTGGTCGTGATTGAAGTGACCTGCGTGGATTTCCTGGCTTAACATCAGTATTTTCTGCTGTCAGTTCTTTGATTCTCTGCTGGATGTTCACACATCTGTTTGCCTTCTCAGCAGTTGACAGGAGAAGCTCTGTATCCATTGAGGTACTGGGATTTTCTGAAGTAAACAAACTAATGTGTTTTTTAACACTACCTCTTACAATACTGTTCTCTTTTTCTGAGGAAGCTGCAGGGCTTTCACAGCCTAGAAACATATATGTTTCCTTTTGATCCAGTCTCTTCCCCTCCATATTAGTTCTGCTTTCACTAGTGATTTCATGGCTTCTTTCAGAACCATGCAAGTTAGTCGCTATTTCTGGTTTTGTCTCAATTGTTTCACCTTTAGATTTAAGCTTTGTTTCCCATGTGTATTTTCCATTATTTAGGGTGCCAATGTCCTGACTACTGCACTTCAAATTTGTTTTAGAGGAACTGCCTTTATTAAATTCAGTTTCTTCAGGTTTTGGCCGCATTTCAGACTGATCATGACAGCCCATGCCAGTAAAAGAAATTATCGGTACATTCTCCTTGCTTTCATGAGACGAACAAGTCTTCTTGCAAGAAGAAAGGTCCTTATGTTCAAACTTAGCTGTCAGGTCCATGGACAAAGGCCTTGGTTTTCTAACCCAGGATTTCTCTGTAGGAGACTTTTCCTCAGAAGGTTCTGCGGTCCGATGCTTTTGATCTCGTAATGATTCCAGAAAAATAGCAGACACTGGTCTATGTTTTGGCCTTTGCTGCACTTCAATAGAGAAATCAACTTTACTGTTGGTATTATTTGCATCATCATTGTTTTTCTCCCCCAGATGACCTTCATAAGCATCTTTTTTTTCACCAGTTTTGAGGGAGTTCCAAGAGACTGGTCTAAGACTGGAGGAAAGTGATATCTGCCTATGAAGAGACCCTTCAGGGTTCCTGGATGTCCCAGGTGGCTGAGAGGGTTTCTCCAGCTTCACGCTGCACTGAAGCTCTTTTGTTTCCATAGTACTAACTACTCTGTGGTCACCAGCAGCCCTTTTTTCTTGGGCCAGGCTTACCTTGGATTGCTCTGTGCCCGCTGTCTCAAAAAGAATGACAGTGTTTGCACTGGGACCAGTGTAGAAAGTCATGTTTGTGACTACTTCACTGCCAGCCTTATTTTCATTTTCAATTACTTTCTGATCTATTAGCGGAGGAACATTTCCACCTAATACTTTAACAGATGATGTTTCTTCAGTGGCCTTTCTAATAAGGCTACTTGATCTGAAAGCTGGAATAGGTGGTTTTACATTTGCAAAAGTATCCGACGATTTCTCTTTAGAAAAAGGCTTTGGGAAAAGTCTTGGCCTTGGCCCTAGCGATGGCATTGCTGCAGATCTCAAAGTACTCCCAAACTTGTTCTTCTCTTCGAGAGCTAGTGGTGCTGAAGCCTCCTTTGTCTTGTTACTTGCATCTGAAAGCACACTTACATACACACGCTGCGATTTATCCTCATTTCTGATTTCATTTAAGTCAGGTACTGTTGTCAAAGAGGCCAAAGTAGAATTTAATTCTACTCTTGTTGCCATAGTTGTAATTACACATTCAACAGAACTAAAGAAATCCAACAAGGAAAAAGAATCTGAAAAAAAAGAAAGAAAAAGCAAGTATTAATGTAGAGTCAGCATGAACATCAAATAACATCATTCTAATTTAAATTCATAAGGTAGCGAAACTCAGATTAAGGCACCTTTCGGATATGCTGTTTACTGAGTGTATCACATACAGAAAGACACATTGTTCCTCCTTTTCAAAAAAAAAAAAACCAGCAAGAAATACCATTATTCATTGATTAGGCCTAACAACCAAAGAATATCACAAAACCTACAAGAGCATCTGCACAGCACTGAGTCCCCATTAGTCAAGTAAGTTTCAAGGGTTGAGATACTTAAAAATAAAGAAATTAATTACTTTTTTGAAGCAGACATCTCAATGTTCAAAAAACATGTGGATTCAGGACATGGTTTAGGGGACATGGTGGCGCTGCATTAATGGTTGGACTTGATGATCTTGACGGTCCTTTCTAACCTAGTGATTCTGTGATTCTGTGAATGTTGACATACTAACATCAACTCCTTTTTACAATGTAAATAGCTCGCCAGATGCATTGAGTATGCACTTTCAGGCTAACAAAAATATCGAGATTGGTGTGACTGAAAGTGTTATTTGTTATCTATTAGCCAAGGCCTACAATTAAACAATGGAAATAAATGCATATTATACAAATCTCAAAAAGCTTTGCTACTGCTTACCATTATTTGCATTTCCTGCTGCAACCAATCTATACAACCTGATTCTCTTCTCATAGTGAAAACAAGATCTTGGTCACCAAGATCACATTAAGAACAGGGGAAAGTGGTCACTCAGCAACACTGATCAGACCTCTCCTGCAAATAAACAAAGAGTGTTCAGATTCAAGTATGGCACATACCCAGATCTACACAGGTAATACCCCATGAGACAAAAATCCTGAGTATTTTAAGGGAAAAAAAAACAACCTGTCTCCCATTTTGAAACATAAAGCCACCTGACTTAATTCTATAAAGCAAAAGAATGTTTATTTTTCAGACAGTTATTAAAGAATCAACAAGAAATTATCACCGAAAGCCTGAAAGGTATAACTGAAAGGTAAAGTGTAAATAATCTGGTCTGCACAACTGACAGACCAAATTTGAATATAGTTAAAACCACATTTCAATGAGTACTGTTTGCAAATTCAAGTGTTGTCAATCACTGGTTAAACACTGAGCTCTGTATTACTGTAATCTCGATTACTGTAATTTACTTTCTGTTGTAAATCTCCTTCCTGTGACAACAGTATGTGAAGTGCTAGCTGAGAAGCTAACCTTCAAACGGCTGATTTCCAATCAAAATCTGACTTTTACCGTGACGAAGCAGTTTTTCCAATATCTTGCCAACAAAGGCAGGGGATTAGCTTCGGCTTTAATTATATTCTTACTGCAGAGATGAGGGAAAACCAGCAGTAATTAGAATTTCAGCAACAAGAACTAACCTGAATTTTTCCTAATAAAAAGTATATTTAAATTTTGTACCAGATGCAGGTGGCTATGTGAGGTTAGCTGCATTTTTTTTTCCCCCTTTAAAAGCTGTCTTATTCTTCATTTTTAGGAAATTCATATTGTATTTCACAGTCTCTCATTCAGGGGCGCAATTCTGTGTTGCCACTCTCTTGACCACTTTTCGGCAGCCTTTGACGGGGCAGTCTTTGGACTTCTCTCGTCTGATCTATTTTGGTGTGTGTTTACCCTACAAATATGCCTATTTGTAAATTCTGTGGAATATGGAGTCCCCTCCATGTGAACATTATTTTAAAAATTGCCTTCCTAAGTCTGCAGTCTGGAAAAATGGTTATTCCACCTTCAGCTTCCCTTGAATAACTAACACCACACTGGCACCATAAATTGCAGAGCCTTATTTTTGTCCCTTGCATTTATGCCTTCCTCTCTCAGGCAGGCTAATGAACTCTGTTCACCTTGCCTGTTCCCTTTCATCTTCCAATCCACTTGAAATTCTGCCTCAACTGCTTACATGCTGTGATAGTCCCCTTTGAGTCCATGACCTCTCCTTTCCAAAACAGTCACTAACCCAATCAGCTTATCAGAATCAATCTGTGCCTTCCACAGTCTCAAATATCTTAAGGAAATCTTCCTCCTTCTCCCACTCCTTATTCTAAGAAACATCATTAAAATCTGATTAAAATGCTCTCACATTCCAAGGAGGCAAAGGTTTTGTGAAGAGCAGTTACACTCTAAAAGTAGAATAGTAACACTTGCTGAAAAAAAGGGCGATGCTAACAGGAAATACTGCAAAGCACAAAATTAAGCTGTAAAAACAGCATCTGTCTTTCAATACTTGAGACCAGGTTTGTTCATATCATTCCGTAGTTCTGTTTCTTTGGAAAAGAAGGGGGCACAGAGCTTCTTAAAAGGAATAAAACTTGATCCTCAACGGAACGCAAGGCAGCAAGTATACAATGCGGGACATAATCCTTGCTAACAGCGTACAACTCATTTCTCCAGCCAACATTCCTAAACCACAATTTACCCATTCTGATGATAGTTGTTCCTTAGTTTTATTACACTACACTTCAGCTTTACAGAATCCTGTTCTCTCTACACGATCTAGCAAAGTCAGTTTTCGGGTTTTAAATTCTGAATACTCAGATACCCTGCAACAGGTATGTGGCCTGAAACAGACAAGTATTCAAAAAAAGAGAACAAAATATTTGGGGGGGGGGGGGGGGGAAAATCACCCAATTTTGGGAATTATAAAGCTCCCGGAACTTCAAAAAGCTGTATATTTGATAAAGAGGAGTCATGTTATCAATGCCATATATAACATACACTAGACATTGTGCCTCGGTTTTGAAATATACACCTTGGTTTTGACAAGCGTGCTTCTCTCTAATAAAATATTATCTACTCAAGTTGGCAACGTACACCATTTTGGTCAATTTTTAAAAAAATCAACTGTAAAACTAAATTGCATGAGAATTTTGGATGCTATTAATATTTAGTGTTACCACTGTAATCGTACTATTACAATTTTAAATCTCTCATCGTCAGCGACAATATGGTATTCCCAGCTGTTCTGGGTTGTACTCTGCGTGCACAAATGAAAGTATAAATGGCACTGAAATAGCTTTTGAAATTCTTCTCTCTTTCAACAAAGAGAATGGCACATGAAGGCCCCACTGCTCTTCTTCCTCAGCTTCAAAACAACTGCAACTGTGATTTTTCCTGGACCAAGCTGAATCACTACAGGGTGTTAGAGATGCACACGCAAACACCGCTCCAGGCTCAAACTGAGTCTTAAATGCTTAATGTCTTGAGGTGTTGTTTGGATTTTTAATTAAACAATCTATCTTTATAAAGATTACTAACATTGCTCATTAGAAATCAAAATGGATTATTCACTTCACAGTATTATTTTTTCAAAAATCACACGGGAAGGTCTTCACCCAAAACACACTCTTTATATTTAGCGTTTGCCTGCCCTGCCTTGCCCACCAGCGGCACACAGAACTATTATTTACATCACTGGTAATTCCTTTAAGCCTATTAGGACAACAGGAGCGGCAGCCTGCAGATAATTTTTCCACCATGAATCACGTGATTATTGCCAACTTCCTTGCTCATAAATATGAATGTTTTAAATGACACAAAGCAAAATAATCTATAATCTGTCCCTGAACCTCACAGCAGAGAAACAAGTCCATCTGTCTTTTGTAAGGATGGAAAGCATAAAAATTTCACAGAGAAAATCTCTCTGATATTAAAACAACAAACAAAACAAAAACCCAAAATCCGGTTTATAAATTTTAAAACAACCAGAAGCCATGGCTCCGAAAGCAAATATCTGTGTCTGTTTATACTAAGACTACTCCAGTAAAAAATTACCAAATAACCACACGGTTTTCCTTCTTTAGGCAAAACTTTACCAGCAAATCTACTACCAATATAAAAAAATTCCTCCCTTAGTGTGTAAATACAGGAAGAGATTTGTATAACTACATGTATTAGCAGCTTCTGAAAACACAGCTTTGCCAATGACTAGATATTCATCTGTCCTGCAGGTTTCCACGGGCATAGCAAAGCCACAGGAGCTAAAACAAATGCAGCGACCATACATGCCGCACAGACACTCGACACAAGATTTACTTCATTCCTTCTGCAGAAGGCTTTCCCACTGTCTGAAATGGTTCAGTCTTCAAAAAAAGTTTTTTCTTTTTCATTTTTTTTCCCCCCTCCCTCTCCTCACTGACCACCTATTGGCCTCACTCTACAGCCATTTGTATCAGTTATCCTCAGCAATCAACCTGCTGCTGCTTCCTACACCACTTGGAGAGCTGCTGATAGGATCTGCTCTGCTAATTCTTCTTTAATCTGATCACTCACTGTGCACGTATGAAAAAAAGAATAACTTAACCATGTGTGTGAATACTGTCAAGAATTTAGGACTTACTATAGCACCGTCAAAATAACATGAAGAAAAAAACCCTATTCTGAAACTTTTATAACTAAGGAGATCATGCAACTAATTCAATTAAAAAAAAAAAAAAGCAGCTTTTTCTATTCTTGGATTTAAGCCCAATTCACATTATTAGTACCGTCATTCACTGAAATGGGATCCATCAGTTGTATTTAAGAGGACATACAGGGTCTCTCAAAGAGAACGATTAACAAAAATACTGTCATACTGGCTCTGGTTTTTAAAAATATTCCTGCACAAATTTATTCACAAAGTAAGAACAACCAATAAAATGCCTTTAAATTATCTTTTCCTGGATTCACAGTGAGGAGTTCATTAGAAGAAGGTGCTTGTTCTGCTCCTCAATAATCAAAATTAACAAGTGGGAACTAAAAATACGTATTTCAAATTTCACAAGACAGATATCTTGCGACCTGCAAAGCCCCATGGATCTTTAATACTAATGTTCCATAGCACTGCAAAATCTAAAATAGTCTTTCTCCATTCCCCATGCACAAGCCTATTTGAAGCCTCTCGTTCTGTTGGGGTTTTTTTAAAGAAGGACAAAGTACCGTTCTTTTGGATATTATAGTCCAGTCCCATCACAAGGATAAAATACTCCACTCTGACATTTTCTCCCACTGCAGAGAAAGATCAGCGTTTCATTAAATAAAGCGCCCATCCTATAAATAGCAGCATTTACAAGCACTTGTAAATCTCTAATTGCTATTGCCAGTACAATTGCATAACTATCATCACTTGTTCGAGCTCCACTGAGATCTAGACGTGCACTGAAGAACAGAAATATTTTCAGCTGTCCTTTCAATTGCACTGGCTTCTCAGTGCTAGAGTGAAAACTTCACACCTTGTATTTTAATAGCCATTATTTTAATAATTTAAATATTTTAACCCACGTTACAAGGTATGATAGTCAAAAGGGTAACGAATTATGAAGCACTACAAGTAGCTTCAGTAATTCAAACTGGCCCCACACAGGCAGTAACCTTTACAGCAAACCAAAAATTTGATGTTAAATATGTTGGCGTGTCTACGTAATGGACAACATAAATCTAAGATGACACTCTTGATGTACCAGGACAATCGATTGAGACAATCATACCAGAAAACACATTAATTTATGTTAAAATAGGATTCAACAGCAAAATGCAACTGTCCATAACAGAGACTGAAACGCACTGTGAGAGCTGTGGGGCAGAGGGAGTCATCCTCCAAACTTCCTTCAATTTGTGAGACAAAGGTCGGTTTGGAGGGAATGACTTGTGAAAAGAATTGTATGTAATTGTCTGCTTCCCCAGCTGTCAGTCCCATAGAGTTTTCATAACAACGTTTGTGTGTCACATATAAAAAGTAACCAAACAGGATTAAGCTACAAAAATCAGTCACCAGCAGTGAGCAGTAACATCCCTGGCCCTTGTCTGACCGGCAGCGTGTCTGCACTCCATCCAGAAAGAAAAGGTTATTTCTAGAAAATAGTTTCAGAATTTCACCCTTTAAAAATGTCCAGTTTGATTCTGGATTATCAGCCTGCTTGTTCTGCTGCTCGTCCGCTCCACGCAGCTCAGCTCCCATCACACAGCGCCGACGGACATAGCACCCACCACCCCTCCTGTCCAACAAAACACTCTTCTCCTCTGTAGTGTTGGGTGGTTTTAAAGGAAGAATCTGTGATTCTTCCCAGCAAAGACCGATCCCTCCAAACACCAAACATAGTCACAGGACTATACCTTCCCCTGCATGGCCATCACATTTATTGTCAATCCTCACCCATTTTCAGGGTTTTCGTCTCTGAAAAGATCTCAAAAAATTCTGCACTGTGAGTTTTGGGGGCAATTGCCACTGTTTTACAGGCAATTAAGGGCAACTACTTCTCTGTCAAGATAAACTTTGTTAAAACCAAACTCTTGGCTAGGGTTTCTCCCCTTTGTACATCATTGCCAGTGTGTTCCCCTCAAGAGAGAGGTCCACCAAGAGTACACAGGCTGAAAGAGCATGTTAGGCATTTCCTCTGACCTGTACAACTACCTCATTACATCTCATTCTTCCATAATTTCATTTCTCCACAACCGTCTCATTGACAGTTTCAGAGTAAACTCTTCTCCCTTCCAAGTTCCGCAGAGGGCCTAATTTGTTTTGAAAGTCTCATGAGACCTAGCTAGAACAAACCCTAACCACAGGAAAAATGCTTTTAAATGTTGGTGAATCATCATTTTTTGGTATGAGATGCTGTGCATCCTCACCCTCCTGAGTCATCTTTTATTTCCAGCTAGCATTCCGCATGACGGATTCCACCTGGCTCATTAGTGGGTGGGTATTTTCAGAAAGTCCAATTCTTTCGGCCATTGAAATAAAGAACAAAAGCAAAATCTTGATCTCTGCCAACAGAGGATGACATTCAGCAGCAGCAACACAAATTACGGGACAAGGCCGAAGTCAGGCTAAGAGCATGTTTGTGCGGAACGTCAGTATTCCCAGCAGGCCTGAGAAAGCGCCGTTTTGTTTGCTTGTGTCATCAAACATTTGCTTTTGTGGTCAGCTTCAATTCCTGTTAATATTCTTTTAGGTTTCATCCTCATAAATGCGTTTCACCCACAAACAGGGCCTGCAAATAACCTCTCCCCATTATATGCAGTTCAGTGTGAAAAAAAGACATTCCAGAAACAAGAAACAACTGCATTGTGTGCTAGATGAAATATTAATGATCAGGTTTGGCTACAAGTGAGAAAAATTGACTATGGAGCTGAAAAAAAGAGAAAGAAGTCAAACCAAGGCTCTTGCAGGAAGATGTTCAGTTGTTTCAGGCAGAACTCTGTTCTATATGCAGTTCCAAACGGTCAACAGGGTTATACCTGACTCAGCGGAGGGTGGATACTTCAGTTTGCAACCTGGCAAGTTTCTCCTCAAACCTTTTCAGAATCATCATAAAGCTTCCCCCTGGCTAATTTGTAGGAAAAACATGGTTTTCTCGTTGCAGGAAGCTTAACTTGATCGCTAACTTTATTTAAAATAAATTTTGACTGGAATGAGGTTTTTTTTGCACAGATGCTAAAGGAGCAGGATTAAATCCCTGGCTATGTCTTTTTCATACTCTTATGCTGTACATCATGAATACGATGAAATTAATCACATACTAATTTATTTATACCTCCTTTCAGTGTATGGTCTCCATGACCTTGCCTTAGAAGAGGTGAAATTTGGTCCGTTATTGTTTCAGAAATACATCAAGTAGCTACTGATCCCTCTGATCTTGAGCAGGCAGGACTTTTCAACCATCCCTTTCTAGCTGAAGCCCACAGAGGCAAGGCAGGGCTGCATTTTCTCTAGAGTCTCCAGCTTTGAGCGTGAATGCTCTCATTTGGCACGCACAGCATGGACACAGCTGAAGGAGAGCAAGGAGATGGAGCACCCAGCTGTCTGCAGCACAGATAGAAGTACAGGACTGAAAAAAACCCCAATAAACCTTTGGCATTCTTCCCTTTAATACTCCCCTACAGAATACCACATTCAATACCATGTTTCAACAGTAAAAGGAGCTTAGAGACCACCCACATCTGAAGATATTTACTGTAATTGCATGTGCTCCTTGTCCTCTTGGCAGTAAGGCAGGACAAAGGACAACTGTCTCCCATCTCAGAGCTGACAGGACACAGGTACTACCACTGGATTTTCTGTTTTGCTCATCGCACTTGCTGCCTTCAGAGGTACCAGCTGCTGCAAATGCTTTATAAGTGGCAACGGTATTATTTGGACACTTTCCTCCCAAAACACTGGTGAAAACTACACGGACACTGACATAGAAACTATTTATTTCATGGAGGAAAAGTGAAGTTAAAATACCCCTCAGAAAACCCCTGCAGTAAAACACCTTGCTAAGCTTGCCAGCCAGCATGGAAACAAGCAAAGCTAATGAGAACTGCAAAGGTGCAACACCTCCATGACTCGGGAGAGATGGGTCTGCTTCTGACCCGAAGTGGCATGCAAGTCAAAGTATCAAGTGAAACTGTTCTGGGGGCTTTGGTTTATTAAAAAAAAAAAAAAAAAAAAAAATCGAAAATCCACCTACTTGTTATAAAAATAGGCAAGTGCCTTCACAGAAGTACTGCTTGCAAGCAAAGGCTATGAAGCCTTCAGAAATAAACCTGACACACCACCCTCTGCACCCAGGAAGGATCCAGAGGGAATTTCATATGAACTGAGCTTCTGAAGGTCACTATATTACAGAAATAGAACAATGTGAGAAGACATTTCCTGCTTGCCTTTATGCATGGCAGGTTCTTTTGTGTCAGAAGGGACTATAAGAAAGGACAAAGCCCATAATCCTCTGATCTTCCTCTTCAAATTCTAACAGGATTTCCAGCACTGGAAAACGCATTTGTGACCTGGCCCTGTAAACCACCTTCAGAAAGTATAACCAGCTTGCATTGTTTTGGGATCAACTTGGAATCTCCAATACTAATTTATAAATGCTATGTCTTTTATACATTTGTCTGATTGCTGAAAAAGGGATTAAGGTATTACCATATGGAGAAAAGAACAAAGTAGTTTCATCAAGACTTCAAGAAACCTGAAGCTATTGGCCTTGGAGCACTACCTTCCACATGCTAGGAGATCACTTCAACAGTTTAATCATCTCAAGAAAAGCTGAACCAATAAAAAGGAGGACAAAGGAAACAGAGTGATAGGATAGAAGACCAAAGAGAATCATGACAGATTAAAAAATTTATATATACGCATGCATCTTCTCCAAGACAGAACACCTGGGCAAAGCTAAACTGCATGGTTTCCATAAGGAAGAGAGCTTTCCTCCTGTTTTAATCCTTAGGATCTCATCATGAAGGTGCAAAGCCAGCTGTCTCAGGCCACTATACAGCTACTGCCAACAATTATTAAAGAGCAAAAACTAACTGACTCTGGGAAAATGTCTGTTGTATTAGTTTACACCCGTATTTGTCTTGAAGGATAGATTCTGTGATTCCGAGCTGCACAATCACTAGCTAAAAGACACATTCACAAAAAGCACATGCCACCTACAGACGAAATACTTGGGAGAAAGATGCTGTAAAAGATTATGCTGCTTCTAAGCTCTCACCTAGCTAAAAAGAAATTTGTCATTGCCTATTCTTGTTACAAATATTTATGTTCTGCTTCAGCTCTTACAGCTACACCATCTGATGTCTTCACTAGTTTATTTTCCACTTCTTTAAAATAACACACTAAAAAGCTGTGTTAAACAGCTTTGGATTTTGCTGCTAACGACACACTGTCTTTCAATACAGACAGCCAATACTGTCTAGCAGCAATTTCCCCATTAAGTCCGCCATTCTACCTTTCAAATATTTGTGTTGGTCATAACAGAAGCATGTAGCCCAGCTTGGTCAACAAGCAACTATATTTAAGCCCAAAACACTTGTCCTAAGTACTACTCTAGAAATGAACTGCAGCATACTGGGAAAAACACGCTCTGAACTTGCCCTGCTCTAACAGCGGGTTGGACCAGAGGATTCCCAGGAACAGATTCTTCTGTTCCATGCACAATTTCTAAGCCTGCTCCTCTAAGTTGTAGCAACCTTTGTCTTTAAGGTCAAGCTTGCCAACTAAGCTGCACCATGGCGGTACCTATCTGAAGTGGACAATAATGGTATCTCACTGTTACCACTGGAAAAGACAAATGCTACGAGAACAGACTGACCGAGTTCGCATTAATAAACAACACAACTCAATCTCACCGCCCCCCATCTGGACGCCGTGACGGGCTGGTGGTCCCAGGGAGCAGCTTTTAAAGGCACTGCCAGCACGGACACCGAGTGCCGAGACTGGAACAACGCCTTGCACCAAGCTTTGCTTTGCCAAGATTTAGCTCAGAATTACCACAGAATGCAACTAGGTGTGCTGGGCATAAACATTAAAAAAAAAAAAAAAAAAAAGCCGTAGGCACCATCTAGCAAATTTTGACGAGCAACATTCCTAACAGCTGACAATAACAACGGTGGCAGTGCACATAACCCTGAATTGCCTAGAAAGGCGGAAGCACTGCTGTCCCAAGCGCCGGGGTCCGCAGGCATGGGGCTAACTGGCACTGCCAAGGCAAACCCCAGCTCCACTGACAAGCTTCCTTTTGTGTGCCAGCAGAAGCAGATCCCGACACGTATCTCTTGGACTTGTGAATACAGAGGAGTTTTTATGACTGACTCTTTTTTTATGCGTGGTCCCCATAAACCAAAAATATTTAAGGCAAAATGGAACAGCAGAATTTAAATTGGACTTGGGTATACATGTCATTGGCATCAGCTCTGGGGGAAATTTTCTGGTGCGCTCAGCACTGGCTTGACCATGTTGAAAATCCAACTTCAGCACCAGCTCTGGTAGGCCAACACCACACAGCATGGAAAATGCCAGTCCCTCAGCTTTACCCAGGACTACCTAAGATGCAGGGCAGGTTATCTGATAAAAACCCTCCTTTTCCCAACCTGTTGCTCCTATAGTGGCAATTCAAATGCTTTACTTAAAAGATGACCCAATTTTGAACAAGCCAATTATTAACAATCTTCAACTGGATTAATTCTACTCTAGTTATGCCTTCCAGTATACAGATGGAGCCATTAGAACTCATTCAAATTCAAATGGACATGACCATCAGATTTACAATTTCTACCCACTTCCCATAAATATTGACAAAATGACTAGGAAGAGATGGGTGGATCTATTTTGAGAAAAATAAAACATTGTTATAAAAGGAAAATACTTGGTGGCATTTATCATTCTCTGGGCCAAAATCCTTTATGTCATCCTCTGCTCTACAAAATAATTACTTACTTTGAAATTAATCTTTTTGCCTCTCAGGCTGTTAACAATTCAGACAGCTCTTTGACCTCTTCCTTGTATACTCAACTCAGCATTAATTTGGGTAGGATACGTTACTGCAGCAGGGTGCTGTCTCTTGTCAAGCATCAGCAACCTGCCCCACGCTGCATACCCATTAAAAAGCTGCTATGTCAAGAATGTTTTATGTGCCAGAGGAGCTACTGCTGCTACCTTGATGATAAGGCTCCCATTTTTCCTTCAGTGGTCACATCTAGCTTTTTCACATGTGCAGGAAATAGTCTTTTTTGGGGGGGAAAAAATAGGAAATTTTTCCCCCACCAATGCAATTACCTATTTCAGAAACACTGCCTGGTTTTGCCAATTTGTATATATGGTTTTTTTGTTACCTGCTAGCAGGTTATTGTTATCAGTGATCCACAAAGGAGTTTCCTCATCCTCCAGAAATTATACGAATTGAACACAGTATCAGAGAGTCCTGTAGGACTATGAGGAACCAAAGCAGTGACACTGCATTTCTTCCCGTTTGATAACAAAAGCATGTTTAAGGCAAGAACTCCGGCAGCACAAAGCCTGCATGTGCACGTTAGCCATCGTTTACTACCTTGCTCTTCAGAAACACGACGTTATTCAGCAAAATCAAGGCCTGTAATGAATTATTGGTCAACACACTATCGAAAGCTTTATGACTACAAAACCAATCCCCTCCATCTCCCTATATGCTTGAGAAAGCAGAAAGGGGAAAATTGCCTATTAATTGAAAGGCAACAGCTCAGACACTTAAAATGTTAACATTTTTACTGAAGATTGTGAAAGAAAAAAGTAGTATTGTAAGTGTGAACAAAACAGCACTGAAATCCAAACGGTTGGAGGCACCAAGAACCTGGAAGTGCCTGGCTGTGCACAGACACTCGTGTGGGACACACCCCCGTGTCCAGCACACTGCTCTAGCAGGGGCACGGGTGGGAGGCGAAGGAAAGCCTAAGCGGCTACTTAAGCGACATTCACAAGCTTTAGCATAGAAGTGCATTTTTAACCACAAGTGAACAGTGGTTTTTTTAGACTTTCTGGTAAGTTTTAAGCACAGAAGCCACAGAATCACTCTAACACATCAAAAGGAAAATAGAAAAAGTAAGATATAAACACTTTCTTTTAAAAAAAAAAAAAAGCAGACATTGTCAAAGAATACATGGGACCGTGTAGAGATCATCTACATTTTAAGGCAGGATAATAATGAATAGCTGGCACAGGCATATTTTGGATGTCACAAAAATTAGCAGGAATGAAAGATCACAGGTGTGTTCCCAGCAGCTCACCCTGTGCTGAGAACTGACGCACGAGCACTCACTTGCCTGTGAGCATCCAGACTGAGAAGCTTCCCTCAAATGAGCCCCACCTAACCACCAATACTCAGACCAGCATTACAGCAGCCCCCACACCTGATCTGGGCATATCCAAAGAAGGGATTTTGATAGCATTTTAGTAACTTGAGAATGGTCTCACAGTGAACTTAGAAACAACATCTTTCCAAAGTTATTACAAAGAAGTTTCCTTTGACTGAAGTCTGATCCAAAACAAAACCAGAATACACTGAGTCCTCCCAGCTCCCCACCTCTGTCCATTCCCACTCCCAGAAAGCCACATAGCAAACCATGACTAACTGATCCTGGGTCTAGCTTCACTGTCCATACTGATGGATGCCTGGGGAAGGCACAAGACATGTTCACCAACTTCAAGAGGTACAGCAAGCCCTACAACTACTGGGGAATCTGCTGACCTGGCTCCCTCACTGGCCCTTTTGCTGCAGATCTGCAAGTTCAAATAGTGGCACAATGCTGTCATGAAAACAGTAAGTGACTGACACTGGATCCAGAATTTCTGCAGGAGGAATCCCATCTGAATCAAACCATGTACAGAGCAGGAGCCATGCCAATCCAAGGAGCCGAATGTTAAGGCCAATTGCATCTTCAGCTCCCTCAAGTCAGTGGCAAACTTGGTAAGTGAAATCAAAGATCCACACACCCCAGTATCTTTCATTAGACAGCAGCCAGTGGAGGATGCTTCAGAAATGACATAAGAACAAAATAAAATTTCTTTTCCATTTCCAGTAATCTATTAGTTTAGAGACTTGATGCACCAACAGAAGACCAGCTGCTTGCTCAGTGAAGAAGACTGGGTGATTTTTTTCTTTTGTTTCATCACCTATGAACCAACCAGAATACCATGGACAAAAGACACACGTGAACTACCAGACACAAACTCCGCCCAGGAACTGCACTGATCAACCTGAGTTTGCCTCCCCAGAAGTCTTCAGGTTCCAGAGCCAAAGTGATAAAAATCAAGGTGAATGAAAAACAGTTATAGAGGATGGGAGAAAAGATCCACCTGACCAAAACTGTCCAACGTTCAGGCATCGCGTGGCCCGTTTCTTCTGCAGCAAAATGATAAATCCTACAGCTTTTGATGCCTAAAAAAAGCCAGTCCCACTTATTATAAACACTGTCTTGCACATTGGTTTAAAGCGAATATTGATTAAACAGTTACAAACAACCTTCTCTTAATTTTGTAGTTTAAAATATACACTCATGCCTCAACAAATTTTTCATTCCAGCCTCCTCTCCAGATGCAACTGAGAGCAGAGCCATTGAATCCGGCCAACAGTACATTCTGTAGTTACTCTTTGAAGACAAATTCAGGTACTGACTCTCCCTGTTCCGTTAGCACTTACTACCCCTGGTCTTAAACACGTCAGATGGCTCCACAACCAGAGCCCATCAAGCACTGGCAGTGGCCACCACACTAGAAGCAATGCCAGGGACTCGGACTGACCCCCCCAAAAGCAGGAGCAGCTGAGCAGGAAGCTGCCAGACGGCCATGTCCAAATGGCATCCTTTCCCTTCCAACAAGAGCTGTTATCAGTTTTGAAGCAGTCCAGATGGTAACCAGCCATCTGCTTCATTACCTCCTTCTCCGCACTCCTGAAGATGTTCTCAAAATGCTGGGTTTAGGTGCCCCTCCCATATACACAGGCTTTTTCCACACTCCCCATCAGCAACTGAATCCTGGTGGAACCAGTGTAATTAATAGGATGCTGAGATGCAGATCTCCAGAACAGAGTTGCCTCACAGTATTTGAAGGAGCCAACATAAGCAGAAAACAGAGCAGACCACAGTTTATAAAGGTTTTAAATCAGTAAGGAAAATCCAGACTACAGCAGTCCTGAGCAGGAGGTAGGCAGAAAAGCAGAAGTCGCCCTGCCCCGAGAACTTGTGGGAAGGCTCCAACTGTCCCGAGGTAGAATGATGCTTCTAATTCATCAGGAGCAATATCACCGAGTTCAACTTCCCAGTGTTATTAAAAAGGACATAAGAGACATAAGAGAACAATCCCTTCTAGAACCAAGCTGCACAGAAAAGATGCCAAGACCTTCAACCTCAAAGTAATAATTTTCGGCACCTATAAAGGCAGCATTTTGAAAGTGTACTAATCTGGAGTTAGAGCTGTTATAATTAAAAAAAAAGAACAACCCCTCAATGGAGCTGAGACGCAGGCTTTGGAGACAATTTGAAAAAACATACTAACCTGCTCTTCACAGAGCCAAGCTTGCGCAAAAACAGTCTTAGTCAACCATACGTCTACAGTACAAGAAAAAATGGATTCAAAATTAACTACTTTTTACATAGCGTGCAACAGTGCAATACTGACAAACATGACACTCTGTGTTACTTTACACGTATATCACATATGCTTTAATGCATCAGAAATAATCTCTAAAGATACTACACATGCTGGCTAGGAAACAATACTAATACACAATCCTAGTATCCAAACCCAAATATGAGAGAAAAGGCTTAGTATCGTTCGTCAGGGGTGTCAGTAATGGGGCCCAAGTTACACATCTGCTTCAGGACACACTCTGATTTCATTTTTGCACACACATAAACAATGAATTCAATCATTACAGCTGCTAGTCTACCCTAGCCTTTTATCCCAATATAAAGTGACTTTGGGAGAGGAAAATATGTATTTCATCTTAAACAAGGCTTCAACCTCTCCATCATGGTGTCATCTCCTTAGATTTCATCTTCATGCACAAGCACAAACATGACAGTGATACTATTTAAGTAAGTACTTCACATAAAGAACTCAACTCAAACCGAGATCTGCAGACCCATTTCTTGCCTGCGATTACAATACAGCGTACAAGAAAGCTTCTCCCTGTCCAAAACTAACCCTCTGTACTCCAAACGCAGAGCAAAGGCTCTGATGGAATCTGCAAGCACTGCAGAAGCAAAAGGAAGCGCAATTCCAATATGTTTAACAACTGAATTAACATAATGCTCACCACGCAGAAACCAGCTTCCCTGACCTTCTTGAAATGCTGATCTGTAACTATTGATGAGTCTTTCCTATGGGTACTGTGATTCAACTATATTAAGGAAGAAGTCAAGAAAACATCTGTTGCCCTGTCAAGTTTCGTGAGAATGGGTCAGACATGCAGAAACCTTTCCTGCACTCTCACACAACTGTGTAACAATAGTGGGTACCTCTTTCCTGCTAGGTAAAATTGTATTTAGGAGAGTAGCAAAAGATCTGCAGTTGTACTAGAAACTCTACCGTAATCAGATCAATTAATTTCACCTCTCCTTTGCAAGCAGTAACCAGAGCTGCAGTGATTTATTTTTTTTTCTAACATTCATTTTGTGAAGAACGTAAACTGAACATTATGATGACTAGTAACAATTACGAGATACATACATTCAAACACGTTTTAGAAATACTCAATATTATTTGCATAAATCAAGATAGCTATTTTCTTGGATATAGCTGTTATTGTTGGCTTGAACATGCAAAAGAAAAGCCCTAAATTTTCTATTCAAAAGAAAAGACTAGGATGCTATTTAGATAAGTCTACAACCACCATGTTGCTTAAAACATCCTAAGGGCAGATTATACTAATATCTGACACTTAATAGCATAAATACAGTAAGAGCACTGTTTGACAACAAATAATAAAAATTCTATTTCTTGTAAGGTCTCCAAGTAAAGGAACGAGCCAGCTGAGCTGCACAACTTTAGCATAAATGCCCATTTTAGAAAGGCATCTGTGCTCATTTTGTTCAATGAAGAATTCTGAGTGTTCTCATGAAATATCAAACACAATTATGGTGGCCAAAAATTCCAAGCCTGTTTAAAATGTATCATGGCTTTGCTGGGCCGAATGCTTTCGTTACAGACGAGGCAGCTTTGTCCATCGAAAGCCTTGTATGGTTGAACATACTTGCAGCAGATAAACATCCCTCTTACATTTTGGCACAACTCACTCCCTACCAAGAGTTACTGATACTATGGCTGAATTGAAAAAGCAGCCAGACTAAATCCAAGCTGAAGTCTGGGCTCATTAAAAGAAAAGAATAAAGACAAACTTAAATTTCATTTCTATTTATGTCTTTTAAATTCTCAACAACACTGTAAAATAAAGATCATCCTAGTTTTACAACAGTGGGAATAACAAGTTTTAGAATTTCACATTTATTAATATCACTCGTTGAAAGGCACGGAAAGCATGTATTTAACCAATACCACGAGCAGAAAAAACAGTCACTATGAAAATACAAACAGAAGGGGCTGATGTGTATGGCAACAACATTGTTTGCATCAGCAGAGGCACACACAAATACTCATATTTTCATGCATTTCCCTAAAATACTGGCAGCTTTTACCCTTAGAAGCTGTGAAGGGTAAAATTGTTTGTAACTACTAGAACTAAAAAAAAAACCTAACAAAATAAAGCCTTAGCATCTTCACTTCTTCAGCTCCTCCCCAACATGCCAAACCTATGTATTTTAAACAACGCAATGCAGCTAATTTCTTTTTCTTCTGTTTTTGCCACCCATCTTACTTGCATCCAAGTGCCGCTTCTGCAGCCAAGTTAAAGCTGTCTGTTCTGGGCTGGCCCAGCTCAAAGAGCACACACACGCTTCCCAGCGCGGCCAGAGCGCTGCAGCCTGCGCCGCCCAACTGTAACTGGGTCACGCCTGTAGCTGGAGTTAACAGGCCGCTCGGCTCATGGCAATTCTCTCCCCAGCCCCCAACCAAATTAAAGGGGTATTTTGACCTGGAAAAAAAGACCTAGATCTCCTATCACCCCACATTAAAGCACCCCACATTACGCTAATTCTGTAAAATAAGACAAGTAAAAGTTACACCAAAGATAGAGCCGTTCGTATGCTGCATACATACGCTCTTTAAAGAAACTGCTGGAACGCACATGCACACTTTTTCCCCTCTGAGTGAAAACTGTAGATAACAATTCCATTGCTGAAGGTTTGGTTATCTTTTTCTACTTGTTACAGCAGGCTAATGACCATCCTGACTCATAATTACTACAATAGTAAGAAGCTTTCAGTTCTCACACTGCTGTAAGACCAACACTTATCTTCTTTGAGGCATGCAACAGCTTTATTATAGCCCAAAACTGAAAGTTTTGGCACTTAATTCTGCTAAGAACTTTTAATGAACAGATCTGTAAGTGGCTTTAAAGGAGCCCAGATTTCCCCTTGCAATGGTTAAGTGCATGTTCATAGGACATGACTCAAAACAAAAACAAGCAATGTTTCGGATAATAATCCTCTGTAGTCCTAGACTGCTCAAATTGCATCACCGCAATCACACAACCCTAAGAAAAAATCCATTTCCTCTCCTCAAGCATGTTTTGTAGAGATAAAGAGTATAAAAAGAAAATGCAACTCCCATTGTTTCAATGTAATCGTGAGGTATTCAGGAACTGTGAAAATATGTATTAACAATCTCCTATTTATACAGATGCCCTGAAAAATAACCCCAAACAGTTTGGAAACCAATTTGAAGGCCTTCTTGCCTGCTGAAATTCCAGCATTACATATTTCCAGAACAAAACAAAGACAGCAGGAAGCAAGAAAATAAGCCACCTGAATTTGAGAAAAGAATCTAAAGATTAAGATGTTCATGGAAGTATACTTCTTTTAAGAGTCTAGATTATTTAAGCCGATGCCTGAGGAAAACTGTCAATCCAGTAGACCTACATAGCCCTTTCTGATCAGATGTTCAGGTCAGCATAGTGTAAAGTGATACCCAGTCAAGTGAAGGAGAAAAAAAAAAAAAAAAAAGAAAAAAAAAGGGGGAAACATTACTAATTTTTTTTAACTAATAGCTGCAAAAAGATAATGTAGTCATCATCCTAAATTTAGTGTGTTTTGCCAAAACTCAATACCCAGGTTTTCTTAAGAATTTGTTTTTCCTGCCACTTAACAGAACCTAAGCCATGGAAAGTCCACTGTGCATAAAACCGCTTCACCCACAGAAGCCCGTTCAAGGCAAACAGTAATTGACTTGCTATGTTTTTGATTTGTTACTTTTTTTTTTTTAAGTATTACTAGAACGCCGCTTCAAAAAAAAAGGCCTGAGAGTTCAGAAAAAAAAGTTTATGTATGTCCTTCAAACTTACTGAAAGTCAATCAAGGAAAAGAAAGCAGTCAACTTCTTTCATCTCTTTCAATCCAGCAAGCAGAGTACGTCCTCAGAATTGGCTCCTTACAGTCACGTCACACAACTCCTCTACATTTTTAGGAGAAGTCTTTACGTTCAAGTGCCTAGGGCAGGTGCGTCTAGAGTTTATCAAGCATGATGTCTTCTGGTTAAACTGTTACATCTACCAGGTCTGTGGTCATTCAGAAGGCTGTGATTAGGATTCAAGACTAGTTTGCTGTAGAGGGAATTCCACAGCTCTCCTGACACTATTATTCTGGTCTCTTTAGCTGCAAACTCAAGACAACCACACGGTGGTTTACACTGCAAACGCTACTACTGCAACCAAGGAGTCTCCATTTAAATAGATTTCTGAGGCAAAGCAAAAGGTTTGTGGCTTTTTCCATATGATGTCTTTGGGCAATTCCTACAAACAAAACAAAAAACACACCTAAAACATTGCAACATTCTCAGGTCCTAGTCACCCTTGTGCATCAAACACAAAGAAGTGATACAGATTGTGCTCACAGCATCACTGCAAGCTTCATGCCTGGGCTTGCAGAATTAAGTAGTTTCAGTCTCGCTTTTACAAACAGCCCACTGAATACAGTATGATCTCCTGTTCCATGAACGTTTCTTGAAAGTATTGAATAGACGTAGTACTTTCCTCCCAAAAGCTGCCCGCTACTTAAGAATTGAACAAGGAGCCTCAGAAGGCTGCGCCTACATTAAGAAATGAATTAATAACATAAATTAGCAGAAAAGCTAAGACAGTGAATAGCTACCTACAACCAACAGCATCATATAAATTTACCAAGCTATGAAAGTAAGACTTCCAACTAGCATTATTCATATCCTCATGCAGGAAAACATCCTGTAAGAAGAAACAGCTTGAAAATAAGAAAAGCACAATGACATTACATGTAACTGGATGCAGAACAGTCAAAACTTGCATTTAGACATGCATGCGCGCTCACACCCCTTTTATTAGCCAAATTTTTAAATGACTACACAGCACACAACCCAGCATGACAAACTCATTTGCCAGTGGAAACTTCCCCTGGCTAGTGAGCAGTGCCAAGTTATCAATTTCTGTGGAATATCAATTCGAGAAAACATACCAAGTCTTAGAGAAATATCTTGATATATGAGACTGCTCAATAAGAAACCTGTACAATTTTTAAACACGTGAGCAGCCAAAGATATGGGAGAGGTAGTTTTCTGCAGCCACAACTGTACCATGTCCCTAACCGACATGCTCGGAGTAATCCTCTCAAATATGATCCTGAGTGCTGTGTCACTGATCTGCAGAGTATTCCCCAAAAGCACTGCTATACTGAAATTTTCATGACAATGGGACGTTTTCTTAATGTTATTTAAAAATTCAGGGACAGGAGAAAAAACACCAAGACTTCTATGAACTTGATTCTGATGATACTTGGAAAACCTACCAGAAGAGAGAAAGCTCCATGACCCAAAGATTAAAGAAAGACTAATCCCAAGGAAAGGACTAGGCAGCAAACGCAGCAACACATTCTTAACCAAGGAGAGACAGCTCAGTTTTTACTTTACAGTAACCAAGCACGTGTGAAAGAGAAGGGAGGTGACAGGACTGGTTTCGAAATTATCTAGTAGCCAGAGAAACAGAAGCACTGAATGGAGCAGAGTCCAGGACAACACCCAAGCAAAATCACAGAGCCATGCAAAGAATCTCAGGAGGTGGAACACCTGAGCTCTCCATCTACCTTCTACCTGGGACCTGATGGTCAGGACTTGCTTCTTTCAGATGCACTCTAAATTTTACCTCCACTCCATGGAGCAGTAAGGGCTGGCAAACTTTTCAAGCATAGATCTTAAGAGTCTGAAATTCTTTATTTCAATAAAATCTATTTCCAAGTCGTAACTCTTTTTTTTTTCCTTGGGGAGAAATCAGGCATACAGGAAGCATATTACTACCGTCAGAGGAGTCTGCAGACACATAAGGGGTTCAATTTACATCCAAGGTGACAGTGCTACACATGGTTTGAAACAACAAAACAACCAAACAACACAATCATGACTACATATAACTCTCAGTACAGCAATGATCGGAGGTAGTAAATTGTTTAATCACCAGACCTTAAGATTTTCCTAATAGACTGGTATCTAGTCAGTTAAGAGCCCAGGCCAAGAAAAAGGTTGATGGGTACTCTGCCCTTTCTCCTCCAGCTATAAGACAGGCAGCCTCTAGAACTGCAGCATGAGCACAAACCTTGGATTGGTGATATTCATGTCATTTACTACCATATATAAAACGAGATAGCAAAAAACAGCAAACACAAGTATCTGAATTAGAAAACAGTCCTAGATTTTGACTTCTTTTAGGAACTTTCCATACTATGACACTCTAGAGTCACTTTGTTCTATGTCTTGTACATATTGGAAAAGAAACACATCTTAGAATTAGTTCAGAGCATTGTCTTAAAAGAGCAGCTGAAGTTTACAAGTATATTTTCAAGAAACTATACACCTGTCAGAAGTAAATTACAGGCTATGTTTTCTATTTAAATATTATTCTTACCTCTTTAATTATTCTAAAGTAGAAAGGCTTTATAAACTTACTTGCTAATAAGCATCCTTGACAATTTTTAAAGAAAAATGCATAGCATACAGTGAAGAAAATCTTACCAAAAAAAAAAAAAAAAGTTTATAAATTCTTGAAAGAGTTTTTGGAAAAAGTCTTTACCTGGATTAAGCTGCCAGGCAACTTTATTAGCATTTCTGCCATACATTGTCTGTTTCCCTACCACACCCTAAAAATGTCACAGGAAAACAAAGAAAAATAATATTTTCATGTGGTCGTTAAAAATATGCAAAGCCTGCTAATTTATGAACAAGAGATAAGGAAAAGAAAATACCAACCACCTTCAATTTGGCAAAAAGTACCTCTGAAGCAGCTCACAACTTCACAGTTACCCTGGAAACACAGTTTACCTCTTCAGCCTACCATGAAAAGTGCCTGCAATTACCACAACGGAATAAATCGTCAGTTTTGACAAAATATCAGTTGCTGTATGCTGAAATTCCTTCAATGCAGTACCAGCATTTTATTATGAGCAATACCTTATCTTGAATAGCTGAAGAATGAAAGCTGTAGGTATAATAAAAGGTTACAGTATCGCGTAATGGTATAGAAGAGCTGCGCCATCTGCCAAGTATGAGCTCCCTTAATCCCATTCCTCACACACAAATCAAAATCGCACGGATTACACCACAGAAATAGAAGTCAAGTCAATACCTGAATCCACAAGATTAATCTCCTACATTCAGACAGGAGAAACGCAAGAACAGTAACAATGCTGCAAACAGGCTCAGGAAGGCAAAGCTTTTTACAGGAGTCGACACAATACCACAAAAGAAATAAAGTGATTTCACAGATTAGCTTTACCCTTTCAGAATCCCAATTTTGCTCCCTCCCAAATCCAAGCACAGAACTCCAGGCAAATTCAGGGAATTGGGGACTGACCTCCAAGTGATCTTTTGGATCAGCTATTTCCACCCATAAGCAGAACTCTGCATCCCTCCATCCACACGTACATCACTTACATTTGGAGTTCGGAAGAAAAATGGACAAATGAGTTGCATAACACGAGAGGGCAATACAAATTTGTCCACCCAAACGCCAGGCATGCTTCTAAAATAAAAACACGAACACATGCATGGGCTGATATACCAACAAGCAAAGGTATGTGCATCCACAATTAAAAAGAACCTGCATGATGACCTTAAACTGGCAGGTAAAACTAACTCCAGAGAGCAGATGCATTTCCTGAAGTCCAAGGCATGAGAGAGTCACATACCGCACTTCTGGAATGCCCGTGTCCCTTCTGCAGACTGCTGTTAACCCAAGGAGTAGTCGGCACGGCGGCAAACTCTTCGGGGGGAGGAGAAGGGGGCATCTTTATTTGTACGTTTAATAACACCAAGCACATTATCATCGCTAATCCAGAGGGGACCAGATAATTGCACTGCTTACAAAAGTCATCTTGGATTACAAAATAAGGCTCTAATCTGTTCGCCAGCAGAACATTATACCCACGAACCATCAGAATCACCACGAAAACCACCCGTAACCGCACACGAGCAATGAATTAAAGGCACGAAGGGCTTTTTCTTTTTAACTCGGAGCACACACGCAAGAACCCAACTTCTCCCCTCGCCCTTGGCTCTGACGCAGTGATAAATAAGCAGCGAGGCGACCCCGAAACCCACCGTGACGGACACCCCCCCACACGCACACCCCAGGCGAGTTTACCTCGCGTGTCCCTGTCCCCCCGTGGGTCCCCCTCCCCCCGCTGCCATGGAACCGGGAGCAACAACGGGGAACTCCGCCCCGGGCCCCCCCGCCCCTTCCCCCGGGCTGGCTCTGAGAGGCGGGGGGGGGCCGGGGCGGCTCTCGCCTCAGGGTGAGCGAACCGGACGCGCCCGGTGCCTCACCGGGCCGGGCCGCCTTTGTCCCGGCGCCACCAGCGCGGCTCCACGCCCCTCACCGGTGTCCCACCGCCGGTACTTACCTCAAACCGGCTCGCCACTCAGAGTAGCCAGCGCTTAGCTCTACCGCAACGGGGAAGTTGCTAACTTAAGTTTGAGAGCAGCGGAGCCCGGCGGCCTGCCCGGCTGAGGTGATCGTCGGCGCCGGGCACGACCGGACACCCCCACCCGGGGGCGGGGCGGGACGGGGCGGAGCGGGAGGCCGCCCCTCCGCGTTCCCCGGGGCGAGGGGCTGCCGGGGGCAGCGGGAAGGCCGCGGAGGGGAGGGGTAAGAAGGGGAGGGCCGCGCCGAGGTGCCCCGCCCCGGTCCCGCCGCGTCCCGGTCTGCGGGGCGGGCCCGGCCCTTCGTCCCGGCGCCAGGAGCCGCCGGCCGCGGCGCGCGCGCAGCCCGGCCCGGCGGGAAGCGCCTCTGTTGCCATGGCGACCGCGCGGCTCCGCTGGGACGGGCGGGGCTTCGCGCGCGCAGCCCGGATGGCTCTTCATGGATGGCTCCGCCCCCTCCACCTGCCCAGCGCCGTGGCCCCGGGCGAGGCGCTGGAGGAGAGAAGCACGCGGGTTCGCGTCCCGGCCCTGGCCCGCGGCCAGCGGTGCCAGTAGCCCCCCCACCCGCCGCTCCGGCCCCCCTGAGGGAGAGGGGCCCGCATGAGGGCAGCGGCCCCTCGGCACGCCGCAGCGCTCTGCCGCCGCCGCCTTTCCTCCTCCCCTAAGGACAGCACAGCTCCCTGCCCCCTCAGCCAGCCTCTCGCAGCCCCCCCCGGGCCTCTCACCCTCCCCGGGCAGGCGCTGGGTGAGAGGCACCCCAGGCAGGGGTGGCCCTTCTGGGTGAGCTCTCTGCCACCGTGGTTCAGGCCCTCTGCTTTGGGCTGCAGAGAGGGACCCTGTGAGAGCCTTCCTGCTACCCCTGCCAGAGACACGGCCGTAGCCTTTGCAGGGCGCTCAAATGGCGGCCTGGAAGGTGTGGGAGCCCCGTGCAGGGAGCACATCTCCTCAGACAGGGAACATTTCTCCTCAGACCGGGGAGTGTTTCTCCTCAGCCAGACATTCCCCCGCCTGAGGAACGGTGCCCAAGTCACTGAATCTGCCCACGGGCACCTCGGTTGCCACCTCTAAGGCCGTGCCCTGGTTGTAGTAATTCAGGTGCTCCCAATGCTGCTTTTCGTCATTACAAAAGGCGTGGTTTTGTGTGACGGAGGAGTCCAAAGTCGGCTTCTGAGGCAGGGCCGGCGCGGAGGCTCGTGACTCATGGCAGGCAGGCAGTGCCCACGCTGCGGCCTGGAGAGAAAGGAGGGCCCGGCTCGCCGCGGCTGTTGCAGCGGCACCGGGGAGGAGGCAGCTCCACATCCTCGCCCCTGCTCCTTAGCAGGACCTTGAGAGGTCGGGCAGCGCATCCTGCGTCCCTGCTGTCGCTGGGGAACTCGCCAACCTGCCATGAACCAGCCCTGAGAGAGCCAGTTGAAATCTGCAGATGTTGGGGGTCCTGAGCAAACCAAGTTGATTAATCTCTCTGTGACCCGCTCCCGACCCGCGCACGGGCAATGACGCTTCCTCGGCGTGCCGTAGTGATACGGGTGCACGGCAGCTGCCTCGCGGCAGGTGCATGGATGGGGGCCAGCGGAAAGGTTTCAGCAGCAAAAGCATCCAGCTCTGCAACACCTGTGTGAATGAACGAGCGCGCCTCACCGCCTCCATCCCCACCCTTGTTGTCTACACCCACATCCCATTTAAATTAAGATCCCTTTCCCACAGACCCCCCCTTGCTCCCAAATCAGGATAATATATGTGTTTTCCCCACCTTAGCAATCCTTTTATCTTCACCACACATGCAAACACAAAGGGATCCCAATTCCATGACTCATTTGCCTTTCTCTTTTCCAGAAACCAAGACATAACCCATCTCCCCTTCCACCTATCCCCCCAGCACCCCTCCCCGGCAGCCCGGCAGCGGTCACCTCCGTGCCAGCACCCACCCTGCAGCTCAGGCTGTTGCTGGCGACTGGTACATGCCCGTATGGAAGAGGGTGATCCATGGCTCGGACCAGGGCCTCTGCAAAGAGGGTGTTACTGCTTCTTGCACTTCTTTGAAGTGGTTCTTGTTCCACCCGTGGCTTGGGAACCCCTGCTCTAACACATGGGGCTTTCAGCAAGCAATGTGAAGCAACGAAATCGTCTGATCACTTATTCAGGAGCCGCTCTAATGGCAGCAGCCCTCCACAAAAACACCTACAAGCAGTGACGCAGCCAGACACGAGAGAACTGGCCAAGCCAGGCTCCGGAGGCTACATAGCCTCTGGGAGGCTACATTCAAATGGACGACTTCAAGAAGGGCAGACATGTTCCCAAGAAGCTGCTGCCTCATTTCCCACCGTCTGAGGAGGAACCTCAACGTGCGCCTTTGGAAACGCCCGGGGAGATGAGACCTGGGAGCTTCAAAGTAGCCACAAAAACTCTCGATGCTTCAAGCCCCGGCAGGCCAGAGGCAGCAGCTGCTCCTGTGGGATTGCGGAGCTGAGGGGTAGAGGCAGTGGCGCAGAGCAGGCCTGGTCTCGACGAGCCTCCTGTGCGAAGCTGGAGGGGCCACATCTTCACCCTCACTCAGCCTCTGCTGCCCTGGGGACATCCCGACCGTGCGGGAAAGGGAATGGCTGCGGTGCGGGTCCAGCACAGAACAGGGAACTGTGGGACCTTCGGTGCTGCTGTGGGGAGCCGGGTACCCCGCTGGCCATCCTGTTCAGCCCCTGCACCCCAGCTCCGGCATCAGGCAGGAGAACCACCACCCCAGCACCCCAGCACCCCACCGCGGCGGCTCCCATGGGCAGGAGAGCAGCACGCAGCCCTGGCTCCGGGAAGGGTTTCTTCCCCCGTGCTCTCTCCCTGCCTGAGACCCTGCATGAACCTTTCTCCCACTGTGTTTATCAGCAAGTATTGGGCTGGCGTTAGCCGCAATCTAGGGGCAGAGATAAATGCAGAGTCCTGCTCTGTCACCCCATGTATATAAATTAGAGCTGTAATTCCACCCTGTGGTGTGGATGGCAATAGCAAACAGACACTGCCAGACCCATCTCACATAGACATTTGAGCTTTGAACCTTCGGCTTATGATTTCACCAGAACCATCATTGCGATGATATACAAGCAATATATAGTGGAGGAGTGCTTGTACTCAGAAAAAACAGCAGGCCCCTTATCTCTGAGAAGTTTTCATTTTTTAAATACAAACATTCTTTGTCATCAAACCAACAAAAGGCTCTGCCAGGCTGATGCACCAGTTTACTAGCAGCTCCGCTTCTCAGAGGGGTAACTCCACTGTTTCTCCTCTCTACTGTACAATTAACTTACAGGGTGGGACCTTTTCAGAATTAAACCAAGAATTGCTTAAAACAGTGAATAGCAGCAAATGTTGTACCAGTGGGACTGCTCCGGTGATCTGGCTCCTCTCGCATAGTCTGTCAGTGCCCTATAGTGGAGAAATGGGTTAAGTGCATATGCCACATGGAGTGGCTGCCCAACTGCTGTGTTACGCTCCTGCAAACCTGAGGTCTGGCCACAGAAGCCGGTTGGGGACATCCCAGGCAAACGCCAGTGCCGCTCCGCAACAGCGGCTGGCCTGCTGCCGGCGCAGGGATGGAAGCCCGCTCCCGCGTCGCCCCTGCCGTAACAGCGGCCAGGCTCTGCCCGACTCCACTGGGTGCGATGGCAAGATTCCCTCCTTTGTCCCAGCCATTAACAATCCCCTTCTCTTCCCGCTGAGCCAGTTGCTCCTGTTACAAAGAGGTGGAGATCTATGCAAAACCGCTTCGTCTGGATCTGGGGAACAAGCATCAGCTCTTCTTAGGCCCACGTGGGTTTGAAAGGATCTGGCCCTAAGCAGTGAAGCACTTCAGTGTTCTGTCTTGCAACCCTCCACAAAGTGCTCCCATGAAAGCCAAAACTACCCGTGAAGGTTCAGGATGAGGCCCCAGGAGGAACCGGCCAGGAGCTCCCTGCATCTCTCGGGCATTAAGTACTGCAGGAAGGTGTTCCACCGCCAACGACAGATAATCTGCAAGAAGGAAAGCAGAAAATCCTCCTACTCCCCATCACCACCACGACAGGGGTCCTTAAAAGCTCCTTTCCCACCTCTTCACGTTCATCCACCAGGAAAATCAGTGCAGAGCTACACAGAGAGCACCAAGTGCCCGGCTCAGCATGCAGCGGAGGGCACAGCCCTGGCACAGCCTTCCTGATGAAAGCCCCGCTGGCCACGGGAGCCCCATTGCTTCCTCTCCCACCCCCAAGTTTCACTCCTGCTTGAAGTGGGAGCAGGGCTGGGAGAAGGAATGCAGAGGAGAGAGTCCTGATTTAATGGGAAGAGCCTGTGAAACACGCAGTCCAATGGCGGCCGGCTCGCTTGGACCAGCGTTCGCGCCCTTGCGAAGAATGAGCTCTGCCGGGGTGCCGAGCAGCCCTGGCTGCGCGCCTGGAAAGGGCATCACCCCTCCGACGGGTGCACGGTGCCTGCAGGATTATACCACAGTATCCACAAAATACTTCTTCCTCCAGAGAGGAGAAATTCAGGAGGGCAGAGGTTGTCAAACCTCAGCTGCTGAAAGCAGCTATAGCCAGAAATCCTTGACAAAAAAACAAGGATAATTGAGCATCAAATTTGTATGTATAATGCTCTTCAGTAGGAAGGAGTTGTTAGATTGCACTGTAGCAGAGGTTTTATTGCATCAGAGTGAAAAATCAGTGGGTGTGGAATTTTTGCCAATTATATAATTTCTGGTGGTTTTGCCTCCGCTGGTTTGGGCGAGGACACAGCACCCATCCCGGTCGGAGGCCCGCCCTGTGCTATCAGCAGCTGGCACCTGGTCAGACGTGGGGGACTGTGGGGAGAACAAAGGAAAGCAGATTTCCTGGGAGTCTGTTTTTGTTTTCCCAAGCAGAAGAGTGACTCAGATTTCAGCTCGCGCTCCTGTAACTCAGCCAACAACAACACGTTGTTAGTCAAAGTGATAAAGGCGAGTATCTTTGTTCCATTTGCTGAACTAATAAAAGCTCAAATAAACTTGTGCACCCAAGGGCCAGCTCAGTCACTAAACCAAAGACCATGCACTGGACCCTGAGCCCCCTCAGGGTGACGACAGCATCTCGCTCCCAAACAGCCTCCCTGGACTCCTGGAAGGTGCTCGGAAAATATGCCTCTGTCTAAACCAGCACAGACGATCGCAGTTTGTGCACGATCAGAGTTGAGAGCTTGCTGATAAATATCATGAACGCTTACATGTCATTCTAATGCGGCTCAGAAAAGTGTTGCAGGAATGCTTTCACTTTCTGAGAAACGCTCCAGGAAAAAGCACTCTGCTTCCTTGTGCTTAAGAAACGGCTTAACACGTCCCTGCTCTTTTGTCTCCTGCATCTGAGCTTGCTTTTTCATGGCTGTGAGGTACATCCACAACTCGTTGGAAATACCACAGCACGAATCGCTCCCCCACAGCCACCACGCACACGAATCGAGCAAAAAGAGACCCCAAATCCCAGGCCGGCAAAGCCCGTCTCCGTTGCGCAGACCCCTGGCTCTCGGCGCTGCGGGGCAGGGTAGGGACCCACGGCTGTCGGCATGGCGCGTGCTGGTGCACCTTCCCCCAGCATCAGGGGAAGCTAGCGGTACCTGCGCAAGCCGTGCTGAACGGGTGCAGAATGCGGCTCTCCAAAGGATTTGCCCAGGTATTGCTACACCCAAGTGTGGGTGAGCCTTCGTATACCGGCTTTATTTGCCCTGGAAAAGAGCATCTGTCATCATCTACGTGTTAGAACACCTTAAACAAGTCAGACGGAGCTAGAGTTGTTAACAGGACAGAGCAGACCTTAGCAGGAGTAGATGTTGAGACTAGAAATACTTTGTGCCGAGATTTAACGTGCTCGCTCATGCACGTTAACAACGTGCTATAAATATGTCTGGTCCTTCCCGGCCGCAGCGCTGCGCAGGTGCCCTGTGCCGCGACGCTGCGGGGAGGCTGCGTTAGGACAAGCACCGCCGGGCTTACCACCACCCGCCGTCAGACACGGCCACCGCCTTGGGCTGCCCTGGGTACCTGCCACCGAAACCGGGCTTGTCAGCCGCAGTCGCTGCATTCGCGGCGGCAGCCCAAGGGCCCAGCCTCATGCAGCAGAGGAGCAAAACGGGCCACGGACGATACCGGGGCTGCCACCACCCCTCCCGCTCTCGGAGGAGCTGCCACCCTCCGGCAACGGCTGATGATGAAGCGTCTCCTGAAGTGCCCTCGTTTGCGGCCCAGCGCGCAACGTCAGGAACAAGACAGAACTTTTTTCTGCACAGACAGAAAGTTGCTGCCCTTCAGGAGCTGCTTTGCAGGCTGTTGTCTCCTCCGCTGCGTGGAGGCGGCAATTCTGATGGAAATTTCAGTGGCTGTACCAACGTAAGTGCACTTCAAAGCACAACCTCAGGATATCTGCTTTTGTGAGAAAGTATCCCCAGTTAAAAGCTAATGAAATTCACTTTCAGGACCATGTAGGATTTTTGCCAGTCTCTCCGCGCCATGAACGCAGAGCATTTCTGCTTTTGCACGTTGGGGACCTGGCCTCTAGTGATTAGATTGCCAATTAATATTAGGTAATTAACACATTCACAAGGGCTGGTTGAATCCCACCCTGACGGTTTGCAAAATATGTGTGTTTGGGGAGTGTCTTCATCAGCCTTTTGAAGTTCTTAACCGTGAGTTCCCTGGCAATCAATTAGCCTGCACTAAAAACTGGTGCTCTGCCATTAGACCAGACATGCCCCAAGAAGCGAACATATTAAGGATTAATTAAATACCAGGTTTTATTTAATTAAGCCTCTTCTCATAAGTATGTAGAGGCAGGAAGCTGGAGCTAGCATCTAATCCTGCTTTCACTTCCATCCCATTTTTAGAAATGCATTTAAACTTGGTTGGTGCTGTTTAAAACATGACATTCGGGCTGATGCAAATCTCTTCTGCCTTCCCCGTGCGAGCGCAGGAACCGACAAGCACAACGTCATTAAAAGGTGGCTGGTAGCACCCAGCGCTCCCAGGGACAGGGTTCACTTCTTCCCCACTCCCACGTACGACACCCTCCCCGGGGAGCGCTGGAAGCCCCCATGAGCACCCACAGGCATTCTGGACTCTTACAGGGACGACAAGTGCCAGCCCCGAGCACAAGTGGGGACCTGTGAGCAGCTCGTCCCCCCGCTCTCCTCTCATCCTCCTTGCATTTTTTTACTAAAAACTTGTCGCCTCCGTTACCCGCTTCCCTGCAGCGAGAAAGGCACCGCAGCCTGTCGTATCGCGACCAGTTTAAACGTCTAGAGATAGACCCAGGCAATACCAAAGCAAGCTAATGAGATGAAGTCCAAGGTCATTTTATGTGCTGTTACAGAGCGCGCTCCCTTGCCTTCTGCACACCCCGTGTGTGTTACGCAGGTATAAAAAATCACCGCCACGTCCTGGCTCCGGGCTGCCCCACGGCCGGGAGCCGCCCTCGCGCCAGAGCCCTCTGCCATCTTGCCATCGGCTGTACGTCGGTGCAGTTCGCTCACTTCGGGCAAGCAGCCGAGGGCCTGGCCCCGCCGTGCCCTACCGATTGGCAGCCTTTTTTCTCCCCTGTAGGTGCTCTGTTTCAGTTTTACAGTCGTCCCGTTTAAATTCTCCACGCTAGCAGGGGCTACCAGCTCAGCAGGCTGCGAGCAGCAGGCAGCAGAGGAACGGAGGTGTCACCGCCGCGAGGGAGCGGGTCAGGCAGCCGGGCCACGGGCTGGCTGGACCGAGAGGGCCAAGAGATGCAATCGGGGAAGGCGAGGGTGATGATGCAGATGAAAACACGCGCTGCAACAGGGCAAGAGGGGAGAAATGCAGAAGGGAGAAGAGGTGGCAGCAGGGCCCCTGGGAGAGGAGGGACTTGACAAGAGCGAAGGCGGGCTCCGAAAGCTGGGAGCAGTGTGAAAATACAGATCTCCTCAAAAACGCAGTTCTAACATCATCCTTCTGGTTTCTGGCAATCCTGTGGCGCACGCTTCTCAGCCGGCTGCCTCCATGCCTGGGGGATGCCGGGACACAGCCCTTGGCAGAGCAAAGCTGTCCTCCACCTCCCGCAGAGCGAAGGACTGGCTCTGGGAACGGGACGCAGTGTGTGTGGAGCTGCCGCGGGGTCCGAGTTTGGGAAGGGACTATCGTGGGGAAGAGCCACCGCCGGTGAGCTCGGCATGGTGGGCAGCGGAGGGCTGCAGGCTCCCAGCGCCGGCTGCGCCTCCCCAGCCCGGTTGCAACCGCCAGGTCCCCCCGCCCACTGCAACCCCTGCCCACGCCCCGGCCGGCCACGCTGCCACGCGCTCCGTGCCGCCGGTCCCCGGCCGCGGAGCCGCGCTGGGCTGTGGCAGGCCGTGTGGCGGCCCAGCGCCTCTCCAACCCCTCCAATTCATTAGCACGGCACTCCCGGCCCCCTCGGGTCCAGCTCCCCCATCCCACACGCGGCGATTCTCGGGGCCGGCCCCAGCCGAGACACTTGGCTGGAGAGCGCGTGGAGCAGGGTGCGGCCGCCTGTGCGGGGATGGGAGCGCGGGAGGCCCCGGTGCGGCGGGTCATGCTGGCATAGCTGGGAGGCTGGAAGCAGAGCCAGGAGCCTCCCGCCATTCCCGATCCTGCTCCCTGCGGCCACGCCTGGGCTCCTCTGCTCAAGCCAGCCTGCAGCACAGGGCCCTTCTCGCCGCTCCCTCCACGCCGGTGCTGAGGGACCTCTGCCAAAACGCAGGCAGGGTTCCAAGCCGAGCTGCCTGTACCTCAGCTGCGGCTGCTGCCTGCGGGGCTGCGCGCGCCCCGCAGCTCCACGGCACCCGTGGTTTCGCAGGGGGACGAGACCGGCATGCCTCTGCCCGCCCGGGACGATCTGCTCCCCAACGCACTCGACCCAAGGGGCACCGTTAGCTCTCAGGCCTTCTCAGCACTGCGAGGGAACAGGAGAAGCTGCTACGCAGAACTACATAAACGGAGCTGCCATCGCAGTGCTGCGCAGAGAAACCTTAACCGTCAGAAAATAAGAGCGCGTTCCCCACTGCAGAAGTGCTGGAGGAGGGCAAGTGGGAGATTCTACTCCAGAAGATCTCAGGCCATGCACAGAATCTTACTTCGAAAAATTCCTCGTTAGCAGTGTAGAGAGCACAGAAATAGCTTGGTGCAGATTAACCCCATTGGAATTAGTTTCATTAATGGCACGCATGAGCATTTGCCAACACGCTTTCAGCAACGGGAGGAGCTTTTTCCAGACCAACGTTGTTACAGACCCACTTATTTTGCTGTGGTTTTGAGTGCTTATTAAAAATTAGTAGCAGTTTTTCTAGCAACAAGGAGCAGGTATTCTGCGGAGGGAAGCAGAAGTCCCGTGAAGAGCACCCAGGTTATATTGGTGGGAGAAGTTTTATCCCAGGACGGCGGGAGCCTCGCCCCCGCGAGGCGAGGCAGGTCCCGCCGTCGGAGCCGCCAGCAGCTCCCTGCAGACGTGCCGCCAGCCCGGAGCCGAGCCGCAGCCGCACTGCGCAGCGGCATCTGCAAGGTGGAACTGGGGCGCGGGATCCGCAGGACAACCACAGCCTGTCTACAGCACTGAACACGCTGAAAGCAGCAATTCCTCGAGGGAAATAGCCTGGATATGGTGGCAGGGAGCACGACAGAGCAGATGATACCACATTTTTCAAACTGCGTGTTGAACATTGTTTTCCTGGAAGTGTTTTTCCGAGATGCATCGCCCCAAGGGCTGTGCTTCAGCCAGCTTCTGCAGCCAGTGCCATCTCCAGTTTACATCTTAGAGGAAAAACTGCCACCTCTTTGCCTCTGTGCCTTCACAGGGCTTTTAAAATCCCAGTCTCATCTTCAAAAACACACTGAGCTTGGGCCTTAGCTGTTCCATCCGCTCTGCAGGGGATTCCCAGGAACAGAACAACGGAAACGGCCCCGTATCCGGCTGCCCAGGTGTGTGTGTGCAAGGTGGAAGAAGGGCGTCACTGGGCAGCCCCACTGGGAGCACTGGAAGAGGTGAAGCCCGGCACCACCCGTCCCACACACGCTGCACGGCTTTGGGCCCAAGGGACTCGATCCCGAGGCCCCAGAGGAAGGTTTCCCTTTCCTGCTTGCAGGGCTTTCACCTACCAGCTCTGCCCCGGGTCTGCACAGGTCCTTCAGGTCCGTCCTCAAAACAGCACCTGAGCATCCCACTGTTCCCCCAGAGACAACAGCGTTTTTGGGTGCAGCAGAGTTACCCCCGTGCTCTCGGGCGCAGCATTTCTGAAGGCGTCTGCGCCGCCTTTTCGGGGCACTCCACATTTGCCGTCTTACCAGGGCCTGCGCAGCCACAACCAACCACCAGGACTTTATTGATTTGAAAATACATTAACCATAGAGAATAGAGCTTTAATTTTTCTTTCTGAACAACAATAAGGAACAGTTTACATAAAAAACAAAAGCATGGATAAAATAATATAAAACAGATATTATACCACAGTGTGGAATTCAAATAATCTGAGAACATTAGCAGCACTTCTACAAATATATTAAAAGCTGTAGTGCTCATTAAGCTCAGATAGAGCAACTCCCAGAGACCAAAATGGCATCCAACATATAAAAGCAGCAATTCAGTGTAGGGCAACGCGAGAGTCTAATGCCAGTCCATCAGATACATTCATAACCCTGCCGTTGAGAGGTAATCCCGTGTCCCCCAGGGCTGGGGATGGTACCTGTCATCTCCACGAGGGCTGCAGCAGGGCGACAGCCCAGCGGCCCCCGCACCCTCTGCCAGGCTCTCCAGAACACACCTTAGCACTAGGGACGTGACAATCATGTGTCTAAGGTTTATCAACAACAGTTTTCGTCAATTCTGCTTGTGAAAAAGAGCTTTCTCCTTCCCTGGGAATTACTCTCCAAGAAGAGACTGAGAATTTAAGTAGATCTTATGAAAATTAAACTTTTAGTATCTCAGTATCCAGTATTAGGATTTTCAATTCTTTACCTTCCGTAGCAGCGAAGCCACACCAATTCTTAAAACTTCCATGTACCTTTTGAGATCTTGTGCATAGTTTAAATTTTAGCATTGATTTACTTTTTTTAAAAAAAGGATAAATGGTGCTTTTTACCCCTTACAAAAAAGTTGATGAAAAGCGGCTTTCCTCCTAGCCATCTCCCACTTCTGTGGCACTTAATGCCCGTCCCCTGCCGTGTGCCGAGCTCCGACAGGCGACGGCTGCTCTTGCAGCCGGGAGACCCAAGAGACTCCACAGAGCCGTCGGTGGGGCAGAGGCTGGCACACAACGTGCCTGCTCCGGGCACGGCCGTGCCTGCAGCGCTGGCCCCGGCTGCCGGAGCCCCGGGCGCAGGCAGAGCCCACGGGCCCTCCATGCGCCAGCGGCTCGGGAGCCATCGCGCCCAGCCCTGGACCAGAGGCTGGCGCCCGCAGCTCCGTCTCTGAGCTCCCTGCTCAGTCTCCGTGTGCAAAATCAATTTAAAAAAAGGAAGTTATTAAACTACTGAGCGAGAATTTAAGGTTGAATATGCTCATCACTAACCTAAAATTAGACGCATATTAAACGACTGCTATGGCTATTCCAACAACATACATTCTCCAGGAAATTCAGGATGCAGACAAAGTTTAGAAGAAATCCAGACACTCTCAGCTGTAGAAACACACGGCTATGGCACCAAAACAGCCGTAACCTTGTCCCACGCTGCCACCATAGAACATAAAGGTGGTGAGTGCGACTGGGGCCCACAAAGACTTTAGGTGCCTTCATCAGCAATACGTGTTTGCTTCAGGACAGGCACCAAGGACAACGACCTCGAGTGAGGATCACTGGAGTGCGGGCAACAGTAAGTGGCGTTTTATCTACTTCAGGGTGTCTGAAAACTTTTATAAGAATTTCTGAAAACTGGTTCTGGTGAGAGTTACAACCCTTCCCTATTGCTAGAACACGGTCACTTCGTCTGTGAGTTGTGCTCTTTCACTATCAATTTGTGCTCACACGATAGTAAAATGCAGAAAATGTGCCCAGAACGGCTCGGTACTACTGGAAATTCCCAAATGGAATGAAAAATATTTGACAAGTGTTGTGATGAAATGACAATCATTTTGGCCCCAGTGACGAACGGGCTCAAAGGCTACTGCTAGCTGAACAGCAATGCCACAGTAGAGAGCAGCAATTTAAGATAGTGTAAGATATTTTTAAAAGCAAACTTAGGTGGTGAGAATCCTGAAACTGGTCCCATACCTATTTTGAGGACTGTTTGCCACAGTGGCTCCCAGTGCAGAGAATTAGCCAGCTACTCAATGTAAATGGGGAAAGAAAGGAAAACGAGCCAGCCAGATTAAAATAAGTAAACAAATAAAGAAGAAAGAATAAGAAGAATCTCATCCCATAAACTGCTCTTCGCCACCAGTCTGCCACAAGGCTGGTGTCTCCAAGGTGGGATTTAGGGATGGGCTTAGCTTGCCCATGGATGGGTTTCCCAGCAGAACTGCGATTCCAAGCTACCACATCAAGAATAGTCACTTCTCTTGATCTGGCTTTTACTTACCAGTGACAACGGTTGCTGACGCCCGCATTTCTGCTGCTGGCTTTAGTTACAATAAAGAGTATATTTGGATATGTTAAGGGACGGTCAAAACATACGAGGCTGGATAAGTGCAGAACAGGGTGGCAGCAAGAAGTTCCCGTGCAAAAACCCCTCTCAGTCTTCATGAAAAAAGTTAACGGCAAAGCAATTCAGAGACTCAACACAGTAAAACTCCTGTAAAAATCACACACTTAGGAAGAAAGACAACTTCTAAAGTGTTTACATGAGTAACACTAAAAGAGATGGGGACCAAGAGTTATTTGGTAGGTTGCATCAGTAGAAAGCTCAAATGCAGAAAGAGAATCCACTAGTAACTCCCTTGGGGGAACACGGGGCCAGGACACAAACATTCACTGTATTTAAACGTACCAGGATTATCTGCGAGCCGAGCAGCTCCAACAAAAGATAAAGTGAAAACCCCACACCTCCGTGGATGCCGAGTGCGGCTGCGACGCGAGTCGAACAGCTCAGCCCGGGGAGTCCGTCCTTCACTCGGGCTCAGCTCTGGAGCGACCCGGAGAGGGGAACGCCGGCCGGGGGCAAGCGGGGTGCAAACCTCGCCACGCCCAGGGAAGGGGCACAGCAGCTCGAGTCCCTGGTCCCACAGGGCGAACAACAGCAGGCTAAAGATAGTCCCCGGCTTGTAGTGCCAATGCACAGGGTGGATTTCAGCTGCAGAGAGCTGCTGGGATGAGACATTCCTCTTCCGCAAGGAGCCAGACAAGATTACTGTATATGGGCAAGCATTCCCTTGCGACAGGCTTCTCCCTCCGTGGCAAAGAGGTGATCTCCGGCTGCGCAGCCAGGAGAGGTCTGCGCTGCCTGGCGGGGCGGCGGGGATGCACACCCTCGGGATCCCGGAATAATGCCGTTACCTCCGGGCAAGCTAGCCGAGGGGCAGAGCCAAACAAAAAAAAACCTGCGAACAGTTGGACAACAACAACAAAACCTTTCCTTAAATTTTAGTAGCTTTTAGCCGTCAAATAGATCTCAAGACCCAGACTCCTGGTGTTGCTTCGCTGTAAACCTGTCAGTCGGACAGCGGCCGCCCACTGCGACGGCTGACAAGATGCTCAAAACCAAGCTGGGACCACACGTGGACAGGAGCTGTGGGAGGGCAGAGCATAGGGACTATCACAGCCTATTTCTGACCTCCCGCAGCCGCTGTCCTGCCTACTCCCATGCCCGGCAGCAGGGCAGGCAGCCGGGAACAGCACCGTCCACCAGTGCAGGAAACCGTTCACAGCCTCTGTCTCAGACCTGCGTGGGAAGGCAAAGCTGGAGCGTCCAGGAGCAGATGGTTGTCACTGACTTGTGTACGAACCCGCGTGGCGCAGCGCGTGGGGCACGCCGGCCTTGGCAGAGCTAGTCTGGATGGGCGCTAGTGCGGAGAGCGGATCAGCTCGGTACAGGGCACGTAATACTCCCTTCCTAAGCACACAGTACGGTCAGCTGCCAAGGAAAATGACTTCAGTCCCAATTTAAATGTAGCCTGACATACCATATTCTTTGGACTACCCAATTTCTTTGCAACCCACACGAAGCCTCAACTCTGCAACTGCTCTTACCCAAACTAATCCCAGGGCAGCCACGAAACCCTGCCCGGCTCGAGCAGAGGTCTGCTCCTGCAGACTGTACCCAGCACCATAGCTGCAACAAAACTTTCTTTTATTTTGGTTTTTTCCTCCCTTTTTTTTTTTTCTTTTCATTCTTTTCCAGTTTTAAAGTCGGAACTAAAATCAAGCCAAGCTGAGGTCACAATGGTGGTTCTGCTCTGAGCTTCCTGTTGCCGTACCAGAACCGCTCTCACAGTACAGAGACAGTGACAGATTGGCACATCATGGAATAGGTGCTATAGAAACCACACAGTTCTTAGAAGCAAAAGTCTTCTTCCCCCCCCCTCAAAAAATAACCCACTTAATTGACATATTTTCTCTCTATACTATATATATTATATAGACACAATTTTCTGGTAAACATTTACAAGATATCGTAAAGAACATTGAAAAGATGTATCTCCATTTGCATAACAACACACACTCACATACTTCAGTTTACAAGGACACACAGAAATGTACAATCAATAAATAAATACTTTTTTCCCCCCAGAAGTTATTCAAAAAACACTGCTATTGAGCGGCCCAAAGACACTCTCAGTTAATACAGACAGCAAATATTGTGCAGAATTTCTTGGCTGTTTTTGTTTAAAAACCAAGAAAAGAAAAACAGAAGCTTGAAAGATAAAGTGTCAGCGATGTTGCTTGGTAAGACTGTGTTTAAGTGACCTATTGGTTCTTGTCCCTCAGAAAGAGGAGGACAGAGCACTTCCCCTTTGGAGAAGGTGACGCAGGCAGACTATTACCTGTCCTAGGACCTAGAGGGAACAGGAACAGCCTGGCAGGGAGGGCACGAGCTTTTTGCTCTGCTGTGTGGAAAGATGAAAGATTCACACGCAAGCTGGCAGATTTGAAGCTCAAATGCCTTTGTTTCCTGGGCTACTGCAGACCAAGCACTCTGGAGAACAAATGCAGAAAATTGCTTCAGAGGATTTCCTCGATTGTTGGTACACATTTGCTTGTTGGGATTACGAGAAACGAAAGGCTCCCCTTTGCTCTCAGCCCCTGCTGCAGTCCTCTTCCCCAAAGGGTTCAGTACATACCACCATTCCCTGGATTTTCTAGCTGCAGCCGCTGTGTCCCGGTACTGCAGAAAGACTAGCTGATCTGCTCAGAAACTGCACATCGCTTCACCACGCTCTGCAGAACTTTTCCGAAGCAGCAGTTTTCTCTTCTGCAGATTTACATCTGTCTTTTTTCTGCAAGCAACATCTGACACATGCCACAAGTAAATACAAAACACAGCCAGCACAAACAGATGTTCCACAGAAGAAGGGAAGGGCCCCTTTTCCCTTCTGGTGAGCAGCACTCCAACAGCAAGAGAAGAGCAGGGCCTTATCTTGCAGAGGGGAGGAGGAGAGCACACACACATCACACATCGCATGGAGGGGGAACACACATTTTTGCAGCAAAACTTGAGAGAAAGTACCCTTATAGAGCTACAACCCCGCGTCTTCCCTGCTGCTGAAAGCACGTGGTCAGGGCAGCCTTCTGTGGCCGTGGCAAAGCCCTCCCTGGCTGAACTAGACCTACCAACAACCCACACCTCTCCTTTTCCTTTATTTTTTTTACCTGAGTTGAAAAATGAATCCAAACCCTCCGTAGCGCAGCCCTGGCGTGACACAGCAGCTCAGCGCTCACGCTGGTAGTGCTGGAGAGGCACTTCATGCCATGTGCTCCAGGGGCTGCAGCGCTGGGGAGCCACCGCAGGAGAAGTGGCCACAGAAGTGCATCTTCCAAAAGCAAAGACCACTCAGGGACCTTGGGCTGTTTTCCTCTTCACAGGCATGTGAAAGAAGCCCACCAAGACCTAACTGGAGACTTTCAGTGGACTTAGGGGGCTTTGCAGCCAGCCCCAGAAGCACGCAGAAAACCCGCAGGCACCAAGGGGATTGTTTGCACTGTCTAGCTTTGAGCAGCTGCTCTTTCATTTAAGAGAGGAAGAGACAGGCACCTCCAGAGGGGAGGCCAGGACAGTCACCAAAGCCGGGAGCTCAGACTTGCCTTCTCAGGAGCTCTGCCCGAACATGGGTTGCAGAGGAACGACAGGGAGACCAGACTCCTAACACAAGCAGCTAGAGTAAGGCAGGTACGAAAACCTCGAGTCTAGAGTTCCCAGAGGAAGTTAGGACCAGATTTTCCAGTGTTCAGAGAGCGTTACAGAGGATGGATTTTGAAAGAAAAACCCAGTGCTGAATTTGGAGCTTTTCTGAAAATCCATCCAGAGCTGAACCTCTTGTGTGCTCAGATATTGTAGTAGCAAACAACATAAAAATCCCAGGGAGAGAAGAGTGCCTTAAAAAAATATTAAAAGGGGATGCTATGCATCAAGGGACAAGATCAAAAGAAGAAGAATTTCTGTGATCAAAGTCCCTCTGGCAGAACCTCACAATGTTAGTAAGAAACCGAGTACTGGCAGCGTCCCTGTCTTGCCCAGGCGTGCGGGGCTGGCTGGCTTCCCCGTGCCACAGCGTAACGGCCGTCCAAGGAAGCAGCTTTATTTCCTTGCAACAAAGGCTGTGGAGCCCGAGTCGGCCCCGAGGAGGGCTGGCAGCTCTGCTCTCCCAGACCCCGAGTTCTGACCTGGGATGCTGGCAACTGCCTCGGCAGTTGTGGCGGTAACCACACGTGCTGTCCCTCTGCTGCAGCAAGGCAAGGAAGGGACTGCCTGGGTCCTGCTTCCAAAGCAAGTCCTTAGCGATAAAATGCAATTGTACAGATCTTTGGTTAAGTCACTGAAGAAGGCTGCAAAGATCTGAGCCGAGGCCCCTGGACCTAACACTGAACACAGCACTTGGAGAGCTAAGGGTACTTCCAGTTTAGACAGCAGCACGTGTCCAACTACCGTACTTCCACAGGTGTGCCACTTGGAGACAAAGGAGAAGGGGAGGAAGCATTGAAGGGGAGTCCCGGCTCTTTGTCTGGATGCCTCGTCTTCCCCACGTCCTTCATTTGTTCTCAATCAGAGTCTGGACTTTATAGACAAGGTCCCGAGCCAGCTTCAGGATCTGCTTGGTGTTGTGCCGCTCAGCCATTTCTGGAACACAGACAGAAGAGACCCACAAAAAGGCTAGACCCGAGCAGCCCGGCATCTCGAGGAGCTCCCCCAGCCTCACAGCTCTCTGCTCCTCAACCGAGCTCCAAGTGGGAGCTGAAATTGCGAACTCCTGTCCAAGTGCCCAGGCCCCATCCCTCGCAGAGACACCTGACTCTGAAGAGCCATCATTAACCAGCTCATCTTGGGATGATTACAGCCAGCAGGAACTCACAGCTCCCTTCAAGCACGGCAAGGGGGGCTGTTGCCAAGGATGGCACCACCATGGCCCCTCAGAGCCTGACTGTTCAGGGGCAAGGGGTCTCTTTACTGTCGTGTTCCAAGCATCAGTGTCGCACAACCACACACTGCTCTGTTTGTTTTAAACATTTACCGGTATAGCCCAGATATGACTGTCTACAGTCAGACAGGCATGTGCTGCCTACCTCTCAGCAGCTGCCACAAATTCAGCCCAATAGAACACAAACCGTACCGTTGAAAAACTTGATGATGTCTGTAAAATCCATGTTGTTCTCCAAGATTATGTCCCGGTACATTTCCACCAAAGCCAGGGCTATGAAGAGCACATAGTGGGCAGAGGAAACATGTGCAGCTGCCCAGATGGTCTCCCAGACGGCGAAGACGTCATCGTACACCAGCTCTGTTAACAGAGGAAAAGGCCCAGCAGTTACTACACCAGCCACGGGGTTACAGTCATCCCCACTCATAGAGTTCACAGCAGCACTGGGAAGACACGCTGGGTGGTTTCTTCCCACCAGAACCTGTTCCAGTTGGAAGCAATAAGTCAGTCATTGGTAGAGACAAATATTCAGGCCTGCAGCAGGTGGCACAGGCTTCAGGACAAACCCGGTGGAGGCTCACCAGCAGCGCTGGAGCAACGGGTTCCGTATCTAGACAGAAAAGTCAGCCACAAGTCTACCAGGGAAAAGCAACACAGGAACACATGGTACAAAGTTACGTTCAGACAACCGAAGTTGCAGAGTGTACCGAGAAGCGCGGCAGCACGGCACACCTTGCCTTCCCTCCCCATGTGCTGGTCTCAGCTGCCTCCCTCCCAGCACACACCTCTCTTGAAGTCCAGGAGAAACCATCGGTAGCAGAAGTAGAAATGAGTGTAATCACCATTCTGGTGCATCAGCTCAAAGAGCTCAGAGTCCAGAATCTGCCAAGAAAAGCAAAAGGAACCTCATCAGCGCACACCAGAGACACCAGCCCCTCCTCTGCCTGTCCTCCTCCGTTCCCACCGCTCTCCTACCGCACCACCACATCTTCCAAGCAGTTTCTCCCTCCTTTGCAATGCTGGCACATGTCGCTCCCAGGCTCTCCTCTTCACAGCCACTTGCCCTCCCTCCTGCTTCCCACCATGGAAAGCTCCTCTCAGGCCCTCCAAGACCCCCACCCCAAGAGCAGCTTTTCCCCCTCTGGTTTGAGAGGCTGCCAGACCTGTGCCAGGACCCTGCTACCTGGATCAGAGATCTCATGTTGGCAAAGTGGGTGTCCATGGCTCCTCCGTGGGGAAAGTTCTGATTCATCCTCTTCATAAGTTCGGTGAAACAGCTGAAAGCCAGAGCCTCTGCGCAGGGAAGAGAGACAGGGACTGCTCGGCTGCACGGACACTGCCGCCTCCGCACCCGCATCCCCTGCGCCATCCCCTCGCGGGAGGGATATCCCTCCCCGCTCCACACACACGGTCAGGGGTGCGCAGCCTCGGGAATACAGATCCCACAGCAAAAGGTACACGCTGTGCCCAGGTTGGGTTCCTGGGAGCCAGACAGCATCAAGAACAAATGGGATCCTGCCACCAGCCGCTCCACACCTCCGAGCACGGGACTCTCCCACTGCAAAGGGCCACCAGCCCAGCAAATCCCCCCACGCGCTCCCACAAAGGCACCAGCAGAGCGGAGCCACCCACTCACCATCATCCAGGATGACCAGGAGAGGGGCTAGCAGGTCACACATCCCCTGCACGTAGCCGATCTCGATGTGCTGCCAGATGTAGCTGTGTGAGAGAGCAGGAAAGGTGGCCTGTGAGCCCTTCCCGTGCCACACATGAGTGCCACAGTCTGCCACCTCGCTTGCCCATGCCCTGCCTCTGTTCCTGGGACGCCGGCATTTCCTGCGTGCTGCCACCAATGCACGGCAGCAGGCAGGGCAAATCAGACCTGTTTATTCTGTTACGCCTGCGCTCCGTTCCTCTACAGCCAGCCTGTAAATGATTAAGTTCCCGTGGTGATCTCGTGGCACAGCCCTGGATCAACACCCCGCGATGGCCACATCCAGGGCTGTGCCACGGCCACTGCATGGAAATCAGTGCAGGGAAAAACCGAGATCAAAAAGCACAGCAAGGTGGGGTGGTTGGTCAAAGGGCAGAGACCAAGAGAATTTGGCCATTTATCCTCTCCCTTCCCCCTCGGTTCATCCTCTTGGTGCTCTCTGCATGATATTGCCTGCTTCGCCTCCCCGGACCCAGCGTCTCAGGAAGCAACCAGCCCTGCAGAGATATCTTCCCATATTTGGTAGCAAGTCAAAATGCATTCAGAAAGGACTCAGTTCCACTGCTGGCACAAGGGAACAATCTTTCCCATCGTGCCCATTAGTTTTCCAAAATCTGCTGCACTGTCGGTCTCATCTCAGCAGAGATCTCCAACTCCGGCTGTTAGATAAAGTGACAGCTCTAATGAAATAGCAGCTTCTCCTCATATTTGCAAGATGAGTAATAATATTTTAGCCTTCGCTGCCCCTGAAGCAGCTGCAGCTGCTGAGCTGGAGTTGGTTTGAGTCGGTGAATGTCACACAGCAACCCCTTAGTCACAGGGACTAAGCAAAGAGAATCAGAAACGCACCCAGGTATTGCTGTCTCCTGGGTAGGCACTAACCGCTTGGCCGCTTCAGGCACCTCCTCATTAGCACTACAGCTCTGCGGGCGGATCCTCATTAAAACATTTTCCAGGCATGTTCCAGAGAGCAGGTGGGCTGCACTGGGTTCAGACCCCGAGGCAGCGTGCCTGGGCAGCCCCGGGGAGCCCACTGCTTTGGCCAACGACCCAGACACGTGGCAGTCACGGGGCAGAGCAGCACAAGGCAGGACGGCTGGACTCCTCGGTCTGGTAACCGGGAGGCCCTTGGAGCTGTGGCCCCAGTTCTGGGATGATGAGGGGATTCGGGGGAGGAAATCAATGAGGCAAAACACAGTAACCAGAACAAAGTTTGATGCTCCAGCCTCAAGGTGAATTCAGGGAAACCAGCCACCAGAGTCAGGAGCCTGCTCTCCTCGCAGGGAGGGCTGGCAGGTCCCACCCTGACCCCACCGCTCCCACCTGCACATGATGTTGCGCAGTTTCTCCAGGTTGGCAGGGGTGAAGTACCAGTAGTTGCGGTCACACCGCTGCACGTCCTTCTCAATGCGGTGCAGGTTCACCGTGTACATGTCCAGTAGCTCTGGCTGCCCAAAACAAAAGCAAAGTTGATTTGTTTTCAAATAAAAAAAACAAAAAGGAAGTTGCACAGGCAACGGAGCGGCAGGGCAGGGTTTGGGTGGAAGGTGGAGAGCCCTCGTACACACAACCGCGGGATCAGCACCGGGCAAACACAAGTAAATAGTGAGGCACCCAGGAAGAAACCCACTCGGTGAACAGGCCGTACTTACAGAGTAGGTGACACCCATCGAGGAGACGGCAGATGCTTCACTGTTGGCCAGATCAGCTACAGCCAGAGAATCCAGCTGTGGGTACAAACTCTCCATCTCCGGCTCCTCGGAGAGGTTATCTTCGCTCTCCACCAAGCTTTGCTTTTCAGCTTCGCTGTCTGCCCAGCTCTCTACCACAGTCAGGGCCACAGCGTCACGACCACGCAGGACCCTTGCCGAGCGCTCACCCACGGGAACAAAGTCCACACTTCCACCGGTGGGAAATTCACCTTCCAGGCTGTCTTGGCCCTGCAGCTTCTCCTCCTGCCGGGCACTTTCTGGGTCCTGTGGGGCTGGCACGTCGGACCCACCGGCCTTTCCCTGAGAGCTGGCCGAGGATTTGTTGGTTTCCAGGGTGCTGTCCTCATTGCTGAAGCTGCGCTCCGAGAACCCCGATGCGATGGAGAAGTTCTGGGAAGAGGGGTGGCCAGAATCGGGGGAACACGTGCCGTTAGGAACCGTCCCGTTGGGGATCTTGCTTTGTTTGCTATCTTCCAGCTGAGCATCTGCTTCGGTCTGTTCCACTTCATCAACAGATTCAAACACCTGCACAGCACAGAGCGCCGCGTGAGAGCGAGCAAACCCCCCGCGTTCAGCAAACTGTCGGGAATTCAGTTTCACTGCTGAATGCAGCTCTTGGGGATGTAACGCCCATGTTCCCAACGGTGGGGAGGGAGGAAGGTCTGCTCTACATGTGCAGGGCTCACACCAGCAACCAATGGAAGAAAGCTCAGAGGACTTGAGGGCATTTTAACTTACTAGTGCTGTGCCTGGCTGTGGCTCCACATCTTCGCTACAGTGAGACAACTGCAGCCTGAGCATCTAGCTCTCTGTCCCATTTTAACCAGACTCTTGGAGGAACTTCTGGGCACAGTTCCCCTGCCCAGATTTGGCAGGTCAGTGCTTGGTCATTTGCACAACTTGGAGCCCACAGTCTCTGCTCCAAAGGACTAGATTTTACTCAGGGTAATATATTGGGCAGAACATCATTTGAACAGGTTGGTTACACACATGGTTACTCGCACACGGAGCAGCCAAGGGCCCTCAAGTGTGAAGGCCACACAGGGGTTGGGTCCTTCAAGCCTGGGCAGAGCAGGCTGGTGAACACCGAACACCGCCAAGCAACACGCGGTGCTGGCCTCGCTGGCTCCAGAGGCAGGTCTGAGAGTCGCTCACCTCCTCCGACTACTGCTTCTGTCTGCCAGAAACCGTTACGGTCACCAACCGGCTCTCAGCCCAAGCCGGGGCAGAGAGCCGTACGCTGTTGGGCGGCCGGTGTCCGAACGAGCAAGAGGGGACAAAGCGCTGCCGCTCACCTGCGTGCTGGAGCTGGAGTCGCTCTGCAGCCGGGCGTGATTCTGTCGGCCGGAGCTGCAGCTCTGCGAAGACTGCAAGAGAGAACAAAAAGGCCAGTGAAAAGGCAAAGAGGATGGTGTCTGGAGCGGGGGGGAGGCTCAATCACGCTATCAGAGGTGGGCACATCTGCACGTAAAGAACAAGCAGAAAATGCATCCAATAAATTCTCATCTTTGGGCCATGAAAGACGTTCACATCACATCAACTCTGCCATGCAGATCTGTCATGCAGCGCGGCACCCTGCCTCACTGACATTTACTGCTGGAGAAGATGACAAAAAGCAAAGTCCCAGGCCAACGCAGTTGTTGAAACACTGTATGTTTGGGTCTGAAATGAACTGCTTTCTTCTGGCCTTCAGAGAGGTCACGCTGTCTCCCTGGAGTGCACATTTCTACAAAACTCTGTCCTAATTTGGCAGCAACGCAATTCGCCCCATCTTAGTTTACATAAACGATGAAGTCACAGGCCATAAAACAATCCCTCCGAGCATATTAATGTTTTTTCCTTTTCTTAAAAGGACAAATACTGATGTTTTAAGCCAGACTCAGTTGAGGCAGCCCCTCTAAAAGTCAACAGCACCCTTTTCTGGCTTCCAGCTGAAGCACAGAAGGAAGTGTCGGGCTTTGCAGCTACCAGCTCAGTGCTCTGCCTCGTGGATTCCCTCTGAACAACCAGCCTTCACGTAAGAGCGAGTCCGCCCGTTATCTGAGCCGTCCCTGCGCCAGGCTCACAGCGCAGGAGCCTGCGGCCGCTCACACTGCACGCAAGTCGGGGTGTACAGAGCATTGCAATGACATCACACACAAACAATAGGGATTTAAGAAAACACAGCATTTTCAGAACGGCAGCAGGAGTTGTCCCCACCCTAGTATTGTGGGTGTTTGCTGGGCAGGGCTCTGATGGAGAGAGGAAGGGCGACAGTTTTCCTCCATTACCATGGGAGCATTTTATAACAGGAAATTTCAGACGGGAAAAGGGTAAAACTTTGCATGGATTAACTCTGCCAGCTCCCCTCCCAGCACATATTCCCAGGGCACGCAGACATGGATAGCAAAAAGGAAGCTTCACAGCCCCTCAGTGTCAAAAACATGGTCTTCCTTCCTCCCTCCCCCTGCTTCAACACTGACTTCCGCGGAACTAATCCTGATGTGCGCCAGGAGTGCAAACCGGGTAACAAGAGATACCGCAGGAACATTTCACAGGACTGGGAAGAGTGTCTGGATTCAGACACGTGGCTCCACAAACGAGTTCTGGGGTCCTGGCGGACCCGCTGTCCTCCGCCAGGACCCCCTGCCCTCTCCCTGCTGCCCCTGGCCCACGCGGGGCCACAGACGCAGAGCGGTTCAGCGCTGCTGCGGATGCTGCAGCTGCAAGGACCAAGCAAATCTGTTCGACCTCCATCACTCAGGCCACAGACCAAAACCAGCCAGTGCAGCAGCCAACAGCATGGAAACTGGGGTGATACTGCAGAAGGTGCCCGCTCCTACTGCTAAATGTTCTGGAAGAGCAGACGAAAGAAAATGGGTAAGAAAGCTCCAATCCTAACTGGCACGGGTTAGAGAGCAACGAGGCGCAGAGGCAGGCAGAGGTCAGGGACGGAGGGTGAGCGAGAACCGTGCCTCCATCCCTCGCTGTAGCACAGGCTGACGCGGAGCCCGGGTGGGCGCAGCCCTCCCCGAGCCCCCGCACCCTCACCTCGTTGCTGATCGTCGAGTCCCTGTGCAACATCCTCTGAATGTGGGAATCCAGACTGGCCCCGGACGAGCACTTGGCCAGAGCTGCTGCGTGCGACTCCTTCTCCCGCTGCCGGACGATGGCCTCACAGCCCAGCCACTCCGCCATGGTGTGCTCGTAGCAGGTGCGGATCTGGTCGTCAGCCTGCAGCGTTTAGAGACAGAGTCTGGAACAGCCCAGAAACCAGTGCCGCCTCCACCCCCCAAGCAGCCCTGCACAGACAAGCTGAGCGCACGCTTGCGTTAGCCATGGCTAGATGGGACATAAAGTCACCCAGCTCCGGCACAGTGACAGCCAGAGCCTGACCCACAAACCCTTGCAAAAATTAGGACAGAAAAATGACCATCTGCCTCCTTCCTGCCTCCCAGAAGCGTGCAGAGCACTGAACATCAGCGGCCAGCAGCTGCATTGAGCTTGGTCCTACCAATTCCTGCCTACCTGAGTCTTTCTCCCACCTCCCATCTACAGCCGCAGTACAAAGGGGGCACAACGCCCAGTGGATTCATGGGGTGGACTCTGGCACACGGACACTTCAAGCTGTGAAACATCCAGGGCACACCAATGCCATACACCAGGCTGCTGAGCTGGCCACACACCCGTACCAACCTCCTTCCTTTCTGCCTCCGTCATCCCAAACTGATAATGGCCCAAAAGGAAGGGCCAGACAGCCTTCCTGATCTCGTGCTGGATCCCGCCATAGTAGATCAGCCGCAGCAGCTCCTGGTCCTCATAACTCTGTGGGAAGAGCTCCGAGTCAGCGCACGGATGCAGCCAGGACCAGAGCCCATCAGCTGGCAGATGCAAGGGCAACCCCAGCCTGGCTATTCCGTCTTTTGGCGCCCGGAGTGCTGCCCAGACGCTGATCACCCGCAGACTCGCTGCCCATTCATTGCAGATGCTCTCTCCGATCTCCGCTTGGGTTTAAGTACAGCCAGAGGCCCCTGCGGATGGGCATTTTGGGAAACACTGGATCACCACAGCCAGAAAGTGGCCCACCGAAGTCACTCAAGGTGACTGCTGTGCCTCTGAGCACCGGCAGTGTGTCAGGACTGCAGCACTGGTCACAGCTCTCCGGCTATCCTGCCGTAACAGCACGCTGGGACCCCTGCTCACGACCACAGTACTCAGGGTGACAGACGCTGCTGTGGGCAGGCTCCGAACAGCAGCAAGTTACAGAGCGCAGCCTTCGTTCCCCGGCTTCCACGCGCCAAGGATTAGGAGCCCCAGGCTCCGTGCAGCCCCGGGCAGGCCGCGTGACTTCTGTTCTCAGGGAACTTCTCAAACAATGTGCTTTACTTTACCATGCTAGAGCTGCTTAAGTGACGCTGCCCCGGGCATCCCAAGCCCACCACAACTGGCACGTCCCAAGAGTGCTGGCCCTACCGTGCTGTCCTGCAGGTACCGCTGCCATATGTCCACAGTCAGTCCCGAGCTGGCATTGCAGGGCACGTCAGGAGACACGATGTTGTGGTTAACCAGCGCAGATAGGTGGGTTCGCACCGTGGAGAGGTGTCTGCAGTAGGCCAGCCCTGCATCAGGCAAAAGCAAACATTCAGCTGGGGAACTCGGGGAGCCACGAGGATGAAGTGCAGGAGAGCGCTCCGGTGACTCTGATCCACAAGGGAGACCCTCTGAAGCCACATCCAGCCTAAGCAGCAAAGCAGGGAGTCTACTGGGACAGCTCAGTATCTCATCATCTTGTACCACCAGCGGTGCTGCTCGCTGCGCTGAAGTCCGAGGATCAGAGTTCAGATGTTTGCTCCCAAGCCTGAGCACATGTACATAGGGCCCTGCATGCAAGAAACTGGTCCCAGTACCCTTGGCCACCACCCTGCTGCCTCAGCACCACTCCTAGCCCAGAGCCCAGGACATCATCCCTTGCCCATCACACTTCTCAAGACACCATGCACGTGACAAGTACTCACAGCCGTAGAAGGCCCGGGAGAGGATTTGGTACTTCATATTGTCACACAGGAGCTTCAGCGGAGCTCTGCCGATAAAGACACTGTCAGATGTGAGGACAGCAAATGCTCCCATGCGTTCCCTCAGCCCCTGCTTTGATCTGACTGTTCCAGCTTTGCCTTCAGAGGCGCACCACGGGACCGCTCCTCATCTTGAGAGCAGCAATTCTTGCTGCCAGGAGATGGCCACGGAGCAGCTGAGACGTCCCAGATGAGGGGACAAGCCTCACTTCAGCCTGGACGCGTCCCACTGGCCCCTGCAAATGGCCCCTGGACAACCGAGCCAAGTGTGAGGCTCGAGCCACCACTTGCACCATAACTGCTCTAGTTCAGCCATCCTGCTGGGCTTTCACCCGTAACCCCTGTTTTATTCTACCTGTATTTCTCAAAGCAAGCGGCAGCAGAGCCGTCATACCTTTCGTGGCTGCAGCCGTTGGATGGCCCACCGTCAGAGGAGCCGCTCTGAGAGCAGGAGGAGCAGGAGGACTTGCGGGTGCTGGGCTGCCACATGGGAGGCAGGCCAGCAGCCGGTGTGTCCATCAGGTCCTGGGGCACTGTAAGAGGGCAGAGAGAGGAGCATCAGCTACCGTCTGGCACTGCCCCTGGAGTCAGGCGAGCCACAGGAGGTCAGAGAGGAGAGTTTTGATTAGCAAATGCAGCGTCCCGCACTCTTCCCAAGGAGACTCCAGCAACCAGGTAGGACCCACACCAGGTAAATCACAGCACCAGCACCGGTAAGCTCAGGAGAAAGGAAAGGAAAGGAAACAAAGAGCATTGATGAGAGAGTTAGAGAACCATCTGCTAATTAACTACAGTGCCTTCAGCAAGCTAATCTTAAACTGCTGAGTGCTGACCAGAGCAGAAAACAAACACCCAACCCAGAGGGACTCGAGACAAGGGGCTGCAACAGACTGTCACACAGATGAGGAAGAAAATGATTGAAATCAACCACTGCCCCTGGAAAAGCGGGTCACTGGGGGAAAAAAGCCCCCATCTCTCAAACACCAAGGATCCCACCCAAGATTCAGGAAAAGAAGGGAGCATCCAAATCACAAGACAGGAGATGGAGACTTTGATGAAGAGGTTGAGAGGGACAGCAGGAGCAAGTAGCTCTTCATGTTGTCACTTGCTAAATCCCTGCTTAGCCTCAGCAGTGTTACTGCAGCGGCCTCGGATCCTGCTCGGGTACCGCCCTACAAACCGACCAGGCGCAGCGCCAGCGCAAGGGAGCGCGCAGCCCCGAGCGCCGAGCTGCGCCCACGCTGCGCCCCTTGGCTGCTGGTCTGGAACAGCCCCTGCCCGGTGGCCTTGGGCCTCCCTAGGAAAGGGTCATCATGAAGGTGAACTGTGGGATGCAGAAAAAGATTAATGAAGAATAATCCCGTTTGCTCCTCCCTGGACATTAAATCATGGTAGAAATTCCAGCTTCCAGCTGGGAGAGGGCTTCCTCACTCGCCCTTGGTCTCACTGGCTCTCCCTGCTTGTGATATTGAATAACTGATACTAGCAAGAAAAATGTTGAAATATTGCTATTTCCCTCATATTGAGCAGGCGCTGATGGTCAGTGATGGTCAGCAGTGACAGGGGACACCGCTGCAGGAATTATCAAGTGACAACGCGGGCAAGCAGCAGTACCAGACACAAACGACAGCCACATTACACTGACGCCGGGAGGCCCCCAGAGCGGCAAGGGGAGGTCGGAACGCGATGGGGAGCCTCAGAAACCATTTAGGGATCACCACCATCTTGCTTGCGGCTGGAGTCCTCGCGATCTTCCCTCTCACAGCAGTGATGGAGATCACAGATGCAAGGAATGGGTGAAAATTACCATTAATGGTAACTAGAGACACAGAGAGAGGACAAGGGCACAAATGAAAGGAGAGAAGAGAAGAATCTGTGGAGAAGAAACAACCGATGCAGTCCCAGCCCCCTCTGGGAAGGTCCACAGGAACCACACAGACCTCGATGATGCCAGCTGAGGAGATTGCAGCAATTCGTTTCACAGAAAATGTGGCCCCCAGCATGGAATTTTAAGGAGTAGATCAAAAGGAAGCTACAGAAAGGAGCATCTCTATCTGCTATTTTAGCTTCAATCAGATTTTTATCTGACTCACTGAATTGCGTTAGTCATCTAAAGGCAGGGAGAACTAAGCATAATCTTAACTGATGTTACGGAGGAGTCACAGGAAATGCGATTGCCCCCTTCTAGCCTCAAAAATACAGGAGCAAGCTGTTGATCAAATTTCAGTTTTTTAAAAGCTCAAGTCTTCTATTGCACTCTTGGTTTCCCCCTTATAAAGTCATCTACAATGTTCCCAGACGTCAAAAAGTTGTTCTTAGTGTCCCACAGAAGAGTGAGGACAAACGTACAGTCACTTCAGCCAAGCACGTTGTTCAGATCATTCACAACCAGACACCAGGAGAGATTTCTGGTTTGGTGAATCCAGCAGCACCCTCCCCCTTGCCCTGCGAGCTAGGGAGTGAAGACACATGGGTCAAACCTGGCAGTACACAGAAAAGGGTGCTGTAACGTCTCCTTCGTGCTGCAGAAGCAACGCTGAAGGAACACGGCTGGATTTAATGCAGCACTTGCCGACTTGGCCTGGCAATAGCGAGAGAAGAATCAGCCCTGGAGGCTTGCGATGGTAAAAAGGGACCCCCAAGGAACATGACCAAAGTAAACTTTACTCCTGAAATTATGTGCAAGAATTTTTTTCCAACCATTACGGCAGTCATGGCCTGTTGTGCAGCTGCAGAAATGAAGGACTCAGTAGCAAGTGAAAAGTTAAAACAAAAAAATAAGCCCCCAGCCCATACCTAAGGCTGAATAAAAGGCAGTAGTGTTACAAGCAAAACCCATGGGTCTCTGGAACCATTTCCTGGCACGAAGTGCCACGTGCCTGTCAGTGCTGCATCCCCGGGTGCCCAAACACCCCGTGATAACCCACCTGAAACACTCTGCCAACGCACTCACCGAATTCAGACTGTGTCCCTGGGTAGATGATCCTGAAAACATAATCTGTGGCTTCCTCCTCTTCCTTGTCGGATGCAGACTCGGAGGAGCCCTGGGGACTTCGCTTCCTCAGCCTGGGAAACACCTTCCCCTAGGTGAACAAAACGCGCTCACAAGCCGCCCCGCGCTCGACCACGCAGGCCGGCATGGCCGCTGCCTTGCTTACCGAACTCCTGCCTAACAAGAACACGTGCTTCGTCAGCCCGGATGATGCTCGCATGTTCCCTGTGCCGGAGCAGCCTTTGGGTTACGCTTCCAATTACGGGGCGAGTACGTAGCCCTGTTTGCGCACAGGGTACGTATAACCCACGCAGCACGGCCAGGTCCATGAGAACCGAACCCACCATGCCAGGACCCCCATACCACCTCCCTTGCTTTGCCCAGAAGGGTCTGTTTAGCTGGTCAAGGCCATGAGCTAAACCAAACTGCCATATTTCAATCCCACCTCCCTTCTTAGTTTCAGGAGGGGGATTGTTTAAAATGCAGCAGCCCCTAATATCGGGCAGGGTTCCCCCCATCAGCTCTGCTCTGAGACACCCCACAAGGGAACACCAGCAAGGACCCGCAGCGCTGTGGGCTCAGGAACAAGCCCAGTTTTGGGGTGCCTACCTTTCCTCGCTGCGACCAGAGGGGGGGATCCAGCTGGCCATGGGGCAGGAGGCCGTTCTCCAGGCACGACAGGAACTGCAGTAAGTGCCCTCCTCTGGGGAACCGCAGCGGGGGCCTCTGAATCCCATCCTGGCTCACCAACACAACCGTTCCACCGCTGTCTACTATTAGCAGCAGTGACAGCAGAGAGAAGACACACAGATGAATGAGGGAAACCTTATCAGTCAAAAATGCAGAGGACGGGCAAGAAAGCTCAGGGAATTGTCTTTTTAGTGTGCAAAGCAAAGGATTTCTTCCTTGTTTGGATTCTTCCCCGAGTCTGTTACAAGCCTGGGCTCCTGGAGAAGGCTCGCCTGGGAGATCGCGCCCGCGAAAACCACAGAGCACCGCTCTGCAGGGAGCGCTCCCCAGCCAAGCACCACAGCCGGGAGCTGGCTTAAAGGTTTTCCTAGAAGCACTCACATAGGAGTGACCACCCAGAGCTCTGGACATCTGCCCTGGAGCTGAATCAAAACCCTCCCAACACGGGCACTCCCCAAAGATCCAACGAAGCAAAGGTCAGGGTGATGACACCCTCCGGCAGCCCCCCACTCTGGCCTTACCTTGCTGGTGACAGTGCAAATAGACGATCTCCTCCAGGCGAATAGTCATGGCGTAGTCCCAGTACACGCTGGAACAGAGAAAGAGAGGAAGCAGTGAGCTTCAGGGATGCAAGAGGCTCTGCTTCTGTTCACTTCAGCTCCAGATCCTGCCTCCAGCCACCCTGGCGCCAGGGGAAGCTGCAGAGAGGATAAGGTCCCAGCAGCAGCGCGACTGCCACGAAGTCAGCTGGGGTCAGTGACAACGTCCCTCCAGAACCAGTAACTGTCCCTGCCACTACAGCTCGATCAGGGCGAGTCCAGCCCCGCCTGCCCCGGGCTGTTTCTCTATCCTCACATCGTTCCCAGACACGGACAACGTGTCCGTGGATGCTGGCAATAGCAAGAGGGACGCGGAGCCCTGCAGAGCTGAGCAGTCTCCCCTGGGCACCCCAGAAAGGACTCCTCGCCTTGCTGGGGTGCTGGGAGAACCCCATGAACATGGCAGGAGCAGCCCCGGCGCCCCAAGGGAAGATGCAGCGCGAGCCTGGGCTGCTGCTCTGCTGAGCTCCTGTCCCCAGGGGAGGGGGAAAAGAAACCCTCGCAATTCGTGGGGTTTTTTCAAGGCTGAAAATAGATTTGGTCCCGGATGCTTCTGCTCGAGATCCGCGCTCCCTCGGCACAGGCACCTCCAGGTGACTGCGCAAATCTAGGAAACGCCGGGAGAGCTGCGGGTCAGCAGGCAGGGCAGAGGGCCAGGGAGATGCCAGGAGGAAGGCGGGGAAGGGGATCTCACCAGAAGAGACGCGGCCTCATGCGGGGTTTCGCTTCTGTGGAGAGCCGAGCGAGAGCACCGCTCTGTGAGGGTGTCAGCATTTAATAACATCCCACTTCTTTGCAACAAAGCAAATTTCCCAAATCTGAGCAGCGTTATCTGCCACTTCTCAAAAATAGCGCTTAAAATAAAAGCTTTATAAAACAGCTTATGAACACAGTTAAGGACGGGGAGGGGTGCATAAGTATATCCTCCTTGTATATTCGTACTTACTTTGGCATCTGACTCCTCTCTTCCTTGGTCACGTCTTGACACTGGGAAGTTTTAGAGCTTAGGCTGATGCCCAAGTCAAGAACTCAGAAAAGTAGCGTAGAGATGAAAATAGAATTTTAGGGGGAGGGTACCAGGCATAAGGGAATGGCCCAGGGGCCAAGAAGAAAGGGGAGACGAAAAGAACACAGGTAAACAAAAACCAAAGAAAACTACAACTGAGAATAAACAAAACTGAGAACAAGTTTTGCTGAAGATGATCTTTACTCTAGGTCAAAGAATCAGCGTCCTGAACACTCCAGCTTTCCTGGAGCATTTGCTGGTGGAAGGGGATTTTGTTTGCTTCGTTTTGTTTCTCGGGCAAATTGGGACCTGGCGTGATTCTGTACTTTGTTAAAAGGACTGCAGCTATCAAGAGAAATGCCAGCAGTCCACAAGGCAATCCCAGGCAAAAGGGCACGGCAGCACACCCTGCCAAGCAAACTCAGCAGGCTTCGGGCTCCCTGGAGGAACACGCTCCAGGGACTCCCTTAAATCCGAGGGACTTTAAATACCTGCACGTCGGCTCAGCTGCAGGCTGTACCCAAACAGCACTACAAAATGGCACGCGCTCTGCTACCAAGGTACGGTTATCTGGGAACCGCTCGCGTTCCCCCTCTCTGCTGACACTCTTCTGGTGTGTATGGGTTCCTCAGTTCCCCAGATTAAAATAACCATGATAAACCCGAAAGCACTGGGTAGTGTGTAGAGAGGGCATTCTCCTGAGAAAATCCCTGAGGGCAATAATGAAACCACTTCGCTACTTTCAGAACAAGCACCCCCGGTTCCCTTGCCGAATGCTTCCCAGCGGAGACGGGCAATAGCACAGCATCCCGCCGCACCTCCCACAGCCCACCTCTCCCACCACCTCAGGCCTCCTTCCCCGTCCCTCCCCTGCTACAGACTCGAGGATAATCATTTCGCTCTGCAGTCAGTGGGAAAACTCACTGATGGCCTTGGACACCGGATCCACACTCTGAACCTGGGGAACACTTGCCTCCCCTCTGCCCCGCGCTAGGGCGCACTCGGAGTCAGTCACCTCTTCTCGTAGTCCAGATCCCCCACGGAGCCGTTCATCAGCTGGTTGGGAGTCCACTTCAGCGCCATGATGTCGGCAGTCTGGTGAAGGGACAGATATCCCGGGATGGCCTCCATGTCATCTCGCTTGAGGAGAGGAATGCAGGGAGAGAGTGAGCTGGCGAGAACAGCCTGGAAGACACCAGAAGCATGAAGCACTGCCTCAGGCTACCCGAGGCTGAGCCATGCCCTGGAGCACAGTCCTGGAGCATAACACAGCCCTGCCTGCCGCCCCTGAGCCCATCCTCTCGCCCACAGTGAGAAACCCACAGCGGCCCCGCAGCAGAGACTGCCCTGGCCCTGCAAACCCCCCAGCAGAGACAACACGACCCCTCACCAGCCTGGAAAAGAGCAGCTGCCCGGCTGAGGCACTTAACAGCTCCACCTAAGCAGTTTGCACTTCATTTATTCGACTACAGCAAGCAGAAAGGGACAGGAGGAGGGTTCTGTGGCCCCTGGTCAAGAGAAGGCAGGGAGAGGAGCCGGTTTCTACTCAGAAGCGGAGTTCTTGGAGTATCCGTATCACCAGGGCCTCAAACACAGTCCAGTCACTGCCTTCCCAGATGAAAAATGAGCCTGTCCTTTTTTCCATCAAAGAGAAACTAGGGACAAAATTCCCTGGCAGGGAGCAGAGCAGCATTTTGAAGCCCAGATGCCCCAGCAGGTACTTACCGGCTGCACCAGGACGTTGTTCTTGCCGTAGAGGAGTGTGGCTCGGGAATTCTGGTGCAGCGACTCCACGTAGTCCCTGGCAGACAGCGATGGCCGGTCATCCATACTGCCACTGGAATGCCTCTTCTGAATCTGGTGAGCACAGACACCTCCTGCTTTCAAAAAGCTTCTCTTGAAAGGTCATTTCCTCCTCACTTACACACTTAAGAAAGTCACTACTAGAAATATTTCCCTTTGTGTCCTCTAAGAGGACTCCTGGCTCCGGCCAAGCGCGATTCTGTACCTAGAGAAGCCCCAGGAGCGTGCTTCATTTGCAATGAACAGAGCAGACTTCAGCTGCCTTTGCTTTTTGTTCATACATGATGTTCTAAAAGGGCAGAGCCCCGTGATGCGGTGCCGCTCTGCTGCAGCACGCCCGCAGTCTCCACGGCCCCTGTCCCCAGCACTTCTGGCTTGAAGACTTCAGGTAACGGCACTTTTCTACCTTCCCTCATCGGAGGGCTTCACAGCCCCTTCCAAACAGACAGAGCCTCAAGCCCTGGCGAGCACCGCCCGTGCGGCCAGGAGCCGCGCTGCGAGGGGCTCTCCCTCCCAGCCTGGCGTCCCCCCACTCACGCAGAGCGCCGGGCGCTTGGTGGGCGAGTCCTGGCGACAGTGCGAGCTGTGGATCCGGTGCCTCTGAACCAGCTCATCAGCGGAGGGGTCTGTCCAGAAGTGATCAGCGGTCTTCATCTTCGTGTACTCTAGTGCACAGGGCCCCACTGCGCAGAGAAGACAATCGCAAACATTAGGAAGTCGTCGGTGCTGTTCCAGCGACCGCGGTCACCTCTCGGAGCCCAGCACCTCGGAGCGGGGGCGGTGGGACGGCAGGCAGCAGGCTCGGCACACGTCGCTGCAGTGTGTGACAGCAGCAAAGAGTTCAGAGGGGTCAGCCGGCCCTGGCAGCGAGCAATAACCCCCTGCCTGACCGGGCACGTCCGCGCCGAGCCCCGCGGCGCAGCACCGCGCCGCTCCCGGGCGCCGGCCTCAGCCCTGCTTTATGCCCGTCGGCATTACTGAAGCCTGCGCGAGCAAAGCCAGCCCTCGAGCTCAGCCTTGCAACTCTCCACCTCCACGCACTGCTCAGCGGCTGCGCATCCTGCGGGCTTTATCAGCGCTCCACAGGGCTACCTGTCCGGGGCTGCGATGTTTTCTGAAGTTCCTACTAGAAAACAACTGCATTTCACGTCCCAGATCACAGAACTGGGAACACAGGTTTGGAAAGCAAGCTATCAAAGTGGGGTAAGAGGAAAGTGTTACCCAGTAAAGATGCAAGAATTGGCCCATCCACAGGATCCATCAGGAGCGCTTCTTTCTCATAGTACTTACTAGAAGAAACAAAAGAGAGCAGAACGCTGTGGCAATTCAGCGCCTGGGACTGCAAAATGACAGAGACAGTGCTTTTAAATCACTGACATGCCCTTCCCTTTCTGTATCACTCCTTGTCGGCGAGAGGGCAAGCCGCCCTGAACGGGCTGTGTCTGCTAGCCGTGCAATTTGCGGGGAACCGACGCCCTCCCACAGCACATTGCCGGCACCACCACCACCACCAAAACATCCCGAGGACTGGAGATGACACCTCCCCGGGACAGGACACCTCAGCATGCAGTTTGCAGAAGACAGGGACGATGCGGTCCCCAACAACCCAGCTGTCGGCAGAGCAAGTGTGGCCTGTCTTTATTTTAGAGAGCGTACAGTGGCCACCAGCAGCAGGGAATCAGTCAGAGTGCCTGTGCTGGGCACAGAGCAACGCAACTGGCCTGTCCCATCCAGGGACTTCTCTGGCCCGCTCGGACACAGCTCAGCCAACAACACCTCCAGCTCCACTGGAAGGGGCGGATGCTGGTAGTGAGTTGGGACGGAAAATTGGTTGGCCTGTGCCAGCACTCACCTGCTGTTTTCTACCAAGTAATGCACGATTTTATCCAAGACCTTTTCAAAGAGGGCTGTGCGGATCCAGAGGTGCTTGATGGCTTGGGGAGACAGGTTGGGCAGCTTCGGCATCTTGCGCACGTTCTCCGGGATGCCCTGGACTTGATTTCGTCTTTAGAGGTACAAGGAAAAGACAACAACATCCCTGGCTCATCGCTGAGCATGGCAGGAGCCCAGGGCACTCACGGCACCTCGTGGGGCTTTCAGTGGTGCTGACTGTGGTGGCTGGGGGATGCCCAGGGAACCGCGTGGGGACAGAGCTCTGGAGACTGCTCCCTTCATCTATTCCACCCCCCACTCCAGAAGGCCCACATCTGCATTTGGAAACTGACTTCAGTACATGGGTTTCCCGCTATAAAGGCACCCTAGAAGAAGCCTCTGCCTCAGCAGAGTCCTCCAACCCACACACCTTTTCCACTGGTGCCCGAGGACAGCAGTTTGCAAGCAAAGAGGCATATCTTAGGACAGCATAAAGATTCCTGCCCCCAGGTAGTGGCACCATCCATCTCCCTGGTTCCTGTCCAAGGATGACTAAGCCACTCTCAAGCAGAAGTTGAATTACTGCAGGTTCAAGCCCTGCACATTGAGGCAGACCGAATTTGGTTCCAGTTGGCTTAGTGCACTGCTCCATAAACTGTGGCAGTTCAGGAGCACACATGCTTAGCTGCCCCTGAAGCGTGAGACAAGGGGCAGAGGACCTAAGAACTTGTCCATTCCAGCTTAAATCACAACTGCAATTCACAGTCTCCTAGAAAAGCAACCTGTTTGGCCAAGATATCAAAAGCCCAGGACAGGACTCAGCTCCACTGCAAGAGCAGTTCCTCCTGCAGAGGCTCCAGCTGGACACTGCGATCCACGGCCATACCCAAACCACACATCCACACCAAAACACAAGCTGGGACAACAGCAACGCTGGTGTCTTACGCGTTCTCGATGAGCTGCTCCAGGTCTTGCACCTTCTTGCAAAGCTCCTCCGCCAGAGGAAAGCTCTTTCCGACCTTCATAAACAGCGCTGCTATCTTGTTGCTGCGCAGGAATCCTGCCGCCCTCCTCTTCAAGCCGTACAAGACACAGGCTTCCACGGCAGCTGCAACGGAGCAAAGTCGTTACCGAAGCAGCAGGAGAACTCGGAGCTCACGTCACAGCGGCCGGTCTCCTGCTGCGTCCATGGCCCTGCTCCACAGCAGAAATGTTTCCCGAGAGGAAACCAGTGCCGCGTTCTACTTCTGCCTAAGCAGACAGGAGATTAGGGAACCCAGATGTCTTTTGACACAACGCAGCAGCCAGCGGTACAGCTTTTCTGTCTGCAGAGTCGTCAGTTCTGCTGACTGTAGAGAGGTACAATTTTATTTTTGCAAAACAGAAGAAGAAAAATTGAAGTCGGTGAAGTCTATTAGAAGTTCAGCTAACCTGAACAAAAAGACTAGCTTGATGGAAGTTAACATGAACCGTGGGTGTGCGCAGATGTACGTACTTCAAAGGAGAGTTAACTTGTGCCTGCTAAAGTAGATCCAGGGTCTCCCTGAAATCACCTGAGAGGGACTAGTCAGGCAGAATAATTTGTCTTGTACTCACTTATCTGACCAACCAACAGCCTAAAGAGACTTTACTAGATTGGCGACGAAACGGGAACGTGCAGCTCTGTGCCACCGACAGCAAGCAGTCTGCGCTGACGTGCCAAGCTAGCAGCCTGGATTAGGATTTCTTGGAGCACTTTGCTCATTCATAAAAACAGAGCAGGAGAAAGGGCTCGGACTGCTGTGCTCGCAAGGCCTTTGCTCCGGATGCGCCAGGATCCGGCTCTGCTACATGATACCCTGAATGCAAACAAATCGATGCTAATGCTGGAAAACCTCAGCGTGCACCGAGGTTGCACCCTGCTTCCAGGTCTGTGCCGGCACGATCGGTGACTTTCCCAGCAGAGGAGCAACCAGCTCATGGCATGGTGGTAACCGCACGGACCAGGAGCTGCCAAGAGCCCGCTCGTACAGAGATGCTCCGGTCAAGCCTGTGGGAGTAAACAGCTCGTCTGTGGTTTAACAGCTTGAAGCTCAGCGTGGCTGTACACCGCACAGCGATGCGTCTGGCAGTGCTGCCCCAGCCAAACGGTTCTGAAACCGTTCCAGGTGACCAGTTTGCCTATGGGGCCAGCAGCCCCAGCCGAGCCTCGACAGAGCGCGGGCTATCGCGGTGTCACTGGGGAGAGCGCTGCCGACAGCGCGCCAGATGTGGGGTCTCTCTGCAAGCTCAGCACACCAGTCCCTCCTCCTTCTCTCCAGCGTGCTCATCGGTCCAGCCACCATTGTTAATCAACGGGCTGGATGGAAGGATGGGCTGTAGAACGCCTCAGACAATATACTTTAAGGCAGAGAACATCCCCACCCGGCCTTCAGGAGAACAGCCTCATCAGACATGCGACACCTAACGAGGAAGCGGGCGGCACCTTCTCCAGGCAGGATAATTGCTTTGCTATGCAGCCGAACAGGCTGACGTTCTCCTCGCAGGTTTCTTGCGGATTGTAGAGAAACCAAACAACTCACTGAAGTTTTCCCTTCAACCCAGTTTGAGGGACAAGTGCGGCTGGACCGGATTTTGCCCGGGGCTTCGCCTAACCCCCCGCGCGGGGCTTTGCCGACAGGCAGCGTCAGGCACTCACCAAACCACGGCGAGTGCCCAGAGAGTGCCGGGCGCCTGGAGACGGCGATGACTCCACAGGAAGATGCGCACACGTACAGGCTCCACCGGCAATCTGTTTGCCGGCGTCCCCTGGGAGGCCCAGGATGGATGTCTAGTGTCAAACACAGGCTTATTAAACAGGCTGATCAAAGCGCTGGGAAATGACATGGACCCACAGTTCTGCCGGCTATTGATCTGGGTCTGACAACGCGCGTTCTGGCGCACCGGCACCCCTCCTTCCCCAGGAACGTGGCGCTGCAGAGCCAGCGGCGCTCAGCCGTCCCTGCAGCGGCCCAGCAGATGCCCTTCTCGCTTGGAAAGGCATTTTTTCCTACAGCTGAACAACTCTATGGAGACATTTAAAAAGGCATTTCATGCAAGACCCATCAACATCAGCTCCCGGGGCTGAGAGATGCTCTCATTACCTCTGCCCTGCTGAGTGCCATGCCCGAGTTCACCGCCGAGCGGGCGGGCAGCATCTGAGGTGCGGCAAGACGCGTCCTGCGCTAACAGCGGAAGAGCAACGCGCAGGCCGGCCAAGTCCTGCTTACCCAACACCAACCACCCAGAGCCGCTGGACGGATACCGACTTTTTAAACAAAGCCCTACACAAACCCTCCTGGAGTCCAGAGATGCTGCAAATAGCACGGCCCACGTGTGGATGGGTCTTCCTACCTGTCCCAGAGGATTATTTGCAGCCGCAAACAAGACTAGACTGCTTCAGGGCTTTGGGACCAAACACAAGAAGACCCTCCCCTCCCTCACACACACTCAAATCACCCCCACCCCACCCTGCGTCCCTTCATTCCTTTGTTCCACGCTCCAAGGCTGAAATACAAGTGACAGACACAAACAGCCCTGCGCGCCTGAGACTGCACCCAGTCGTGCCCGTTTTAGAGTGTCCAGCCATGGAGGCATCTCCTGAAAGCTCAGGCAGGTCTCTGCTGCTAACCTCCCGCAGCAGAGTCAACCCCGGTCAAGTGAGGCCAGGAGCAAACTGGAAGGGAATTGCAAGCAGAAAAGCCACAGCTTTGCTTTGCTTTTGGAATGTAAGGTTATGCTAACGTACAGCTGAAGAATAAATCACGGCAGCACCTTCAAAACCTGGGGAGAAGTCCCCCCTCTCCATCGAGGCTGAACCAAGAGTGAGGTCTCTGTGGGACCACGTCAGCACTCTACCGATGGAGCTGGGCTTTACCCCAGTGTCTGCTGCCCGCGCTGCGCAGGGCACCATCACCCCCTCCTCCAATTTGTATCTTCTGGGATTTCCCTGTTCTCATAGAATCACAGAATCATTAAGGTTGGAAAAGACCTTTAAGATCATCAAGTCGAACCGTCAGCCCAACACCCCCAGGCCCACTAAACATGTCCCGAAGTGCCACGTCCACATGTTTTTTGAACGCCTCCAGTGACGGTGCCTCCACCACCTCCCTGGGCAGCCTGTGCCAATGTTTGATCGCTCTCCCAGTAAAGAAATTTTTCCTAATCTCCAATCTAAACCTCCCCTGGTGCAACTTGAGGCCATCTCCTCTGGTCCTGTCGCCGGTTCCTTGGGAGAAGAGACCAACCCGCAACTCACCACAGCCCCCTCTCAGGCAGTTGTAGAGAGCGATGAGGGCTTCCCTCAGCCTCCTCTCCTCCAGACTAAGAGCAGCCAACTCCAGCAGCCACCTCCCACTGTTCGGGGGTGGCCTCCGCCTCGAGCACCAGCCTGGCCGGGCCCCAACGCCCACCGGGTGCAGCTGGGCACCGGAGCTGCCGGACATGGCGTGAGAGCAGCGCTGGCTTTTTGTGGCATTCCCAGCTCTGCCAAGCCACCCACTGTCAAACCAATTACGCTGCCACGCGGCGACTTATCAGAGCCCCCTTTTCCAAGCTGCACGTGGTAACGGGTGGCCAGCAAGGCAACGAGCCCAAACAGCCCCGCTGTGACTCGCACCCGCCCTCCTATGCCGGAGAGAAAAGTCACGGAAGCAAGCCCGGGGCGGGCAGATGAGGCGCCCAGCTGAGCGGCCGCTGCGGCTCCCAGCGCCACGAGGGACCAGCAGCCAGGGATGCCTCCCTGCAGCCCACCCGAGAGACCATCGCTGCTGGGCACCGGACGTTCGACGCACCGTCGGTTCCGTCCCAAATTTCCAGCAGACAAGCGAGAGCAGTCGCGTGCCTGCAGGAGAGCGGCAGACCGCTTCGCCCACATCGTGGCCAGCTGGGGAACGGCACATGGGAGAAAACCCGGACAGCCGAAAAGCCGCCCGGCACGCTCCAGCAAGACGGAGCGGTCATCAGCATCTGTCCTCAATGCCGCAGCCTGAACCTCTCCAAAACTACTCCTGCCAGCAAAACATACAGTCTCCGAAGGAGAAACTCTCCCTGTGCTCTCCCCAGGGCTCAGAGGCTTGAGCCCAAACACTAAGAGCACCTTGCCCGTGCTAAACGCAGGCATAATGGTAGTTCCTTTTTTAACCTCACGATTTTTTGAGCCCCGTTGATAACTTACTGTCACCACTGCAAACAGACGCTGTGAAGACATCCTCCCCATCCCTAAAGGTATCATCTACAGCAGAAACACACGGTGCAGGAGCTCTGTGCAGCTACACCCCGCTGAGGTGGGAGTTTTGATTCTCAGCAAAAGACTAAAGGTACTTCTGCCACCCCGAGAGCGCTGTTGCCTGGCACGATTCAAACCATGCAGGGGCTGAGCACGAAGGCAGCCTCGGCACTGACGCGGACAACAAAGCCCCCGGCTCACGCCGGCCCCCAGCCCTGCCGCCAGCTCGCCGTCAGCCTCCCAGGGCGGCGTGAACGCGGCAGATGCCAACTCGCGTTTGTCTGCTTCAAGCCCTTCCCCGGCGGGCAGAGCGGGGCCGCTGCCCTTTCCTGCCAGACCACTGGTTTCATCAGGCAGGGTTTGCGGTACGCTGGCTGCGCGGACGGCGAGGAGGGCTCGGCGAGGACGGTGGCTCTTCCCGGAGAAAAGGGCAGCTCTGCCTAGCCACAGCCAGGCTTGCAGCACGCTCTGCTCGTCAGGGAAAGAGGTTGTTTATAAGCTCGCCCGGCTCACCGAGAGCCACGGCACCAAGGAAGGTGCACGTACCGTTCAAATGAGAGGGCAACAGCAGAGGGACCAGGAGGCGTAGACACCAGAAGCCAGCGAAAGCGCAGTGGCGTCATTAAGAAGCCAGAAGGAACCAAGGAGCCCTTTGTGCCTGGGTGCCTCAGCTCCGTGTCGCAGGAGGCTATAAATAATTCCAGGCTGTGAAGCCTCGTGCTGCACAGAAAAGCAGAGAATGAGTCACACCTTGAAGTCTGTTCTGCTCTTTCGATGCCGTTCGGTCGACAGCGTACAAAGGCACACAGGCCTGAAACAAGCACCTGCGTGCCTTTTATGCAAGGGCCCAAGAGAAAAGGAGGAAGGCAGCCACTTCGCTCTCCAAAGCGGAAAAGGAGACCTCGCAGCTCCCTTCTCTTTCTTTTTTGTGCTTGTCTGTGGATGCTACAGTCTTCTTCAGCGGCGACAGCGCTGCTCAAGCCTCCTCGGAGCAACTTCTTCAAACGCTAGCTGTCGTCACTTCTATCATTTTCTTCCCAGCCTCCAAATTAGCGAGCCGCACTTCAGCTATTTGTCAACCGAGGCGTGCGGCTCCCCCTCCGCACGCTGCTTGCAGCATTCGCGCGGCAGCAGCCGCACGGCCCCAGCCCGGGCGTGCTGGAAGCGCCGCTGACTGTAAGCCAGCAAACGTCTCCGCTGAGCGCGACAGGCGCGGCAAGCAGATCAGGCTCCAGACGGGCACGGGCTGCCACCCCCTCCCCGGGAAGCCAGGGCTCGTGGTGTCGGAAGTAGAGCGGCAGAGAGGTGCCCGGGCAGCTTCAGTCGCGGGGCTGAGCCCCGGCACGACAGGGGACTTCATTGCTTTGCCCTTTAAAGCAACTCGCTCGGCCAAGGGCCCTGCGACGTCCACGTCCCCGGCTCAGACCCCAGGCAGCAGCAATGCTGAGCAGGCACCCCGCAGCGGCGGAGCCCGGCCGCGCTCGCCCGGCCGCCTGGGTTTGCGGGAGCAACCCTTCCCCCTGCAGCGACGCCGGGCTTCCAGCGGGGACCGCAGGGCCGGCTGGCTGTCCCCGGGGCGGAGAGGCGGCAGCAGAGAGGGGTTTGCCATTGCATGGCGGCACGGGACAAGGAGGTGCCCGAGGTCTGCTCCAGGAGCACCCAGGCACGCGGCAGAGGCCGGGCCCTGCCCAGCGGTGCCCCCAGGGATTCCCCTGGCGAGCAGGGAGGCCGTGGCTGGTAGGAAGGCTCAAGCCCAGGGAGCCCACAACGTCACCTCCACTGCATGGCAGAGCTGGGCCCAGGCTCTGGCTCTGCAGCCAGCGGCGCTGCGGCCTGCCTGCTCGGCCATGACCCTGCGTGCTGCCACAGACACTACCGCGACGGCCGGCAGCAGGGAGAGCCGGCTCATGGCGGAGAGCACGGGCGCCAGCGCCGCAAAATTGGTGAGCGGGCAGAGAGGGAGCACAGCTCCCTCCGGCAGAGCTACGATGATGCCTCCTCTGTCCGTCTCCTCAGCAGAAACACGTGAAACGGAGAGGGCAGCGGGCGAGCACCGCAGCCTGCGGAACGGCAGGGGAGGCATGGCTTCCTCGGCAGCGGCGCATGGCTGGCGAGCGTGCCAGGTCAGACTGGGCCAGGAGAAAGAGGTCCCACCTCGCAGATGGGACCCACGCCAGAGCTCTGCCGGGGCCCAGGCACGCTCACCGCGCTTCCCGAAAGCCCCTTCCAAGCAGGCGCAGATGCTGCGCTCCAGGACAAGACATCCTGCCCTGGGAGGCAGCGGGCAGAGGGAACCCTAACTGCTTCATCAGGAGTCCAGTGTAGGAACGGCGTCTCGCAAAAGTCAGGGAGCACCCCTAAAAGGGCAATTCCACTGATTTTGGTGGATGGAGCCTGATCTCACACGTGCAAGTGGGGAAGCACAACAGGGTAAGACGCCCAGCACAGCTACTAGCCCTCAGCAAGCCACCTTCAGCAAACTACCTCCACCATTTGCCCAGTGCTGCCAGGCACCTGCAGCGACAGCTTCTGCATCCACGCCGCTCCGAGAGCGGCGCCTGGAGGGAGAACCACCGTGTCTGGCAGGAGTCTGGCAGAACGCGCTGCTGCAGCGCTGACTGCTGCTCTCTTCTACCCGACACTGCCAGGGGAAGGGGCTAAAGACAGATTCAAAAACAAAGGCGCCTGGGAAACCCCCCCATTGGGCAAGCCAGCTACCGAGGCGCAGGACAGCAGGGGACTTGCTCGTCTTCCATAGCGGTCACTGGTGTCTCCCAAAACCAGTATACATCTCTCGGGCAGCTGCTGGTGAGGAGACGGAGGCAGACGGCGGGCACCAGGCGCCTTGCCAAAGCATGCTCTCGAGCCCTGGGTGAGTGGGTAAATGCTTGACGCTGACAGGGCTCCCGGGGCACAGAAAGCACAGCTCGCGTGTCTGATTAATGCCGTCCTTTTGTCTCCTTGAAGCTCCCCATCTGGCTCCTGCTCCGTCCCACCGGCGCCCCAAGGGGCTGAGGAATTTTCTTATCCATGCAGCACCTAGCACAAAGGGTCTGTCCCGTGCCCGGCTCCTGGGCTACGACCGCCTCGCTCAGCCGGCAGCCTGAAGTGCTCGCCCCGTTATCAACAGACTAATTGGTTTGAAATTCAAACGCCCCCAGGCCACCAGCCAGGTCTCCCCACTTGGGAGCACTTGGGGGGCTGGACAACCGAAGCTGCTGAAGAAGCTGCTTTACCTGGGCTACAACTGCGCCCAAGGCAGACGCTTACTCTCCAGTTTGAATGGACGACCAAAGCTGCACGGAAGGGCCAAAAGAACGGAAACAATCTAATTTTGCCACTTCGATCGCAAAGTCTCCTCAGATGATCAGCAGTGATCTTACTAACGGTGAAATTCTGGTTTTGTCTGTTAGAAAAGAGAGAGGAAGCCAACGTGCTGGGCCATTAGCACTGCTCTGTGGGCTGGTCCAGCCCCCAGAAACCTTCGTCAGCCCCCCCAAAACCTCCTCCACCAGCTGAGAGGAGCCGGGGCACCGCTGCCAAGCGAGGTCACCAGCCACGCCGTGCGTTCCCGCATCGCAGTCACGGCTTGGGCCGCCACAAATCCCGCTGCTCCATGGGAGCTGGCAGGCTGCCCCGAACGCTCCTCCCGGGAAGCGCTGGCCTGCTGAGCTCTGCACCGGGCAGGGTGCTGAGGCCCGGCCTCCAACTCGTGACACGTGCCACCAGGAACGAAGCTGCTCTCTCCTGCTCCACGCCACCTTTGAGGTACAAGTACTCCTCCTCTCCTTGGGATCTCTGCTCCACAGTCCTTGCCCAGAGTCCCCGTGGCACGTACCACAGACAAAAGCCAACAGCTCTTCAGGGAGGTTTTTAGAAAATGCTTTGCCGAGACTTTGATGGATCCTTTCTGAAACACTTCCCGCATTTACAAAATTGTCACACCAGTAGAAAAAAAAAAAAAGGTGAAAAAAAGCAGGTTAAGTGAAAAGCACAGCTGCCAGAAAAGAAGCAAAAACCTGCACAGTGTCAGAGCAGATCTTCCACAAAATCCACTTTAAATCATTTATCAGCCTCCAGCCTCTCTGCTCCTGCACTCACGCAGACTGAAGACTCCTTTCCATAAATTCCTATTCCATAATAGCAAGAAATATTTGGACTTAACAGACTTTCTGTTGACTCAACTCTCAAGGGAATTAAAAAAAAAAAAAAAGATTATTTCTAGCATTTCCTAAGTGACTGTATGCACTGCCAACATCCTTCCCTCTTTTGACACATCCCAATGTATTTTAAGCACGGAGCAAAGCCCTCAGGGACTCAGACCACTGCCAGGACAACTCACCCTCTGGCACTAGCCGCCTCCCAGGCCCCAGCACAACGCCCCGGCGCTGGACCGTGCCCCAGGGGCGTTCCACCCCAGCACCACCGCCCCAGCACCGGGCAGGGAAAGCCCAACGTGAAGAGGGTGCTCCAGCCCCCAGTTCAGGTCGACATCGCGCCACCAGCGACTCACCACAGAAGGAGATGATGTGGCTGCTGTCCTCATGCACAAACTTCCTCGTCACCGCCTCCTCCATGATCTGCTTCACCTGTTGAACAGACGCAGAGTTAGAGAAATCGCTGAATTTCAGCCACAGACCAGAGCGGCAGAGTGGGCGCGAGACACTCTGCTTGCTCGGTGTCTGTCAGGAAACCTCTGCTCCCTGACTTTCCCAATTGCCTCTAGCAGCACACGAGGTCTCACGGAGCCTGCTGGGCATCACTGGCTATTTCAAAAAGTCAGGTATTAAAAAAAAAAAAAAAAAAAAAAGCAGCATTGTTTTGGTTTTGAGAAACTTCAAAGGAGGAAAACTATGAGCACAAAACCCAAGCACCTCTAGCACTGCTGCGCTTCCACCAGCACCCGGCCCTGCCAGCGCGGACGCTGCCCAGCTCTCCCCTTCCCACCGAGGGCATCCCGTCCGTAGCGTGCAGGCCCCTCAGACCCGTGTCGGAGATACAGCGGGGTCAGCCTGTGTTAAGCGCTGATGAACTCGTCGCGCGTAACGCCGGCTGTTACGCGTCCCCTCGGAGCCAGCAGGTACAAGGGCCGCTATGGGGCTGGTTCCCGGCGGCTGAGCTGCAGCTGGATCAGGATGATCCTGCGGGGCTCGGGCTCGCGCTCCCAACGCAGAGCGCTTCCCACGGCGCCTGCAGCCTCAGCAGACGCGCCCGAGCCAGCTCCCAGCTCTCCAGCCCACTCTCCCACGCAGCCCGTGTCGTTTCCTTGGTATTCTGGAGCCAGAAAAGTGGGTTAGACCGAGCTGTGTTCCAACCCGACGCAGCAAGGAGAGGTTACAAACCTGAGCCGCTACCAAAGGAGAGGATTTTTTTGAGTGCCTTGACTTCCTATTTCTGATGTTCTGCTTCTGACGCAGGTCGCCAGCGAACCGTCCCTCCCTGCTGAACGTCTCCTGTTGGAAGGATGTCATCCTCCCTCCTCGCCTCCCACTGCTCCCGGCAGCTACCCCGGCGATGTGCTGAACTCCACGGAGGACATCGAAGGGAACGCCAAGACACACGCTGCTGCTGAAGAGTCGCGGTTCTGGGCACCTCAAGCATCCTCGCGCTCCCAACAGAAAAGACTCCTCCGAGTGCCCTAAGACTGGGGGAATACCGCTGGGGGTGCTCTGACCTTCAGAGCGGGGTTCCACGGGAAGCTGGGCGACGTGGGGGAAGAGGGTGCAGCGATCAGGTACCGAGCGCTGCCGGGGCAGCGCAGAGCAGCTCTCAGAGCTGCCCCGGCTCTCAGGCAACACCATCTCCACTTGCCCCCCGTCTCTGTGGGACGCGGGAGCTGCAGACGAGGCACGTGGAGTTTAGCGCTCAGAGAGGTTTGAGCCTGGCTCAGAAAGCGCTGGAGGCTTTACGCCACGCGTAGGCGTTATGAACGAAGGAGGCAGCCCCACGATCCGCGCCAGCTCTGCCAGCCACCGTCCTCCATCCAGGCTGCTCCCTCGACACCGTGCCCACCGCAGCCTCGCCGGCCAAGCCCTGCCGGCTCACAGCAGCAGACCACAGGCTCTGCCGTCCCTCTGCCTGTCCCCCCCGCCCCGCAGCCCTTCCAGGCAGACCCCAGCTGTCCTGCCCCCGAGGTGCCGTGCCCCTTACAGCCAGCCTGGCCCACCCTGCTCGGGGCGGCGGCGACTCCCACCCCAGCCGCCACCCTCCCCAGTCCTGCCGAAACCAGCCACAGTCCAGCTGAATGTTCGCTCCTTAGATGTTCGGCTCCTAACAGTTCTTCCTTCTAAAGACAGAGCTGCCAGCGTGCCCGGATCTCATCTTCTAGTGCCTCGATAACATCCCGCTTTTCACTCTTTGCTTTCAGAAAACGCAGGGGAAAGCGTTCGCAGGGTAGAGGTGTGGGCACAAGAGAGGCTCTGCTTAACAAGATGTTCTTTCCGAAGGCACAGGGAGAGGGAAAAACAGCAGGTCAAGACTGGGCCAAGCAAACTTGCACGTGTAAGAGACCTTTAATGGCATCATTTGGGGAATGAAAATCCTTTGCGAGATATAATCAAGGTCAGTTATGCACGGCTGACAGCTCAATACAGGAAACCATTTTACGAATATGGATCAAGAAAAAAAGTCGTATCTAAAGCCAAAAGCATCTCTCTGCATGTCAAAGCGATCAGGTCAGCTCCCTGTGCCGCTCTGCTCGACGAACTGGGTGACCAACCTGCTCGTGAACCGGGGGAGCAGGACCCACACAGCGGCTTCGCCTGGACGCCGGCAGTTCAGACGAGCTGACTGAGTCAGGGAACGTCACCGAGGCGTGGACCTGGGAGCACTGGGAAATTCCCCTCGGCACAGCACGACGCAGCTCCTGCCGCTCCTGCATCCCGACTCTGCGCTCCGAGCGGCGACTCCCGCTGCAGGAACGCCCCGGGCAGGGAGAGCTGCGCTTCCGGACACCCGCAGAAAAGCTCCCTCTGCCTCGGTGCTTTGCTGTGGCAAGTGGCCAAAGCCGCCGCTGTGCCTTATCAGGGCACCCTCCAGCCAGGCGAGGCCGGTGAGGGGAGCAAGCCCTTCATTTCAGCACAGTTCTGCCCCTCGTACCGTAGCCGCGTGCCGAGCGCCACGGACGGGGCAGCGGCAACCCTCGGGCGGGCTTCACGGCTCCAGCAGCGTTTTATTCTAAACTGCAGCGACAGGAGGAACGCGGCGAGAGAGAAACGGGGACAGAGCAAGTCACAGCGACGGGAAAGGAGTCCCTCTCTCCCGTGTGCTGCATTACCGCGAGACGTACCCCTTGGCCCTGGCTGCGGTACGGAAGCCGCACGCTCCTCCCGTCCACTAGCAGCCCGTGCCCAGGCGTGCACCAGAACAGATCTCCTCCTCTTCCTCCATCCGACATCACAAGCGTCCAGCAAAGACAGGCCAAACCCTCCTTCAGAAACCCTGAGCAGCCCAAGAACCGTCACCGATCCCCCGCCCGTGGCGGCCCCGGCAGAGGCCCGGCGACACACGCCTCGGGGCCCTCAGGGATTCCCCAAAATGAGCTGCCTTCGTCCAGATGGCTCACGGCCCTCCCCGGCCAGGCTGAGCTTCCTCTGTCAGCGGCTCATGGGCACTTCTCCCTCACGTATCCCGCTGATCCAGTAGGAAACGACGAGCACACAGATAGAAAATGTACCCTCATGGCCGCAGCGGTCTGCTCGCGGCCCCGGCGCTTGCTCCTGCCTCCCGGCAGTTGAAGGGATACAGCTGGTTGTGGGGCCATGCTGTCGACCACGGCAGATACTGCTTTTAAAGAAAGGAAAAAGAAAAAAGAAAAAAAAGAGAGAGAGAGCGGGGATTTTTAAACTCCAGTCAGGCCATCAGTTCTCAGGATCTGAAATATTTTCCTGCAACATTGTGATCAGGAAACATCAGGGGAGCTCAGCCTCTCTATGAATCACCCAAAAGTATAAACCAAGAATCCGTGCTTTAAACCCCCCAAAATACACTTGGGAATCAATGCACACAATTTGTTACCAGCTTCTGATTAAATCAGGAGCGTGTTCAAATTAAAGCAGTATATTCAAATATTTGCCAGGCACCGTTTCACGCGAGCCGTCGTCCGGCTGCTCTGATGCGACGCCCGCAGTCACACCTGCGGCAGGACTGCCCTCGGTGCGGCACGGACCAGCTGGTTATTCGGTGCCCGTGGAGCATCCAGCACGGCGGGACTCCGGCCCTGACCGGGCATCTCGGTGCCAACACAGCACAACCAACCTGCACTCTCCAGGCACACGCGCACAAAAAAACCCAACCTTCCAAGAGACGCAGTTTAGTGGAAAATTACTCATTAAAAGAAAAAACACCACACCGTGTTGACTGAGGTTATCACACCGAACAACATAAATCAAAGGTATCTGAAGAAACAGAAGTGGAAAGGGCGTTGCAACAAGGGCACTCGCCTGCCGCGAAGGGCTGGAGCAGAATGGGAGCAGCTATACAACAAACCCCGAGCCCCGGGCAGATACGGTCTCCTAACAGAAAACAAGTATTATAGCGAGAAAGTCTTCAAACAAAACAATCTTACGTTTGCCCATAAACGGGCACGGCTGGCACCTGTAAGACAGCTCCAACCACAGAACCCCAAAACTCTGGCCAGGTTCTCCTACCCTGCCGTCCGCAGATCCCGAAGGGATCCTGGACCCCAGCCCCTGCGCAGCCAGCGGGGCTCACAACCGCCGCAGCTCTGCCACGGTGCTCCCGGCTGCTCTCCCGAAAGCAAAGCGGGTTTGTGACACCGCGGGGACGGAGAACGCCGGCTAACCCACGTTTGGCTCGCTCCATAGAGAAGCCTTCAGCAGCCTCTAAATACGCTGCGTTCCAGCATTTCGATGCTAATTCTCATATTGTAGCCAGAACAATCTCAACAAAGGAAGCTGCCCGCTCTTTATCGAAAGCCAGTCTAAGGAAAATGAGATGTTTGCTCTTCTTTTATTAGGAAGGAAATTAAAACTGCAACTAATAATTTAGCCGTAGGTAAACTCGAGAGGAATATCAAAATACTCCACAACAATAACAACGCTCCTCCTGCCCAGCTGGGAGCACAGGACAAGGACAGCAGGGTCACAGGGACACCCCACAACATGGTGTCCACACAAACGCAACGGCATTAACTGCAGTTCCAAAAATACAACAGAAGACGGGCTGGTCTCGACATTACTGTCTGAATCACCGACTCGTGAACAAGTGAGCTAGTCCTTCGTTGCTTCATGTGCATCTGAATTACACGGAAAACAACTTTTCTTCCTCCTTGCCCCACCTCCAAAGCTGGATCCAAGAGCCACGGGCACCGAGAAGAGTCCTTGGGTTCCGGCATTCACCAGGGGCGCCAGGAATGCCGGCGCACCCGCGGCAGACCGGGGATTCGAGCTTGCACCCCCGCACCTCCAGTGAGGCTCCTGACCGCAGAGCTCTTGGCCGCGCCTTTGGTTCCCCTTGGCCTGGCCAGCTCCATCGCAGACGACAACGTTGCTATTAAAATTTTGTTTGGCAAACTGCTTTTCCCCCCCTCCCCTTTAAAAATAAATGAAAACAAAACCTTACCTGTGCAACGGCCCCCAGGCCCCAGTGAGGGATGCAGGCTTACACCTCTCTGCTACAAAATTCCCAGGGCTACACTTCACCTCAAAGTCCAATTTTCCCGTAACAGAGCTTCATAAGCACAGCTGGTCCCAGCTGCCATTTACACTGGTGGAGCAAGCCAAATATTACAGCAGTTACAAGAACCACCGAGGTGCAGAGATCAGGAGCGAACCAGTAACTCCGGGTTTAATTAGTCTAAAGCAATACTGACTCCTAACTCTGTTCTACCCAGCTGGATTTTTCCAGGCAAGTCACCACGCAACCTGTACTCTAGGTTATTCAGTGATGTTTACAGCCACAAGTTCCTCCGTCACGCTCCTTGCAAAGCCTTTCACTGGGTTATCAAGGCGTTTGTGTCGAAGCACAAGCCTCACGGGTCCCGGAGACCCTGCTCCGGAGGCCAAGAGCCGGGTGCTCGGGCTCCTCGGGCCCCCTCCAACGGGGCAAAGCAGCCAGAGCCCGAAGCACGTACGGCCAGAGCAGCGGGAGAGCAGAACCAGGGCTGATTTCAGCCCCGGTAGTGGGACTTTCCACAAAGACGGTCACTTCACATAAATAAAAGCTACAGTAAAATAAATGCCTCCAGTGATTGAGCTGGTCTTTGCAGAAGTATGTTTTTAGAAGCTGCTATCGATCTGGTTTGCTCAGAAGCAGCAAGACCTTCCGCTGAATGCTCGTGTGACCCGCATCCTGAAAACTAAATGTTTACAGCAAAAAAATACAGTGGCAATTAAGATGTCTTCTGCTACCTCTGAGCATCCGCCTCTGCATGGGATGCCCAGGATTTGGGTGGGATGAGATGATGCAACAGCAGAGCCGGGCACCGCCTGTATCCTCTCGGACCCACCCTGCCTAGGAGGGCACCCAGCAGCGACCATCCCGCTGCCAGACGAAACCAGGCTGCTCACCAGCGGCGCTGCCACGGCGCCGAGACCCGGCAGACACGGGAGGAGCCTTGGAAATCCCTCCTCTTTCCCACCTCCTTTTAACAGACCGCAGGAAGACGACTCCTATCCCAAGTTAATGTGCAAGGAACCAGAAAGAGCATCCCGATAAGCATCCAGCACAAACAAGCAGCCGTCAGGATCTGCAATCGCTGCTTGCTCATCCAAGTCTCCTCATTAAATCCCAATGCATTTCTTTTCCATGAACTCGTTTAATCTGCTCTTCTACATGTTAAAAAAAAACCCCAAAACTAAACAAAAAAAACAACCCTACACTGATGACCTAGGTTTTAAACTTGGTTTGCTTTTGTACGTTCACTTTTCAAATTCTTTTATGCGCTGGTGTTTTCTCATTCTCACTGCGGTCTTTAAGTGCTGCTTTAATTACGTATTTGCAAGTTCATTCTAACACTTAAAATTCCCATTTTTACATGTCAGTTTTGGTGCAAACAAGTCCACGTGGGCACTCCTTGATGTAATCTGGGCATTTCTTTAATTGCTTCTCCGAATCAAGGTCTCTTTCCAGGAATAAGCTCTGGTTAAGCTCCACAGGACGCCGCTTCCCATACGCGGCGCACGACTCGCCCACGCAGCGCCACGGTATAAGCTCTTCGCAGGTATTATAAACTGCTCAAGGATGGCTTAGCGAAGCAAGCGCCGCACTAAGCCGGCCCTATAAAAAAGGCACGTTTGTATTCGCGAGGACAGACACAAGTCCCGTGCCGCGCGGCCCCAGCAGCCACGCCGCAGCTCGGCCACCAGCTCACCCGGCGAACGCTCCCCGGCAGAAACGCGAGGCTGGTTTTTGTCTGCGGCTCGTAGGTTGGCTTGTAGCGGAGGCGGTTCGGCGTCCAAGGCAAAGCAACCGCAGAATCTCTGTTCAGCTCTAGGACACAAAGACGTGACCCCAAACCCCGAGTCCTCTACTGCTGGATTGTCCACCCTGGTGCCCACAGAAGTCTCCGCGGGGCACAGCGCGCTGGGGGTGGCGGGTACGAAAAAAAACGCAGTACATCCAATTCCACCGCCTGCGCTGCCGCTAAAAAGCCACTTTTTCAGCGGAAGCGGCTCAGTCCAATACCTCTCACAAACCAAATTTATCTTCCCGTTCGAAAATGAAACGTCTGCCTATTGCCTGTCTTGCTGCTTCTGCTAAAAAAGGGTGCTGCTGCGTTGTCGGCTGACTTGTTTATAAAGCTCAGATTATCAAACGCCGTGTCGCAAGATACAGCTTCTTACCTTTCCACCAACAAACACCCCGATTATTCCGAAAGCAAGCGCCAGATGGACTTTCCCAGCACCATCACAAGTTGCAGCCAAGCTCTGCCACTTATCTAAGGGTTTACTAGCTGACATTAAATAACTCCAATTAATTGTGCTCCAATCAGTCAAAATACGGCCAGTTTCAGAGAACATGCACCATGTTGTCTCGGAGACTCCAAGGACTCTCGCCAGCCGTTTCGGCGGACGAAGAGAGAACACGGCCCGCTCGCCCCGCGGGAGGACGGCACGGTGGCAGCTCTCACGGCACCGCGCACGTTACACGCAGCTGCCTTTAAAGCCGTTTGGCAGCTCCATATTCTCGCTGCCGCAGAAACATTGATCGCAACCCTACCAACTGAGACCTTCGGCTGCTCTGAAAGTCTTATTTAATTATTTATCACCGCTTACTAAATAAAACATAGCACCTTCTGCAGCCGGGGTATCACCCACGTGGCACACGGGGGAACTTCAGGCCAGCCAGCAGACCTTCCCCGGGAACCACCGGTACTCACGGCTGGGAACTGGCTGCCTCTCCTTGGAGGGTCAGGAGGAAGGAGGTGTTCATGCATATAAACGGCGAATATTTGGACAGTTTGCCGGAAAAGAAATCAAAAAGACGTTAAATGGAAGGGTCCCTAATGCAACATTGTACCCTGGGGGAAAGCGGAACGATCCCAGTTTTGCTGACAGTATTTTGCACCAGACTTTCTTCACAGGGCAGCAACTTTTGGCCAAAAATCCACGCAGGCAACGCTAATTTAAGATCACGTTCGAGCTGGTTCTACTCCCGTTGCAGCTCGTCAAACGCAAATTTCCATGCCATCTGTTGGCGCTGCTGGCACTGCTAGCTGTAACACGCTCAGGAACGATGCCGCAACATTTCAGGGAAAACTTCAGTCATTTCTCTGTTTTCAACGCCTGATCTCGAAGCTTTATTACCCGGTCTCGTTCGGCACCCATCACACCGCAAAGCTGCCGTTTTCCAAGCTGCTAATCGTTACGCTGACAAGCGTTTTGGATGCGATCGGCAAACACGGCAAAGGCTGACGCTATTTGCACTGAAACCAGGTGCGACTTCCAGCCCCGAATTGCTTTGATGTCCTGAATCCCTGCAAAACCAGGTATTTCCATGGCAACAGCCAGGATGCCACAAGGAGAAGGGGATGGCATTTTGGCAGCAGAGAGGAGAGCTGGGTGGGGAGGAAGGAGGCTCCTCTGGCATCCGGCTCTCATCAACCTGAACGCCGAGGAGGAAGATGAAGGAAGGAGGAACGCGGCACGAAACCTGTTCTGGCTACGAAAGATCCAGCCAGGGCTCCTGGAGTATGAGAGCACTTCTGCACTGCTTTTATCTTCAAAAGGAGCGAAAATGGTCCCCAGCGATTAGTAATACTCTTTTCAGAAGAGATCGATGCAGGCAATCGAGAAATGCTGCATTAAAGCCATCTGTTTACTTTTGATATAGGAGCATTTGAAAAAGGCTGACCCGGGTGCTTGAGAGACATCAGAAGGTCCCTCTGCAAACAGCAGCTTTCATTAAAAACCTGCAGCTTATCATCCTCATCTTCATTTTGCCTGAACAGTTTTGACAGCTACACAAAGGCCTTTTTTTTTTTTTTTTTTTTAAATTGGCCTTGAGAACATTTCAGGCTATCAGCATTAATTTTTCAAATCCTAATAACATTAAATTAATTTACAATTTTCTACCCATCCAGAATAAAATAGCTGGCATTGACACCCGCAATCTGATGTTTTGGAACTACGGGCATATATACACGCCCCAGAAAAACAAACCCAAGCTGCAAAAATATTGCTCTTACCAGTCATTCCGTGTTAGTTAGCCACGAACCAGACAATATGGCTGCGTAGCGGGGGCACTTCATTTAAAGGGTGGGGGGAAGAGGGTCTGACTGTTGTCCCTATGATACATAAGGGTGGAATTAGTCAACAGCTACACAGCGACAACCATTCAAGCTATTAAAAAATAAACAATATATCTGATAGAAGGCCGTGGGACATTAGCAAGCGAGCAGGCTACGGTCGATCAACAACAGTTTTAAATTCTAAGAACAGGCAGCGAAATGTTCAATACAGGCACAGCAGTTATGGGCGAGTAAAGGACTTAAAGCTACTTGCCGAGTGGCAAGTTAAATATAAACTAAGTTGCGGCAGAAGAATAAGCATGACAACTGTTTACTTTCATATTCCATTCAGCTTTTCACACAATTAATTTTCCAGGCCCAGCACAGTACAGCCTGTATTTCGCGGGCAACACCTGCGTCTCCGCCTATTCTTGTATGCAACGCCATTACCTGGAGGTAGGCGAAAACAGAGCACGGGATTCTCCTCCGTTACAAATGAAACGTGCAAAAGAAGGGGAGGCGCATGGGCTGCAAGAAAAATATTTTTACTTGAAAATCCAACACACTTTTAAACCTGGATATTTCAGGCTCCCGGTTTTTAAAGAAGCCTCGTTCCATCTGATAAAAGCTCTAAAAAAAAAAATCAGAGAGGATTTGGTTATGCTTCTTATCCTGCGTGAACAGGAAACAGGATTCCTCCGGAAGTCATGCTTCCACCCCTTCCCTTGCAGTCTGCTGACAAATAGTCAATTTTGCAGCTTTCAGGATTAGTTTGATTTATTATAATGATTAGGGGGGGTGAGACGGTGACAGCACAACTCACTTCAGCCTGCAAATCTTCTCAAAAATAAAAATGCATTAACCATGGCAACAACCAAATATCTACATCCATTTGCTCATTGTGGTGCTTCGGGTAATTCTGATTTACTGTTTATCAACCTTCTCTAATCAGACCTCGTCTTCGCAATATTTTATTCCATCAGTTATCGCATTAGGACGACGGACGCGGCGTGACTTCCCAGGTATGACCCACGGCTGTCCCCGCTCTCAGCGGAGCTCACCTGCACGTGAGGACTCAGCAGATCGCACAGAGCCACGGCTGAAGCAAAACCAGACACGGTCTAATAAAATGAGAATGCGCGGTTTTGTCAAAGGTAAAAATTCGGGGGGGGGGGCGGGGAGGAGATTTCTGCAGTTGGCCGTTTCTACTACTCCTTGGAGTCTGTGCGAGCTCCTGACTTATCCTGAAGGCAGTCTAGGAGAGGAAGTAAAATGAAAAGCATGAGCAAAATGGGCCTAATGAGCAGGGAGCAACAGGCAAAGGAACGCCCCGCCAGCTCCCGAAGTCGGGGGTGCTGCTGAATAATTCACGACATCACCCGCGGGATTGTGCTTCCCCAGGTTTTTTTAAATCCTCCCAGAGCAAAGCCCAGGTGGGGAAGCACAGAGCACAGGTGCTGCGACACGGAATTCACCCACCTGCGTGGCTGCGCACAACCAGCCCCACCTCGCGGGACCCAGGCCCCTGCCCGGTCTCGCTGCTTCCCGCGGGCACCGAGCTGGGGGAATCCTGAAGGAAAGTGCGACCAGCCGGTGCCTGCGCGGACAAAGAGCCGACGTCCCGAGGCAGAGCCCGGGGCGATGAGACCACCAGGAAAAAAAAAAAAAAATCTCCGCTCCACGTCAGCGCTGCCCTTGCTAAAGGGCTGCTGGAGAGATACTGGGCTGTGGCAAACTCCCACGTCACGGCACCGTGACGCGTGGGCTGGCGGCATTTCACCGGGGCAGAAGGGTGATATACATTTACTTTCCCCGTACACCACCTCTCTCCTCCAATCTTTACTTGCATTCACCAAACCCTCACGCAACATGTTTATTTTCCCAAAAGCCGGCAGAAGGGCATGTCCCGACCCCCAGCTCTCCCCCGCTAGGCACAAGCTGCACTTTCTTCAGGCACGCGGCTGCTGGCGGGAGAGCAAAGGGAGCGAAGCCCGGTACCGAACACCGGTGCGGTGCAGCGGCAGGCTGGGGAGGCCACGGCAGCCTCCAGCAGGAAGCTCCCGTCCGCTGGCCGAGCGGTTTAACCGGCACGCGATGGGCAATCCTCGCCTCCCGCCCTGCAGCGGCAGTCGACGCGCAGTCTGCTGTTCTGTCTCTCCACTCAGGAGGAGTCGCAGACAGACGGTAATAACGAGATGTCAGCTTTATCCACGACACTAAATAAATGTCATACCCTTTTCCTGGTTTAATAGCTGTTGCCAAGGCAACAAGTAGTATTCCTTACCACCACACCCGGCACAGGATTAAAGGTGGGAAGCGGCCTGGATGAGCAGCCAAACACACCGCGCTGCCACCCTCCCCAGACCTACCACTCAGGGGTCTTGCCGGCCCTGCTCCGAGCACTGTCTCCAGCAGGGACGCTCCACTTCCCGGAGCCTCTAAGCTGGGTCTCAAGATGCTCGTAAGACCAGAAACAAAACGTCACACATCACACCCTCCAAAATCCCAGGAGAGGTGACCTGTGGGGACAGCCCACGGGCAGGAGATGACAACAGCTCCCGGCACAACACCGCACGGCAGAGCAAGCCCAGGTTCCCCTGCAGCGGGTCCCATGACATTCAGCCACTTGAGACTCGGCAGCCACGGACAAGCCGGCTCAGACGGCCCCACTGGCCCACGCAGCCCACCTCCACGCACGAGCCACACACGAGCTACGTGGCAGAGCCGTGGGACTCTCAGCTCCCTCTCTAGATCTACCGTCAGCTCACCGTGTTAATGCTACACACGTTATGAACGCCAAGCTCTGCACAGACAGAAGGAGCTTGAGGCAGCTCAGCGTAAAACACAGGAAAAACTAACAGCGAGTTAAAGCTGCCCATGGAGAGAGACCAGAGCAAGCGGAGGTAAAACACCGCGGCTTTGCACCGCAGGCGCAAACACACACGTGCACGGTGCCCGTTGACTTGGCTGGCTGCTGGGAAAGGGCCCTTTGCGGCATCGAGGGGCTCGTCCCACCCCAGCTCCCAAGGTGAGCAGCAGGGTCACCCCTTTCTCCCTGTGGAAAATCACGGCTTGGAAGAGCCACCAGCGAAGGGAATGCTCAAGAGATACCGGACATCGGGCTGCCCAAACTCGCCGGCGCGGCGGGGATGCTCCTGGGGCCCAGGCTGCCGGGCGGGCTCACGCTGCGGCCCTGCTCGGGGTCGGGGGGCGGTTTGGGGGGACACTCTGTTCGGTTGGCTGCGGCAGCACCGGCAGGAGCCAGCGGGACGCGGCGGGCGGGCGGGCGAGCCCGGGGCCGGGGCTCCGCTCCGGCAGGGTCCCGCCGCAGACGCCCATCGCGGCGGGCCGGAGCTCACCAACCGTGAGAGGGGACGGGGCTGCCGCCGCGGGGGCCGCCGCGGTCCCGCACCCACCTCCTTCTTGACGGTGCGCAGCAGCCGCTGCCGGGTCTCCGCCTCTGCGGGGAGAAGAGAGACAGACGCCCGTTAGTCCGGCCCGGCCCGGCCCGGCCCGCCGCGGCCGCGACCCCCGCCCGCCCCCCGCCCTACCCGCCGGGGCCGCCGCCATGGCCGCGCTCCTCCGCTCCGCAGCGCCGGCAGACTGGCGCTCCGCGGGGCCGCTCCGCGGGGCCGGGCCGGGCCGCGCCCGCCGGGAGGGGCCGCCGCCGCCGCCGCCAATCCGCGCGCGCCGCCGGGGCCGGGCCACGGGCAACCCCGGCAACGGGCGGCCCTCGGGGGCCACCGCGGCCGGCACGGCGGGCCGCAACCGGGAACGGGTCCGGGGGCCGCTGAACCGGGCCCCGGCCCCGCAGCGGGGGGACCCCAGCTAGGCCCGGCCGTTCAAGGCGGGGCACAGTGGGTCCCGGCCCCCCCAGCTTCCAGGGGCTCACCGGCACCAGGGCCCCCCCCCCGAGCTGGGGACCCCCCCAGCACCCCCCGACCTGGAGCGGAGGTGCCCCGGTCTGTCCCCCCACACGGGGCCGCTTTGGGGCGGGCGGGGCCGGGGGCTCCGGGAGCGACACGGGGTGCGAAGCGACCCCGCGCCGGCAGCCGCGCTCCGGCGGGCGCCGAGCGGCGGAGACCGGCTGGCAGCGGCCCCGGCGACGCCTCCGACCAAAATCGCAGCCCCTCGGAGACAGCCCTGCCGCGCCGCTGCCCTTCTCTTCCCTCGTTTGCTCTTCCCGGACATTTCCATAGAAACGCGATCCCAGCTCCTTCGCAGTCCAGTTTCCAATAACTACAAACCGCATTAGCGTCAGGGCAGCGGCGCCCGGCCACGCCGCACGCCGGCACGCAGCCGCCAGCCACCGACGTGGCCCTGGCTGGCCCTGGCTGCCTTGACTTGGGAAGGGGCTCGGTTCCGGCACAGGGAGCGGGGCAATTCCCATCCTGGTACAGATTCCCAGCCCCGCGGTGACCCGCCAGCCCCCGCAGCCCTGGGCACAGAGCTGGGCTGCGTCCTCTGCGTCGGAGCAGCTGCCCTTCGCTCCGTGCTGGCCCTTGCTGGCCCTGGAGCTGGCAGGAACCATCCGCCCCGATGGCTCCCGCCAGCTGCCCGTTCTGGGTGTTCGGCTGGCGGGACGCGGGTCTGCCAGGAGCGAGCTCTGGACTCAGGATTAATCGGAATCCGGCCCCTTCTGTGCTTCACCACGGGCACTGGGGCCAGGAGAACACCAGTGCCATATCTGGTGTAGAGAAAACCTATTTCCTTGTACGCTGTTTGCTTTTCACTGTTTATTTGCTTCCTAAATACCCTGTTAACAGAGGTCGTGGCAGCACAAATGTTACTGAACTGCAGCCGCAGGGCTGGCTTGCTTGGGGGTGTGCGATTGCTGACCCAGATGGGTCCCAGAATCTTTCTTCCTTTCCATGGGAATCCGGCCTGGGCAGCTCTGGGTGCTCCTGGCGGGGGTTACAGCTCCCGTCTGCGGTCGCGGAGCATTGACTTGACCCTCCGGATTCCCATCTCAGCCCGGGGAATCACTCCTGGCCTCAGGTCAAGCCCCCCACAAGTGAGGCAGGACTCGGTGTGCCACGCCGGGGATTGCGCGCCTGGTCTGTCCATACGGCTGCGGCTCCGCTCCCCACGACCCCCGGCTGCGGCCCCCCGAGGCAGCGAGCACGGCTGCCCGGTCTCCCGGCACCGCTGCACCTCTTCTGCCCAGCAGCCTGCGCCAGGGCCCTGTCCATGGAGAGCCCTGCGGATGGGGTCCCCCTCCTCAAAAAAAGGGGTGCGGGAGGAAGGGGAAGGACGGACGGTGCTAAGAGGCGGGAGCCCAGGGCTTTTCGGGTCTGACCTGAGACCGGCGCAGCGGGCCAGGAGCCGGGCTGCGCTCACAGTCAGCCCCCACGGCTCGTACCGAGCTCTGCTGCTCTGCAGCCCCGCCTCGCATTTACTGATGACCGCGCGTCCTCACGGTCTTGAACAGGCAATTAAGACGGGCTAATAAACAATCGTAACGAAGGCATCGCGGCCTCATAAAACACCACGTAGGAGCGCCATCGGATGTCAACGGTGAATCCAATTACCGAGGGCAGAGGCAGCCTGCTCGCTGCCCCGACCCTGAGCTGTCGCTGGGACAGCGTGGAGCCGTGGCTCTGCATGCATGCGGATGCTGAAACGGAGACGGTGCCAGGCTCCCGAGGCGGCAGGGCGCAGCACAGACGTGTCATGCACAGCCCCTTGCGCGGCTCTGGCCCCTGTAAAACTTCTCAGTCTCTCCCGGGATGAGACTGTCTGACTTGAACCGACAGCATCTGCCAGCCAGGAGAGCCTGGGCTGCACGACAAAGCTTTGAACTTGGCCTCGGAGAGGCAGGCGAGCGTCTCCTGCCTGTTTCTCACTTTTGCTATGGTGAAAATGATGTTGGAGACACTGACCTGCCTCTTGGCTGGCGAGGGACACCCGGAATTGCTCTGTTTAGCACCTCAATCAGGAAAACGAGTCTGTCCAAGCTGAGCCGAAACGACTCTTTTAGGACTTCTCCCAACAAACCAACCCCGCTTATTTTAAGGGCCAAGATGAGCCCAAGCAACTTTCACAGCACCCAGAACACCTTGGCAGCTCTGCCGAAGCGTTTTTGCTCTGGACGAGCACTGCCCGTGCCGGCAGGATGCGGCCAAGGGGTGATGCCGAGGGGACCCACGCAGCCACGACCGCCCAGCGCTCGACGCAAGCGCGCAGCGCTGGCAGAGGGGAGCCCAGAGGGGCAAGAAGGTCATTTTGATTCCTGTTAACAAACCGTGCTGGTTTTGTACAATCTTCAGTCCTGTCAATCTCTCCGCGATGCTCCAGGCTAACTAACATGGGTGGGCAGCATCCGCACGCCGACCGAACCCAGAGAGGGTCAGGGGGTTGGACCGTGTACCGAGTAAGCACTAAGTAAGCACGTAATTAAGCATGGGACAAGATCTCCATAAGCCTTGCTGGTTCCTTTTCCTTGGAAAATTCTGCCTCTCCCTGGATTAAAGCTGAATGAAAGACAATTTGCCCCTGTTTTCTGAAGTCTGGAGAGCTTAAATGAGAGCACGTTGATCTATGCTTAATGTGATTAAGTTACATCTCTGAGTATCACGCTAATTAAATTAAACTTCCCACTGCTGCCTCTGTGGCTTAAACAGGATAGCTGTTTTAAGACCACAATTCACTTTTCTGCATTTCATCGCATGGATGAGCAGGTAGGATAAAAGCAATCCGCTAATCAAATAATCGTACCGTTCAGAAACGACTTCTAACTCGATGGAAACTCAAATTTACATCTGATTTGAGCTAGATTTAAACTCTGCATTTTAAATCCGAAGTGGCGGGAAAAAGCAAAACTAAACTGATGAAGGGAGCGCACCGAGGACGTCCCACCGCGATGTTGCAGGAATTTAGGCAACGTGATGGCTGACGCGCAGGACCAGGCGGCTTTCCCAGGGCGAGCTGCGGGAAGCAGAAGGCAGAGACCCCGCCGCTGCCGGCTGCCCCTTCCTCATCACGAGCCAAGGCGAGCGCTCGCGTCCAGCACCCCCGCCCTCAGCGGCGTGGTAGCGCGAATGCTACTCCGTAGTCTCCGTAGCCTCCTCTCTGAAATGCTTCTGACAGTGTCAGATGATGGACAAAAATATTTGGCTGCGGTTGGCAAAATAGCAACATTTTGCCCAGAAAACAGGCCTGTCTGCTGCGCCGCTGATGAGCACACGGAGCCCCGCGCAGCGCAGCCATGGGCCAGGCCCCTTACGCGGGGGCTGGAACATCGTGACCGGAATAAACAAAACTCTGGGGGAAACTTGTCTCTCCAGCGGGTTGCGGAGCCGCGATCCCGCTGGGAGCTCCGCGCTCGCAGGGCCCCAGAGCTCCGCAGCCGAGTTTTCACCGCGGTGAAAACCATCTCCCTCTGCCCTCCTCCCGCCTCAGCAGCCCCGAGAACCTGCGACGGCTTTGCCAGCTTGCAGCTGCTACAAAAAAAGTGAGATTTCAAAGCTCTCCCCTCATTGACTTGACAGCGGCAGCCTTGACCCGGTGCTGGAGAAGAGGCAGCCGCATTAGCGGGCGGGCGCAGAGCGGCGGTGGGCCGCGGCACGGGTGGGGGAGCGGGCGCCCGAGGAAGGTGGGAGCTGGGGGAGCGGGACGGGAGCGCCGGGTGCATTCGCGGCTCATTCGCCCGCGAGGACCCCGGGGGGGATCCGTCAGGGATGGGGGCTGCCGGAACGGCGTCAAACCGACGGCGCGGCACGTCGGCTCGGCCGGAGCGGAGCAGCGGCGGTGTGCTGGGAGCTGTCGTGGGAACCGCTACCGCCGCGCCGGGCTAGCGCCGCGCCTGCGGGCCCAGCTCTGCCCCAGGTGCGAGTACAAAGCCCACCTCCTCTACTTTAAAAGATCAATGTGGAGAGAACAAGAGGCTCTTCAGGAAAGCAAGTAGCTTATTTTTAAAAAGATGCCAATGTTCGAACAGCTGCTGCTTCACACCCGGGAAGTGGCCTCAGCCCGGCACCCCGCACTGGGGGACGCTGCGGGGGGACCCGCTCCCCGCAGACCACCGCAGACCACCCCTCAGGCGCCCGCCAGCGCGGCCAGCTGCTCCGGTCGGGGCTGGGAGAGGCGCTGAGCCCGCCTGCTGGGGCGTCCCGAGCCGGGCGCGGGACCTGGGTGCAGGAGGGTCTGCGCGCTCGGCGCACCGAGCCGTTGCACGTGAGCTGCCCGCAGACAAGACGGGCCAGCAGCAGAGGAAGAGCTATTTTTTTTTTTTTACGGTTGCTATGGCACCAGCTGTCTCTGTTCTGTCATTTAGACCCTTAAGATGGTCCTCCGTCAGGGGGGATTAAACCTTGCTCCCCCCAGCCCGCTCCTCAGGCAGGTCACGGTGGCAGCGGGGGGTTCTCACCCTCACCCCGAAGGGAGGGACAACTGCAGCCCCCGCAGCCCCCCGCGGCACCGGCAGTTGTAGTTAACCCCCGATGCTGCGCCCACACCCGCAGCGTACGGACGGCAACTGAAACTCACGGCTTCGCAAAACCCCGGGAGTGACACAAATCCCGTATAAACCCGCAGGAGATTAGTTGTCCCTCACCCGTGCGCCCGGCCTCGGCTCGGGGGAGAGCCGCGCCGCCAAAGCCCGGCTCACGGAGAGGGGGTCTGCCCGGCCGCGACGGGACCCCCCGACCTCCGCTCGCTCCCCACCCAGCGCAAGGGATCAGCCTGGCGCCCTCCAAACTAAACCCCTTCGCTCGGAGAAAAGCTCGTGCAGAGAGCTGGTACCAGTCACTCCTCGAACATGCACAAGCAGAAAATTGCAGCATTTTCACACGAGGGCTGTTAAAAGGAACAATTTCGCGTCCCGCGAGCAGAGAGGGAGAAGCCGAGGCGCGCGCAGCCCGCCCTGCGCGGGGACCGACGGCAGGCGGGTGCCAGGAGCGGATCCACCACCCACCGCCGCCCGCTGGGAGGGGGCAGCTCGGGGCTGGGGTCCCCCGTTCGGCCGTCCACGGCTGGGGTCCCCACTCCGGGCCAGGGACCCCCTGGGGGCCCACGGCGAGGTGGGGGGGCAGCCACAGCAGAGGGGCGAGGCGAGGTAGCTGGTTAAGACAAAACAACCCCGCTCCCGGGGCTGTCGTGCCCGCGCCGTGCAGGCGAGGGGCCGGCGGGGTGACGTCCCCCGGCGGAGCCGCGTCCCTGCCCCGGGCTGGCTGTGCCACCGCTGCCGGACTAAGCCCACCACGGCACAGCCTGTCCTGCCCGCCTCGCCGCAGCCACCCGGAGCACCGGGACGTCCGCCCGGGGACCAGCATCGGCCCCCGAGCTGCTGCGGCCCGACAGTGCCAGACGCAGCAGGCAAAAAAAAAAAAAAGTGTTTTTAACTGGATGTTTCTAACAGGGCTCCGTGCATGCGTCTGAAGGATTAACAGTGTCCAGAGGTTTCCCGTGCCGGGCAGACGCCGGGCGGCTGCGTCACGTCGTCACAGCAACCCGCTAAGCATGGCCCTGGGAACCGCAGGTCCCCGGTTTGATCTCTTCTGCAGTTTCTTTTAATTACAGATGAGGGTGCCTGGAAAAGCCGGTGCTGGAGCACCCCAGGGCCCTGGGAGCAGCCAGTGGCCCCGGGCAAGGGCTCAGCTGGCACCGGCCCCTGTGTCACGGCCGGGGGCGAGACGCAGGGACGTGCCTGGGCTGTAAGCCTCCACCAGCACGTTTCATTTGCAATAACATTCGCCGTTAAACTGTCAAACCGAAGAGAGCAACGGCTGCCGGTACACTGCCAGCCCTCGCCCGAGTGCACCTGAGCTGCAAAAAGCCATTTCCGTTTCAAGCGGCTTATTTGCGACAACTCGCGGCTACCGAAAGAGCCGGCAAGTCCGCGAGGGCCGATGCGGGACGGCTCGAACCGGGCAGCTCTCCGCGAGTGGTGTTGGCACGCAGAGATGCCCCCAGCCCACGGGGGTCCGGTGGGCCCGCGGCGAGCGCCGGTCGAATTTGTGCCGGCTGGGGGGCATTTCCAGGTCCGGCTTGCTCCGCGGAGTTCCCCCCGCAAGCACGCGCAGCCGTCTGCCTTTGGCGGGTCCGGCGTGGCGATGCACGGAGCGGTAATTGCAAAATACACCAAGGAGAAAGAAGTAACTCTCTGTCAGGAGGAAGGAGCACCATCTCTGTGGGCAAATAACAGTTCCGTTTGACCAACCCCACCCCAGCCCAAAAGGCACCCGCCGGGGTGCCGACCCAGGGAGCAGAGGGGACAAATCCGGTCCCCGCAGCTCAGCCCCGTGCTCGGAAAACTGCTCTCCCCTCCGGCCTCCGATCGGAGGGTGGGTTTCTCTGCCGGCCGCTCTCAGTGCTGTGGGTTTCCAGCGGGAGGTGGGGAAGCGCAGTCAGCCTGACCCTCCCCTCCTCGGATCTGTCATCAGCAACAGAGAAATCCTTCCCGTCCCCAAGTTACTCAGCCTGAATCCTGCAGGATTCGCCAGGGCGGCAGGATGGCAGAGCAGCCCTGCCCGGCGCCCACCGCCAGCCCTCCCCGGCACGGCACGGCCCCCCACCCGGGTCCCACGGCCGGCCCCGCGCCCCCGGGGCCCCAAACCCACCCCAGGGACAAGTGGAGCAAAAAAATGGATTTCCTTCTCTCGGTCATCGGATTCGCTGTGGATCTGGGCAACGTCTGGCGGTTCCCTTACATCTGCTACCAAAACGGAGGGGGTAAGGACGCTGCCAGGATTATTTAAGTCTTCTTTGGGAGAAAAGAAATCTGTTTTTCATCTTTCTGATGCTGAAAACCTCGCTGTTTCTTTTCTTTCTTTGTCTCTAGCTGCTCCTCTCTGGAGAGGGCGGTTTAGAGACCGACCCAACTTCTCCTGACATCTGTCTCTTTTTTGTTTTGTGTCTTCATTCAAAGTCCTCCATTCGCTCCTTCCCCGGTCTCATTCACTCCGTCTCCGGTCAGCGCCGCGTTAGCAGCTCTGGAGTCACAGAGAGACGATTAGCGTGGTCCAAACTGCACAAAAAGGATTAAGAATCTGTAAATTTGGGGTGGGAGGTTTGTACACTTCATAATCCTGTGGCTTTGTGAAAGCAACCCTTTCTGATGGGTCGTGCTTTAAGATAATCCTCGCAAGCGTCCCAGCCGCCTGCCGCGGATCCCGGCCGCGCAGCCGGCAGCGCTGGAGCCCGCGGAGGAGCCCCGGCCCCCCGTGCCGTGCAGCCCCGCGCCGCACAGGGGTGTTCACTCGGGGCGCTCGCTCTTACGAGGGATCGACAGCAAGTTAAAGCTCCGTGAAGGAAAGAACCTTGAGTAGATGACATCTAAATAAAGCGCTTTAAATAGAGCAGGGTAGAAAAACCCCTTGCATGGAAATTAAAAGTGAGGAATGAAAACGTTGTGCAAAAGCACAGTGGATTTAATCGACGAAGTCGGTATTCGGGCAACGTCCTCTGCTGCTTGGGAAAATTAGGAGATAATTAGTACCGCGCTCAAGGCTAAAACGTGGATCCCGGGTGCCCGCGCTGAAGCTGCCTGTGATTTACTCCTGCGGGACTGGCAGCAAACTTGAGCCGCTCTGCACTGATGCGGTTCAGGCAGCTGCTTTCCTCGGCCGCGCCGCGCACGCAGGAGCGCGAGGCGTTCCGGCAGCAGCTCTGGGGAAGGACAGCACCGATCCCGGCGGGTGGGGGGCTCACCCGTCAGCTGGAGATGTTCCTGGGAGAGAAACCCTCGGGGGGCTGAGGGTGGAGCGCGCGGAGGGCTCTCGGGGAGAGGAGCCGTGGGGGTTAAATTAACTAATCCCAGCAGGGCTGTTCTGAGGAGCGCAGAGTTCCAAAACCTCCAGGGGTACAAGCGTAGCCCTGGTACAGATGACGTTGTTATGCATAATGCAGATAACGGCGTTAATTACTTGTGTCTTGGGGTGACCGTGCATATTCAGTGGGATTTTCTCCAAAACCCTTCTAGACCTGAGAGGTGCTTGGTGCCCCGTCCCCTGCGTCCTGACAGCTTGTATTGCTCTTTCTACCATCCCAGCCCCACGATCGCTCCCCGGCAAAGGCTGGGACACCAGCGGGGACTGACACCAGCCTGGGAAGCTGGGGCACCGAGCGGGGTCCTCACGTCCGTGACCACCCCCCCCCCCGAACAGATAATTTGCAAAGCGTCTCTGGAAACACGCGGCCAAACTCCCCATCCACGCTGCTCCGCGCCACATCCCTGCAGCGCTGGGAGGGACGGCGGTGGCAGCCCTCCACCCGCAGCCTGCCCGCGCTCGCCGGCCGGCGCGGGGCCGCAGCGGTCACCGCCGCTCTGCTCCTCGCCCCGCAGGCGCCTTTCTCATCCCGTACACGCTGATGGCTGTTTTCGGAGGGGTGCCCCTCTTCTACATGGAGCTGGCCCTGGGGCAGTTCCACAGGACGGGCGCCATCCCCATCTGGAAGCGCATCTGCCCCATCTTTAAAGGTAGGAGACCCCCAGCCCCGGGCCACCGCCACGGGCTCGGGGCCACGTGGCATTCGTGAGCGGGGCCGTGCAGGCGACGCGGGTCCCCGCAGCCACGTCCCGGGGGACGGGAGAGGGCTGGGCCAGCGTGGGCTGCTGAGCCTGCCCCCCTCTTTCCCCAGGCATCGGCTTTGCCATTTGCATCATTGGCCTGTACGTCTCCTTCTACTACAACACCATCATCGCCTGGGCGCTCTACTACTTCTACTCGTCCTTCTCGGGCACCCTGCCCTGGGCGAGCTGCGACAACCCCTGGAACACGCCCGACTGCACCAACTACTTCGGGAGGAGCAACGTGACCTGGACCAACTTCTCCAGGTCCCCCGCCGAAGAGTTTTATACGTAAGTGCACGCGCGTGGGCGACGTGTTGCAGCTGGGGCGCGTCCCCGTGGAGGCGCTCGGGTCTGCTGCCCGGGGTCTGGGAGAAGGTGTGCTACGGCCGTCGCGTGGGGATGCTCTTGGGGAGCTCACGGTCCCCGTTCCCCACGTGCCAGGGGAGAGGTGAGCGTGGGGCTGCCTGCCCGGGGCTGAGCCTGCTCCCCGGCTGCCTGCGAGGGCAGAGCCAGCGGCACCGCGCTGGCCTGAGACACCCTCCCCGGCCGTGGGGGTCCCTGCCCGCAGGAGGAAGGTCCTGGAGATCCAGAAGTCTGGGGGTCTGCATGAGGTGGGGGGGATCCACTGGCAGCTGCTCCTCTGCCTCTTCCTCATCTTCACCATCGTCTACTTCAGCCTGTGGAAAGGGGTGAAAACCTCTGGGAAGGTAAGAAAGGCGGCTCCGGCACCAGCCCTGCCTGGGCACGGACCCGGCAGGGCCCTGGGCACGTGGGGGCTCACAGCCCGGCACGTGGCCCCTCTCCATGGCCAGGGCCAGGCAGGGGGGACCGAGCCCTGGCAAGGTCTGGCGGCTCACCTGGCTGCTTCAACGCGGGACATTGCCTCCTCCCCACACCCTTGCCCCTCGGCCACCCCGGGCAGCCGCGAGCGAGCCGGCCATGCCCGACGCGGGCGGTTTGGATGCTGGGTGGAGCTGCTCTGCCGGTGCCGGGGCTGACGGCTGCCTCTCTCCAGGTGGTGTGGGTGACGGCCACGCTGCCCTACGTCGTCCTCCTCGTCCTGCTGGTCCGGGGGGCCACGCTGCCCGGCGCCTGGAGAGGGGTCGTCTTCTACCTGCGCCCAGACTGGGGCAAGCTCCTGAGCACCACGGTGAGTGCGCGGCACCCCGGCTCTGGCCTCCCCCCGCCCCGGAGACAGCAGCGCCCGGACCCTCTCCCCGGGATGCGCACCGACCCCTGCCCACGGGTCTGGCCCAGCCGCTGGAGCCGCAGGGCGATGGGGCCCTTGTTCCTACAGAAACTAGGCGCCCTGGACAGGCTCTTGGAAATGTAAATCTATAATTGAATCACCCATCTCATTGCCGCCGGGTTTTGTTTTTGCCGTGTTCTCGCCCTGGCCTGACAATAGGCTTCCTGCGGGTAATTACCGGGCGGCACTTGAGAATTCTCATTAAGGGTAATCAGGGTCGTGCTGCTGGCACTGAACCCGCCTGGGCAGGCGTGGGCACAGGGGGCTCGGGGCTCCCCTTGACTTCGTCCCCGCTGCCGTGGGGTGGGCATGCCGTGGGGTGGGCATGCCGTGGGGCACCTCCCAGCCGCGTCCCAGCTCTGGGGACCCCCTGCCCATTCTCCAGCCTGCCTGTTGCTTCTCCTGCCAGGTTTGGGTCGATGCTGCCGTGCAGATTTTCTTCTCCTTGGGCCCCGGATTCGGCGTCCTCCTCGCTTTGGCCAGTTACAACCGTTTCCACAACAACTGCTACCGGTGAGCTCCCGCAGCCGTGGGTCCCTGCGGGCACGGGGGCTGCGCCAGGCGCGGCTGCAGCGGAACTGCATCCCGACAGCTCCTGTGCCCCATGGCCGCAGGCTGAGCATCCTTCCCCATTTCACTGATGGTTTTGGTATGTGGGGCCAGGAGAGGGAACCGTCGGGGATGCAGGTGGCCAGGGCAGCTGAACTGGGGCGAGAGCTGAACTGGGGGGGGGTTAAGCCGCAGGACGTGTCTCCCTGCTTTCTGCCTTCCAGGGACGCGCTCGTTACCAGCGCGGTAAACTGCCTCACCAGCTTCCTCTCGGGTTTTGTCATCTTCACCGTGCTGGGCTACATGGCCGAGATGAGGGACGTGGAGGTGGAGGATGTCACGAGAGATAAAGGTTGGCCTCCTTCCGGCACGGCTGCCCCGTCCTGCCCTGCGGCGCCCAGCTGCCCCGGGGCTCCGTGCCCCTCGCGGCTGAGGGGGGCCGGGATGATGGCTGGCCCTGGGGTCTGGCGGAGCGCGGGGGCTTGTGCCTGGGAGCGGTCCCCGGGAGCTGAGGGCAGCGAGGTGTCCGGGCCCTGTACCTCGCCGGGGCCAGGCACGGCCGCTCTGGCTTTGGGGCGTCTTCCCCACACGCGTTCCCACCGCCGCCGGCACCCAGGGCCGTGCCAGAGCAGCCGGGGAACGGCAAACCAGACCAGTGTCCCCTCCTAGGGCCGAGCCTCCTTTTTATCGCCTACCCCGAAGCAATCGCCAACATGGTGGGATCCACCTTCTTCGCCATCATATTCTTCCTGATGATGATAACGCTGGGGCTGGACAGCACGGTAGGGAACTCCATCGAGCGCGACAGCACAGCCGCGCCGCCTCGGGCCGTGTCCCCAGCGGGGACTGGGAATGGCTGCGTCCCACGGGGAATAGCGGGCTGGCAAGAGGAGCTACGGCCTTGGGAAGGAGGGCTGCCTGCCTGCGCCCTCCGAGCGTGGGGACGGAGGGAGCATCGCACCATCATCTCCAGTGGGTCTGAGCTGGCTCTCCCCAAAGCCCGTCAGAGGGGATGGTCTGGAGGGAGGGGACAGGACGGGATGTCCCTGCTCTGCTCATAGGCAGAGGGGGCTTGCAGGGAGCCGGTTTTCTTTGAGAGCGTGACTGTCCCCACATCTCATTTCTCCACCCCATGCCGGCGTTTCCTTTGCAGTTTGGGGGCTTGGAGGCCGTGATCACGGCCGTGATGGACGAGTACCCCCAGGTCCTGGCCGGGCGACGGGAGCTCTTCGTCCTCGGCCTCATCACAGTCTGTTTCCTGGGCTCCCTGAGCACCCTCACCTACGTGAGTACCACCGGGCACCGCTCTGCTCCCGTCCCCACCACACACCTACTCGTTTCTCCAACAGTCCTCGGTGCGGGACTTTGCCGAAGACCTGCTCCGCAGCCCCGCGGGGTCTGCAGCCGCCCTCCCCTCCCTTGTGCCGTTCCAGGGGGGAGCCTACGTGGTGAAGCTGCTGGAGGAGTTCGGTGCTGGCTGCTCAATCCTGGCGGTGGTGCTACTGGAAACGATAGCTGTCTCCTGGTTTTATGGTAAGAAACTGTCTCTGTTATGAAAAACATCCTGCAGGCACCTACACGGGTGTTTAACCTTACACACGTGAGTAAATGCCAGGGGATTCAGGGGCAGAAGCACGTGTGTGGCTCCTGGCGAGGCTGCGATGGGGCACCGTGCCCGTGTCCCTGTGCCCACGTCCTCCGCGGCATTCCAGGGCTGTGACGGCTCTCTCCTCCGGCAGGGATGCAGAGGTTCTCCCACGATGTGAAAGCCATGCTCGGCTTCACCCCGGGAATGTTCTGGAAGGTGTGCTGGGTCGCTGTCAGCCCTGCCTTGTTAGCGGTGAGTTCCTATGGCCCGAATTAAAGCCTGGGATGTCAGCCCTGCTCTGACTGCCCCGCAGGGGAGCTGCTCTTCCCTCACCGGCGGCTGCTGCTGCCCAGCTCCCCGGGCGCCTGCGCGGCTGATTACTCCCCTCTCGCTTGCACAGGCTGAACAAGCTGCCGGGAGGGGGGACCGGGGTCCTGGCCAGGGCTGCAGGACATCGCACCAGCCCTCCCTGCCGGCTCCCCACGCTGCTGCTCCAGCCACGGGCAGCAAGAAGCTGCCCGCAGCCCCTGGGATGGCCAGTTTCGCTGAGGGAGGGAGCTGGAAGCGCATCTTCCAGCCTCTTCTGGAGCCGTGCTCCGGGGCAAAGCTGGGAGCCGGCAGCTGGGTGCTCACACGGGCGTGCGTGCGGCCCCATTTCACCCTGCCGGTCTGCGGCGTCCCACGCTTACGCTGGCACGGCCAGCCGCAGCTGCGTCTCTGACGGCACTGCGGCACTGTGCGCCGGGCAGGATCCGTCCCCTTTGAAATGCCAGCTCCCCCGGCACTTCAAAGGCTGCCGTCTGCGAGAGGCAGAGGGCTCTCATCTCGCCGGATCTGCAGGAGAAGAGGCCTTGTGAGGATTAATTACGGCTCTAAGCGCTTCGCCCAGGTTATTAAGAGAGAAGTATTATAATCAAAGCAGACGGCAAACGATTTCATTTCAGCACGGGGACGCGCAGCCTTCGCAGGCCGCTGTCTCTGTGGGGTTTGTCAGGCGGAGACCTCCCGGCCCACAGGTAGCGAGGGGTGGCAGTCTGGGCAACGTCCCCGCCACGTCCACGCTGGCCTTTCGCGCTTGGGAAAGCCGCGGTGGCGGTGGGACGCGGACGGTGTTAACCTATGGGTTGAGCCGCATCGGTGCCGGGGCTGAGGAGATGTCACAGCTGATCTGCTCCCCATGGGGAGCCAACGGGGCTCATCTGCCGGGGATGCCCGGCCACCACGAAAGAGCTTTTCTGGCCACCCGTGTTGCGTGCGCGTGGGTTTTGTGGGTTGTGCAGCCCCGCTACAGCCCTGTGCTGCTTGTGACAGGCAGCGGGGCATGTCCTGCCATGGTCTGGCCCCATGAGCATCCTTCCCTAACGACTCCCGCTTCGTTCATTACAGTTCATAGTTATCAGCTCCCTCCTGGACCAGCCGCCTCTGACGCTCTTTGACTATCAGTACCCCGAGTGGAGCATCTCAGTGGGGTACCTCATAGGAGCATCGTCCTTCATCTGTATCCCCTTCTACATGGTGTACAAGCTTGTCTGGACGCCGGGGTCTCTCAAGCAGGTGAGGAGGGGGGTGGGCGATCCCACAGCCCCCACGCAGGTTGGGGCGGGGAGGGACCCCCGCTCGGGTCAGCCTGAGACCGGGGCTGGGGAGCTGGGCTGATGGTTGATGCCTCCTGAGCATCTTTGTTCACGTGGCGATTAAATCACGCCTGGAGAGCTGCTTGGAAAAGGAGGGCTCTGTGAGGAGCGTGGCTCGATGGCCTGCTCGTTTTAAGTCGTATTTCTGAAGGTGTGATTTTGGCTGGGCCAGGAGCCCGTCCCCAGCTGTCACCCCTCCTCTCGGCCCATGTTCGGGCTGCCTCCTGCCCGCTGCGGTCTGCTGCAGGCTGATACGGCCCCAGCCCCGCGGCGAGTGAGATCCCGATGGGGACAGCTTTGGCACGCCAGGGCAGGCAGCCTTGCTCATGGCACCAGGCCCCGGTGCGGGAAGGAAACCCATTGCCTTTTTCCTTTGCCTGCTTACACCCTCCAGCGCCTCGCCGTCTGCATTCGGCCGGAGAAAACAACACGAGGCCCCCAGGCAGACACAGCGTGCATGTCCCCCGTCCTTTAGCCCTCCCTGCGAGGCGGCACGTGCTGGCGGCAGCTCCCCGGACACGCGCTCTCGTCCTGTCCGAGCGTCTCAGCAGAAGCAGCGCTGCCAGCACGTGATGGCAGACCGGAGCTCCTTCTCACTGCGGGCAGGAAAACCTCTGATCCGCGGCAGGGAGAATGGGACCCACCGCTGAGTCCTGCCAGGCTGGAAGCCGAGGGCCAAACTCCTCCGGTTTGGAGGTGAACCCTGACTCCCGGCGAAGACGGAGGCACAGCCGTGAGCGCCGCTGCAGAGGGATGGCTGTCCGACGGTACAAGCCATCCACACGCCTTGCTTAGAGACGCTCGCAAGCTTGCTGTGCAAACCTGCTTGGCGTGAGCAGTGCATGCCTTTAGCCGTGCCGTGACTGACGTCGAAAATAAAAGCTGATATCAATTGTTAGGAGATCAGATGGGGGAAAGGAGCCGGAGCTCGCTGTGCTGGATCACGAAGCGCTGGGCTGGGGGAGGCCATCCCTGTCCTGACACACAAATACCTTGTTCTCTTGCAAAGAGAAATTGCGTGGCCCTTCGGGTCGCTACGCAGCTGCAGCAGGGCAGGTTGGACCCCGCTGCCGCCCCGTCCCGGCTCGGCCCCTGCGACGCGGCAGCTCTGCTGAGCCAGGAGGACCAGCTGCAAGAGAAGCGGTGGCCTCTGGCATTTGACAAAGAAAAGACCTTAATATAGCTTGTTTCAAAAACACGTATCGGGATCAGAGTGAAGCCGCCCTGGCGCTGGCATGAATCAGCCACCTGCTGGCTGTCGCGGCTTCCCAGTAACATCCCACCACTTCCAGTGCGGCCTCGCCATTTCTCAGCAGTTACTGGGCCCATTAAACACCTCCCAGCGCCCACGTCCACCTCGGCGGAGGCAAAGCGGCCACTCGCTGCCTGCTGGCATCTTGGCCGGGTGCTGGTCTGCCACGGTGACCCCTCGCCATCCCCGCTGCCCTTCAGGGTGGGGGGACAGAACAGGGAAGCGCAGCCCAGAGCGGGGGGTGGGGCTGGGGGGCACACAGGGTTGAGGGCCACACAGGGTTGGGGGGCACACGGGGCTGAGCACATGGGGCTGGGGGGCACACAGGGTTGGGGGGCACAGAGGGTGGGGGGGCACACAGGGTTGGGGGGCACAGGCGGCTGGGGGGCACACGGGGCTGGGGGGCACACGGGGCTGAGCACACGGGGCTGGGGGGTGCGGGGACGCCCGAGCGGGCCCCCCCGGTCTCCCCCGCGGGCGGCCCGCCCCCCTCCCGCTCCCCGGTGGCTCCGCGGCGTCGCTGGCGGCGGAGCGGGCGCGGCCCGGGGCGGGGCGGCAGGAAGGGGAAGGGGAAGGGGAAGGGGAAGGGCCGGGCCGGCGCACAGGGGCAGCGGCCGGGCGGTCGGCGGGGGCGGCCATGGCGCTGGCGGCGGTGCGGGGCTGGGCGCTGGCGGCGCTGGCCCTGCTGGCCCCGGGCCCGGCGGAGCGCAGCCGGCCCTACGCCGTGCTGCAGAAGCAGAACCTGGGTAAGGGGCCGGTTACAGATCGGCAGCGTCGGGCACCCTTCTGCTCGGTTTCCGTTGTTTATTTTTTAATTTATTTTTTTGAAAAGCGAATATTGGGGAATGCCTTGCGGGGGGGGGGGGGGGCTGGGGGGGAGGGGTGCGTGTGCGCCCGTGCAAATCCTAACCTGCCGTCCTCCCGCAGTGCTGCTGGGCAGCATCCTCAGCGCCCTGCTGCTCACCATCATCCTCATGGCCGTCTGCGTCTACAAGCCCGTCCGGCGGCGGTAGCGGAGCGGGCCTGTGGCGGGGAAGCGCTGCCGGTCCCGCCCGGTTCTCCCGCCCGGCCCCCACCGTCCCGCCGCGGCGAGCGCGGCTCTTCACCCGCACGGCGTCGTGTGGCTCCGTCGTGACGTCGCTTTCAACGCCGGCATGGCCGGGTGCTGGAAGTCACACCCGGGCCTCGGCAAGCCGAGCCCTGGGCCTGCCGGAAGCGCTTCCGCAGCCGCCCTGCCTGGGTTCGAGCAGGGCCTGCAGCAACGCGCCTTCCTCCCGAAATGCAGCGTTTCGGCGAGGCTGATGCTCTCGAGAGCATTGCGTCACATCCCTGGTTCGCGCGGCGCCCAGGGCCGTGGGGAGCGCGACCGGCCGCAACGCCCGTTCCGATCAGCGCCCACGGAACCGAGCCGCTGGGTTGGCCCGAGAGCCCGGCCAGGCTGTCAGCATCGCTGTCTGCTGAGCGGGCCCGGGCCCTCGATTACACCACATCTAGTTTTGCTTTTCGATGAATTCAGTTCCTTGCTTGAATGACGAGTCTTGAGGTTTCATAGCACAGAGTCCAAAGGCAAAAGCTCAGTGACCTACGGCAGCTGTGGCTGCGCGGGTCCGGTACGCGCTTAGCTCTGCGCAGACGTACAGAAGCACGAGCAGATCCTGGTGTAGCAGGGACAGGCGGGTCATTCCTGGCGTTACTTGCTTTAACCCTTGGCTAAATACCCGTGAGCAGCCTTGCACCAAAAGAGCCGTGCCGAACCTGCTACGAACCGGCCCGCGAGCGAGCATTTCTAGCCTGTGCTGCATGCTCGTCTCCTTGCCAGTGGATCTGTGCTCCCCAGCTGGCTACTGGCCTCCTGGAAATAGAAGCCTCCAGGAGTTGGTAAGCCAGGCAGATGCTCGAGACTGCTGGGTCGGGCTCCCTGGAAGTACTTCGTGTTTAAGCTCTGGACAGACCCGTTCTAGGCATCTTCAGTAATAACTTCAAGTGTTTACACTGAAATCAATCACACTTGCATATGAATGCTGCTACTTTCTTTTGCACTGCTGTAAGTAGTAACTGGATTTTGCTTTTTAAGTATTACTTTGTTATTTAACATAGGGTTGTTTTGGATAGTAATTTATTTAGTGTTTTAAAACTTCAACTTCTGGAACAATTGTGTTGACCTGTTCTTTAAAAAAAAAAACCTTGCACTGCACTGGACGTGTTTTGGGTTGTTTGTTTTAAAGGACACTGACCACTCTCATTGCAACAGGGGATTTTCTTTGCTGCTGCTTTCTTAGTAAGATAACAGTAGGAGGCTGGCCTGGGACAGATGTAGTTACTAACTGAAGCGAAACGTGAGTGAGGAAGCAAGGTAACACTGTTCCTTTCCTTTTTTTGATCACCGGGTCCTGTATCACTGACTTTGCTCGCTCCTTCATCTGGTGCAGAAGTTGGCGTGTAGCCGTGTGCTGTTCATGGCGGGGTGGACAGTGTAGCTTGCAGCTACAGCTCTGGGTTCCCTGCGGCAGCGTTCTTGTTTGCATTCGTTCTTTGCTCCCTGCTATGTCCCTTTGTACAAATAAAAAGCTAAGTAAACCGTCCAGTACTCCTTTATTTATTCATACACGTTCTGTTTGTTATTAACTCGGCTGTAGCTGTGTGAAGGGATGAGGCAGTCCCATTTCCCACCTCTCATAATCTTACAGTTCTTGCCCTCTTTTCAGCGGCAAGGGAACAGGAGGGTGAGGTCCCCGCTTTCACATATGTTTGTTAGCAAGAAACTGTTAACAGTAAACTGAAAATGAAAGCCTATCCTGCAAGCATGGTGCAGTTCCCAGCAGGCATGAACAGCTGAAGTTCAGTTGACTCCGTCATGAAGACTCTACTTTGAAACAGTCAGCCAAAGCACCGTAAGGACTTCCAAATTAAGCACATCATGAATTGTTGTACATTGAAACAACAGTCCAAGAGCACAAAAATGTACATACTTTGTCTCACTTTCTGGAACAAACAGCACTGACACTGTGGAAATAGCATCAATTTACAGAATTTGAAAAGCTGGTTCCAGTTTTAGAACAGACCACAGCTATTTGTAACTGAGCTGCTGTGTTCCTACGTAAGCCTCAAGCTTCCTTGGAAAGAGAAGTTGGACTCAGCTTTGTTATAGCAGTCTCAGCATTAATATTAAACACATCGTGCAACCCGCTGCTGAGCTGCTCTTATCTCCGTTACTCACAAAAAGGTACATACAGAAACTAATGAAGAGCACTGAAGTCCTGCCACCCCATGCCTGTCGCCTTCAGATTGTATTGTACTGATCCCTTTTCAAAGCAGGGAGAGGCAAATGTTGGCTGAAAATGTCAGAAAAATGTTTCCAGGGATTATGGGTCTGTCTCAGACTAAAACCAAACCCTCTTTGATAGTTTCATAGATGATAATATCATCTTTAATGTGCAAAAAGGTAGATTGAACCATTTAAAAAAAAGACTCCAGTTACCATGTTAGGAAAAAACCTCGTGTCTGTGTGGGTAGTGTGACATTGTGCAGTATCTTTGTTTTTCCTTCCAGCACAGAGAGAGGATCAGAGGATACTTCTTACCCATACAGTGTGAGATGTAAGCTAGGATTTAAGAAAAGCAGCACCTGTTTCAGGGAAGCAGGGCCTTCTCATTTAGATGGAACGATGCAAATGTCACAGAAAGAAAAGAAACCCACCACAATTTTTTTTTACAGGCCCAGACTAAGAAGCAGGACCGTAACAAAACTTGAACTGAAATTGCTCAATATTCTTTACAATATAGAAACCTGAGAACAAGTCAGCCTGAAAAAGAGATATTCCCCCCTACCCCTTTGAAGTGCTTAAGAGAAAAAAAAGCAGTGTCAGGCAGATGGTTTTATAAAGGCAACAGCACTCTTTATTTCTGCTGGAGGAAAAAAACCCACAGTTTCATCTCCTACCTCACAACTTTGTCAAGACCTCAATGCAAGGCTTATTCCCTTTTCTTCCAACTGTGACAGTCACAGTAATCCCCTTTTCAAAGAAAGATGCAATTCCAATAGACCACTGCCATTGTGCAAGAAAAGTCTCCACATTCCTGCAAACACCAAGTAAGCTATTTAGGGATGCAAGCTGTATCATGAAACAAAAATGGTGCAGATATACCGGTTCTAGTGTATACTGAAGGAATTGGTATCATTCGCTACGTAAAACAATGGATTATTGGTTTAAAATAGGGTTCCAAGTTACCAACCATCTCACTGGTTATGATCAAGTCTGTTTCAGAGCAATTTTATACTGGTTAATAGTTGGTTACACAGAACCACCCTGTTTTGCCCAAGAAACAAGTGCAGGATTAGGTAGCAAGGTCAGACCGTATGTACCATAGGTTCTTCACGCTTCTGCCAGCCTGAACCGAGGAATATTGCTCATATTTAACTACTATAAGGCTTTCCTGTGGATGTACATTGTGTACTTGTGGAGTGCACTTGAGAGTCACAGTGTAAGTACTGTAAACACTGACAGAAGTGCAGATAAAATAGCTACAAATATATTGTATGATGAAAGACCTGAGGAAAGCTGGTTAAAACATACTAGTTAATTGTTACAATACCATTTTTATGAGTGTAGTCCTATTGGCTTGTTTTAAAATCAATAAAAATACTCACATAAAAAAATATATGTATTCACATGAAGGATGAGAATTTTAAAAAGCGACACACATTTCCCTTTCAGATGACAGAATTAAAACTTATCTTCCAATAAGTATACATTAAAATTTCACCTGATTTTTTTTTCTATTTGAATTTAGCACCCACACACAGGCATGCACTCATGCACGCACACCAAGTTATCGCAAGAAGCACCTGTATCTACCGCATATTTTCTTGCTGCCCTCTGACTATGGGAGCTAGCTGGTTTTGAATCACCGCAGAAACTGCTACTTTACTAGGCAGATGGTCCCATTTTAGGATCTAAAATTTTACTGGCTACTTGTTTTGTCCTTTGTCAGAAAGCACTAGTTTAATCTTGAGCTTGGTTTAGCTGTTCAAGTATAAAATTATCCCTCTGAAGCAGGAGCACATGATAAAAATCTCAGTAACTAAAGAGATAGTCACATACAAACAAAACTAACAGAAAACATCTGTCAGCATGGTACACTGTCAGCACGAAGAACTACCGTATGCATGTAGGGGCATATAGATAACTCTTCCACGTAACAAATGGAAGAAACAGACAATGGCTTTGAGTTATTCAGAAATGACCAAACATGAGTGTTTCTTTGGTAAGTAATGAAGTTTCTCTCCTGAACTCCCCATAAATCAGGTTTTCAAGCTTTACTGCAATCCTATGTCCTGATGCTAAGCAAAATTTCCATCTGCTCTTCAATAAATAAGTTTAGATAACAACTTTCATTCAAAGTTAAGACTGCACGGTTGGGGAGACAGATGCAAAGTCCCGTGATCTGAAAATCCCTCAAACAAAAATAAATCAGCTTTTTGTAGCTGATGGTGCCAACTAAGGCGGCAGGTGAAATGTTTACTTAAGCAATCCAGGAGTGGTCTTCAGACTGATAGCTCTGAAAGCCTTCAGTTTTATGCAGATTTGGTCATCCTTATCTCAGGAGATCACTATGGAATTATTTTTCCAGAAGAGAAAGCTGTAAAACTTGCTGAAGCTCTGCATCTTCCTCTTCACGACGTTGCTTCTCCCGTTCCTCCTGCTCTCGGACAGACAACTCCATGGCAAGCTGTAAGTCTTTTTCAAAACTGGAAGGTTCACTAGGGGTGCTGCAGTGTGAGTTACCTGAGCTTGTTAGATAGCTCTCCTGCAGTGCTCTGAAGAAGAAAAAGAAGAATTCCAAGAAGTAAGACACAGAGCCTATTTTGTGTTTCCTGCAATGATCCTTCCTAGCAAGTGTTTTCTAATGGCAAGCCTGAAAATCTCTCCCTAGAGGGCGGAAAGCAGTTTTCAGGATAAGAGAGCAGTTGTTCCAGCATCCATAAAATTCCCAAGGTAAAACCTATTCTTTGAAGGTTCCTCAGAATTTTTCATACATACTAACAGCTACATTTTCAATGGGTTTCTAAAAGCATTCTCACCTAGTTTAAAGGTACCATTTTCCACGTACAAAAGAACCAAGAGGACGCAGTTCTTTGTGTGCACAAAAACTTCTTTGCACTTAACTGCAGGAAGACCCCACAGAGCATATTCTCAAGGGTCCGTTAAATATATGCTGCTAGAAGAGCCACCCTGGAGCGTGCAGCATCTAATAAACAAACATTCAATGCAGAGGGCCCAAATTCACAGCTTAAGAGCAGAACAGAAGGACTGTATTTATTTGTTGGGTAATAAATCCGTTACGTGAGTAAACCAGTCCCACAGCTGATCTAAAGAGCTATACTGTATAAGCCAGGCAGGCCCTGTTTGGAGTCCCTGGTTCTGGGAAAAGTAAAAGTTAGAAGAAGCACAAGGAAAGAGACTTTGAGTTCTTTGCATCTGCTATGAACATATAAAAAGAAAATTTGCAAAATTGCTTCATGCTGCTCTTGGAAGTATTTTTGCTCTGTCACTGCATGGCTTGATGTGGAAAAAAAAAATTAAGTTACCTCTGATACTGTATATTGAAGTCCTGTGAATATGCAACTGCTCCATTGGAATGCACTCCCACTTCCTAGAAATGGGGAAAGACAGACAATTCCACAGCAGTTAAGAGATCTGCAGCGCAACTCACTGAAAGGTAACTTAAATCACTCGTATGTCGTCTTTGAAATACATTACTGTATTTTTTCTCTTCTGAGGTTTGTAGAAAAATAGGTCCTACATGACACTTTCCACACATGCGTTTAATTTAGAGATGCAGCTATCGCTGCACTGCCCTTGTCAAACCTGTCAGACCTCCACTGCACAGATTACAGCACACTTACTTTATTTCCACCAGATTCCAACAAACTCTGCTGAATAGCAAACTGCATGATTTCGTTATCTTCATCCTGCACGTGTATGTTCCTACCATCATCTTGGACATGGTAAGATTTGGGAATCTCAAACACTGACTGGTCAACCTCGAAATTAGCACCTACAGAAGGCAAATAGAGTTACAAACACGGCATAGTATATTTTTACAAGTTGTAACTTAGAAAATTCCGATTAATGCTTATGCATGATTAAGTTAATTCCAAAAATTCACATAAACCACCTTGCTAAAAATACGAACAGGCTTTGAAAGACTTCTGTGGCAAACAAGCACAGCAGCAAGACAGAATGCAGAGACTTTCTTTAGGAAGCTGGCACGTTACACAAATAAAACTGGTGTGCAGCAGAGCGCTAAGGTGGCTGAACTCTGACAAAAACAGATGGGAAAAAAAAAAAACCACAGTTGCAGAAGATAAACAGTGCGGTGGCTCTTCTGAGGTTATTCTTAATGAGTAGGTCTGCAACAGCTCATAGGACAGAGTATCACTGGATATACAGTCATGGGCGCCCTACTCAAACGTAACCCACTCTCTTCTGAAAGAGCATGCAGACTGAGCTGTCACTTACAGCAATTTTGTATTCCACTTCCCATAGCAATAGCTTGCAGCAGAATTTAGACCTCAAAATACTTGGGAAAGCTTGCTAGAGCTCAGTTTAGTCAGTCTGGCAGGCATGGAAGGGGCAGAATGGGGGGCATGATCAGTATCACACACTCCAGATCAGCTGTTACGCATTGCAGCTTCTTCTCACCTGTGAAGGTTTCATTCTCTGCAGTTAACTCATCCCTCTCTCCTGTTCATTCCACTGACACAAATGTAAAAAGATGCGATCGCTGCATCTTTCCACTCCTTACCTGAATCACACTGTGCACCTCCAACCGTTTGTGATGACGTTTTGTCAGCTGTCCTGCAGCCATTGACATTTTCAAATGTAATTCGGGCATTCAGCACATGAAATAAGGGAATTTCTATAAGAAAGAGTACAAGACTTCAATCAAAAAGAGAACTCTCTCATTCACTTCCACACTTACAGCCTCATCAAACCCTTACATGTTTATCGAATATATTCCAGAAGCAGCATCCCAAAATGACAACGTATATAGTAACTCACTTCACCAAGAAGTTGCCCTTAGTCATTCTCTCTCTCCAAATCTCTTGTTTTATAATAAGATTTGCCAAATCTAAGGCACTGAAGCTAAGAGGAAAGGGCTAGCAACAGCTCATTCTTACTGAAACGATACTGTCTTTAAAACTATACTTCTCTACGGGTCATTTAGGATTTGGACTCCATGACCCCAGATGTACAAGACAACGTATGTCTGGGTTCTCAGTTCTAGATATCAGTGAGGATGGCTAGTAAAAAACTAACATGGTTCTTGTAAAAATATGCTGCAAAATCAATAGAAAGAATGGAAATAAAAATTGCTAAATATTACCAATTTTGACAGGAAAACCTGGTGGAAATTCCAGAGTGATGAAATCCCTAAGTCTGGCAAAATGAGCACTAGTTCTGGCCATCAGATCTATGATTGGAGTGACTTGTTCCATAAGAGACAAGGGAAACTCTTCACTCATCCACAAGGTTGCTTTAAATCTTAAAGAGAAAGTTGCATAAAAACATGCTAAGTTTACAGTTTAGGAACAGATGCAAAGCAAGATACATAGCATTGTCACCTGCTTCATACATTTCAAAAAGTCAGAGCAGTTACCGCTCTGAGAAACCAAACCACATTCCTGGTCAGGCTGAAGGCAAAGCACAGGAGGTTCCTAAAAAGTTACAGCCCTAGTCCAAATGTTTTCTTTGACTTAGTGGAAGAAGAATTAGACTATAGCTGAATACTTCAAGATCTCTCTTTTGATTAATTTTGAAAGCTGGGGGAAAACCACACCTGTTAGTAAAAGGGGTTTCCAGAGATTAGATAATTGGGCAGAGACAAACTAGAAATAGTTAAAATTTTATTTCTCACTTCTGCGTTCGAATGGTGACTTCTTTCGGTCTTCCTATGTCTCTACCTTTCAAATCAAATTCTGGGTCAAAGTATTCCTCCAGAGTAATAGCAGTAGGATTGTTACTTGCAGCATACTCTGTTGTCTTGGTTGTACTCTACAAGGGAAGAGAGGGGAAAAGAACCCAACACAAAAGTACAGAACAAATAGACAGTGTCTACTATAAGAAACTTTTCAGTTACCTCTTGTGAAGTAACTCTTTCTCTATTTTAGACACCAGTGACACAAAGCCATAAATACAAGTGCATGCGTTTAGGATGCTTTCTATTGAGGTTAAAAATCTCCAAGCATTTTAGAGACAGGAAAATCTTCAAATACTTCAAAGCTAGAAACTGACCAGTGACGCGCGCACAAGCTACAGCATTTCTAGGCCCCAAATCCTTTATTAAAGACAAAACTTTGATGGGGTATTTTAAAGAAAAAAATCTCTAGGTCTACGAAAGATCTGCAATGCTGTCCTGATACAGAGCCAGCAGTTGGCAAATCTATTATCTACTTAAGCATGTACAGATGCAAGGGAGTTTCTAAAGCCATATTGAAATCATTATCAACACAGGATACATGGCTTTCCTTCAAGCTGCTGAAGAGCAGTGTGCTAACATGTCACTTCACCCTCTCATATCTTTGTCCAACGATCACCATGCTAGCACTATCTCCCACCTGAAGCTCCTGCCGGTCTGTGGACATGTCTTCCCAGATTACTGGTGGGTTGACTCTAAGATCTGTGCTTGCTCAGATTTACTGCCACTGCTCACACCCCGGCTCTTGCTGTGCTAACGGATTCTATCTCTTTTTCATAAGAGTGTTCAGAAGGAGGTACCTGCTATTCATACAGAACATTTGAGGGCTTAAAACAAACAAAAACATTCTCAGTGAAAATTTAGACCTCGTTATCAAAATTGCTGTCAAACTAAGGAAACAAGAGGCACACACCTATAATTCCTATCAGCACAGATCCCTGCACTGCAGTGACCTGTTTCAATGTTAAAGACACTCACCTGAGCACCATACTCATGCTCCACTGTACCCAGAAATGATTCCAGGGGGTTCCTGTCAGCTTCAGATAACAAAAGGGAAAACCCAAAAATAGCTATTATTGTTAATTCGCAGTAAAATTTACATACACACCAGGCTAACAAGCAAGGCTTCTAATCCAAAGTGAAGTAAGCCGTTCACATTTCCCCTAAGCTTTACATGGCAAGCCCAGGACCTAAAGGTGACAGTATAAAATGGGTACAATACACAGAACAGAGACAAAGATTTTCAGTAGTTTCTATCATTAGCAGATAGCTTTATTATTCACAGTGCCTCTCCTCCTAGGCAGGCCAATGAAGGGCAGTGTTTCCATACAAGGCTACTGGGTGGTCACTCCTTACTCTGTTTCAAATACCAGCAAGCAGTGGACCAGAACAAAACAAAAAGTCCAAGCAAACAAAAAACCTACATGAATCTTGTAATCATGGCCAAAGTGAAGCAAAGGCATGAATATATTCCCAGAGCAGGAAAAAACATGCAGCCTTTTAAAACTCTCAATAAACCTTCAACAGTTTTAAATGGCTGCTGTTTTCTCTAAATACAGCTAGGATAAATACTGATTCATTTGTAAGCTAGGAGTCAAGTAATGAGCTACCTCAGGCACCCAACATGTGAAACTAAAGCAGGGCAAGGTCAGCAAGAACAGTTATTTCCTCTGTCTATCTGGCCAGTTCTTCTGCAGTCACACAGAGAAGGTATCAGAGCGCCAAAAGGTTCTATTTCCAGTTACCCTACAGGAAAACTACCTTTATATCTTTTCTTCTCCTCTTCTGTTAAATGTTCTGTTCGGATTTTTGTAACCACATTCACATTGTTTGCAATGTATACCTTTAAAAAAATAAAAAAGGTACAAGGAAAAAACCAAAAAGTGTCACAGGGTAAGAGAGTTCTCTCTAGTAAAACACCATGTATACAAATCTAAAGACAGAATAAAGCAGCATGTATCTGCCTGTCATTGACAAAGATCTTAATCTTTAACATACTGGTGATGAACAGGAAATGCTGCACTTCTTTTTCTATTTTCTTCTATTCGCTTTGGTATAATGAAATCCTATATAATATATTCTAGACAGACCTATGATAAGGCTGAAACTCCATGCCACCTGCTGGGCAAGTTGATGAAATAAGAAAACCCTGCAAAACATACACCAGAGTATCTCCAGACAGCATTAATCTTGCAAGCACCCTGTGCCGAAAGAATAGCAAAGGAGGTTGGTCACCGACTTCGACGGCAACAGAAGTCAGCCTCTCAACCAAGTTCCTGGAAAGCACATTCACGCTTTTAAATACGCTTGTGTAACTAACTAAACCAGCCTCAAAACTAGACAAGAATTTCCAAGCTTGCTGGAAAGAATCCCCACCTGGGCAAAGATTTTAAGACAGAACAGGGAAGGAAAGTCAGGTAATACTGTTTCTAAACAGGTCACTCATAAGACCTTCCAAATGAAACTTGGTGATAGTTTAATTCTGCAGGAACACTAATGAACCCCAACGTCCAACTGAATAGTCCTGCAGTCTTATGAGAAAAATCTTCATATAAATGCTGAATAACTTTCCACACTTACCCTTCTGTCAAATGAAATTACAAAACATTTGGTTTATTGCACAAATTCCAAAACCCAGAATAAACACAGACTTACGAATCGGGGAAGTTAACTCTTGTGATTATTAACTTAAGTACCTAAACCAGTAAGGCTGTAAAGCCATCTTCAAAAATATTTCACTAAAGTGAAATGGAAGACAAAAGCAGTGTCACACGGAACAAATCTAAGCAACTGCATGACTCATGAGCATGGTCAGGGTCTTTAATTTACCAGCAGTCTTTTATTACTTGAACTCGTGATGCAACTCATGGCAGCGGGAGGTTGTTATTGCCTTGCAATACTGCTACTAGAGAGGGCTCAAGGCACTTCACCAGAGGGTTCCTCGTCTTTTAAGCAACATTCAAGAATTAGTTCAATTCTAGTTTTTGGATGGAAGGCAGTTCTAGCAGTTATGCTGTATCTTTTGTCCCTCTTCTCCTGAAATGCTTTGATCCTCCCTCTCCACTAAGGCCCCTACTGACATTCCTCCGTACAGGCACCATCCCTCCCACAAGCTTGGCAGCCTTGAAGTTCCTCACTCCTGCCCAGTTCTGCTGGCAACACAATAAAGCTCTCGATGGGAAGTTTAGAAGCCAAAATATTCAGGAAATAAAGGCAAAACAGAATCACACTTCAGTTCGCTATAAGACCTCTTAATTATATAGAACAGGCTTTACCTTTGCTTCATAACCATTTACACCTTCTGCTTTTTCTGTCCTCCATACCCAGAATCCAGATGTGGTTCTGACAAGAAGTGAAAATCACAAGCGTCTATTACAGTTGCATTTGTACACAATCCCCAGCCCAGTTTTCTAAAATTGTTTTTAAATATTTGATAGGTTATTTGATTTTTAACCCCAGACAAAAGCCCAAGTCAATCAGTCCTCACACACACGCCAAGAGGGCTGAGGAAGTCGTGCTGTTTCTGTTCTTATTCAGTCCACGGCCAAAGCCTCACAAAGGCTCACAGATTTTAGACTGAGATGTGGATACCTGAGCCACAAAGGAGGATGACAGCCTAAAAACTTACCAAATTATTTTTTCGACAGCCTGGACATGGCAGCTTTTAACACACATTTTAATTTCAAAAGTAACCTGTCATTGCAATTTGGGGAACTGGATAGTAGGAATACTTCTGTCTAGGAAATCTTAGTTTCTGGAAGTGTAGATGCTGCAGCCACTAACATCACAGGGACTGATTCTGGGTAGCTTTGAAAGGGTACAAAATATTCAGGAGAAAGATGCTGGAATTATACATTTCACTTTGAAAATGCTTGTTTACAGCATGATCTTGGGGCATTTTTACTGCTCCAAAAGGAGCTTTGTAAGAAGGGTTGTTTGAACTAAGCTGACAGATACCTGGATGAACTCACGTAGTAAACGAGGAAGACAAATATGCGTCTTTCCACAGGCACGATACACCTATTTTTATTTAAAGTATTAATAGGAGACTTGACTGACTTAGCTACCAGATGCAAGTGCTGGCCCATTAGTTTCAACGCTATACTTATGGATTTGGGTGAAATGCAAACGTGTAATGAGACATTAACATTGATCTCACTAATATGATAAACTGGAATCTTTCTGCTAGTCAGTTCTTTGAACTGGAAACTTTTGCCAAGCAATAGCAGCAAGTTGACCAACCCAGATTTCTTTACCTAATGGTATGTAAAGTTTAAAGTAATTTCAGACCTAGCCTTAGAAGTTTTTATTACCAGGGCTTTTAAGAGGTTGTCTTTAAAGCTTTATTGCAAGTATGACCATCCATAATCTTAAAGTGTTCATTTGTTAGGAGAAACTTTGTATCTTACCTCTCAAAAGCAATATTTTTTGTATCAAGGCACGTATTAATAATTGGAGATGTAAGGCGTCTTTCTACGTCTTTTCTTTTTGGTGTCATAGATCCCAGTGTCAAACGTTTCATGTGTTGGGAAATCTCAAAACGCTCCGTTGTAACAAATTTATCGTCATGATTTATCTCAATTAGTTCTGCCCAACCTCCAGTATCTGTTGGAAATGGTACATCTCAATCTAAAAACTTAGCAACATTATTCCAGAAAGAAAAACTGAGAAGATACTGTATCTCGAATCAGGGTAGATGCTAATTCACTGTATTTTGCTCTCAGCTAAGATCAAATTTGGAGCTGTATCTAGAATTTTTTTTTTTAGGGGGCAGGGGGAAGGGAGGCAGGAGAACAGAAGGGGGAAAAGTAAGTCAGAGACTGAAGTAAAATTTTAGCCCTATTACCACATTTTGACCTCAGATTTACTCACAGCAAAGAAATTAAGCCATTAAGTTACACCACAAAACAGTATCTCTACTAGACACTCATGGAATACAAATATAAAACTTTTAAAATTCAGCACTCAGCCTTAACAGGTCTTTTTGAACAAAATCGGGGTTTCTCATTGTGGCTGATACAGTATTTGGTGATCAATGGTGCAAACATGCTAAAATATTTACCTTCTCCCTTGAAAATTAAACTACGCCTTCCTCTCTCCCAGCTCATATTTTCAAAGCCCAGCAAAGTGATATCAACACGCAGCTTGGCACCACTTTTCCAGATGCGGCAGACATCACTTGGACAAACCCTAGAAACCAGTGGGACTATAAAAGAAAATGAGAAAAGCGTAAACAGAAAATATTCAGGAGACTAAAAGCACAGGAAGTCTGAACTCCAGCAGAAGCTATAGCCCCGATACAGGATTGCTCAGTACTATGATCATTATTCCAGAGGAGGCAAGATAGTCATCCTCTTTAGCTTTAGGAACAATCAGCTTACGGACAAAACCCACCAACTTTAATTTTTAGATGAACATGAAAAGGAAAAGACTCGTTCAGACTGAAAGATGAGAAATGGCATAAAACCAATCTCCTAGCAGTCTAATAGTTTGCCATTTGGCAAATTATATCAACTGTAAGGCTTAGCGTTCACTCTTTTAAAAGAAAAGCAGGTAATTCATAAGTAGTCTGTGCATCTATATATGAGATATGTTATCACTGTCTTAATCGTCGATAGCCAGAGATAGGTAAACAAAACCCCAAGAAAAGTCTTCAGTGATTCTAACAATGGCTAAAGTCTCCATTAGGAAAAAAAACACAACCAAAAAACCCAACACACCAACCAGATAAACAGGAAACAAAGAATAATAGTGCAACAAAAATATAAGAGGCTCTTCTGAGAGGTGAAAAGGTAAGTATTCTGGGGAGCAGAAATTTCTCTGCATATCTTTTGTGACATCTGTACATAAGCAAGTCCCTTTGTCTACAGTTAAAAGGAGGTAACAATGACCAGGATTCTTACCCCAGCTAGTGAACTCCCATTTCATTTCCACATAAAAGTCTGGAGTCTGGAAAAGGAATGCACTTTATGAACACTTCATGAAATAAGTTTTAATTTGACATTCAGTACAGCATTTCTTGTGAACATTTTAGATAAAGGAAAACGAAAAAAAAACAGAACTCGAGACATGAAAATGAAGGTTTACAAAAATGAAATGGAAACTAACAAACATAAAAGACATTGGCCTACTACTGCTGCTTTCCAACAAACTGTTCTTCCTTATTTTACTATAGGAGCAGTAACACCATCAAGATTCAGCCTCCAACGTTGGAGTTTGTGACTAAGAATGTCAAAGTAAAGTCAAGGAAAAAGTCTCTATCTCCCATAGGGGTATGGAATATGCAAGTTGAAATGGATAACATGACTGCTCATCTGATTTCAGCTTACTTACCTGAACTACTTGAATGGGAATTACGGTGTGAAGCAAGAGGTTTAAACTAAGTAATTACCTCATTAATCTTTTGGAGTAATTCAGGAACTCCTCCAAGTGTCATAGAGGTCTGCTGGTAGTCCCGATGCTGCAGAATCATTTGTACCATCTCTGGATCTCCTGTACTGACAGCCTCATGTAAAACTGAAAGAAATCCAGACACAAGCTATTTTCAGTTTGCTTTCTGAGCAAAATACACAATGTAAAAGCAGTCAAAATACAACATCTGCAACTAAAAAGTACTGACGCACAACTTCTGTTTTACAAGTTATCTTTACCTGTCCATCCCTGTGCGTTCTCTTTAGTTACGTCTGCTTTGTGTTGAAGGAGGACTTTGGCAGATTCTATATAACCCAAGGAAACAGCAAGGTGCAACAAGGTCCGGCCTCGTGGATCACGTTGATCAACATCCTGTTGAGTATCCGAGAGACAAATAATGCTGAAGCTGTCCTGTCAAATGCAACTAATCAGAGCACACTGAGAGGAGTTTATATAAACAAAGCTCCTCAGTAGTAATCCAGGAGTCAATATTCCCTAGGTATTCACACGTATCGGTCTGTGATGCACAGCCGACTCGGTTTTCAAACACTACTGTACTGTACTGCCCTTCTGCACTCCGTACAGTGCAGTCTTACTTCCCCACTGAAATAAAAAGAGAAGCAGAACAGGGCCTATAAAACCAACAGGGTAAGAACTGATATCACTGTAAGACAACTGAGTTCTTGTTGATGCTTTTCATTTCTTCTCCTGTAATTATTTCCCCTCCTGTCTCCCTTCAGAATGGGTGTCTTTCAGGAGAAGACAGGAGTTCTAGTCTGTGTGCACTGCACGATGGACAGTCAACAGCGCGAGAGACCAATAGAGGGTTTAACATTATACAACGTAACGGGGCGGGCGGGAAGGAGGAAAAAACAGAAGTAACAGGGCATACAACATCAATTTTGTATAGCGCTTTTTGAAAGTATAGAAGCAAATGGTATTTTACAAAGCATCCATTTGACTGACACACACAGCACAATGAAGAGTGAGTGCATTTTGTACAAGTCACTAAAAAAAAAACCAAACTACTACACAGGCATAAATATCCAAAACATGCAAGCACAACATACTCATACCTTACATATTTTTCACTATTAGCTTAGAGATTTGAAACAGAAGAGCATCTATAACTAAAGGAAAAGGGGAAAGTCAATAGCAGAATAAGAAAGGAAAGTTATTATGCAAGTTAACATGGTTATCTGACAGCATTAAGTTGGAAAGATCACACACAGAGTAGGGAAAGCTTCATTTCAAAGCATTCTCTTTTCACTTTTGTGGTGGAACAGTGATTAATTTGCTTCCCCACTTCCTACAGCACTGACAGGTAAAGGACTCGAAGGCGTCCCTCCCAATCGTTTTTGCTGCTGCTAACCGGTAACCACATGTTCACCCATCATTTGCTGTACCAAGTGCAGCTGGCAAGTGTCTTTTGGTTCCCTCACGCACCCCTCCAACAGCAATAAGCTTATCCCAAGGAAGCAGGAGGAAATGTATCTTTGGAATACTTCAAAAAATAAGTTATTTAAAAGCAGATAAAGGAAGTAAGAGACAGACATATTCCACCTCCACACGTTGCTCATTTCCTTACAGTATAAAGCATCTGAGGTAGGAAGCAGCACTTCACAGGCGTGAGCTGCAGTCTCAGACTAATAAGAAGCAGAATGCTCCTTATTTAGTGGCAAACCTTCACAGGTGAGAACACTATTGGAACAGAAATAAACACACAGAAGCAATGTGCCAGTAAGGTTAAAGATTTTGTTAAGGGATAAGATCACACGAATTAGATAAAAAACTGCATTCCAAAGATTCTCCTAAAAATAGGACAGGAACATGCTCTAAGCAAGCATTAGTAAATTGTGGTATACCGTTAGAATTGCAGATGATAATCACTAGTCAGGAGGTGGCACAGCTGATCTTTGGCTCATATACTTGTGGTGTCAGGTATAATGTAATTAATATGCTCTGCTTCTGCAAACTATACCCCACACTAGCAAATATCAGAGCTTTTACAGAGCGTCTCGGCAAGACAGATGTTTACTGCTCAAGCTCCACTGCAGCTTTTCCAACCGTTTCCTTACATCATTACCATTTCTCGCTTAGCTATCCCAGAGAGGGAACGGCTTTGTATTTTTCTACTCTACAGCATGAAACAATGATCCATTTTTTTACCAGAGATGCTGAAAACATCACAGCCAGTATAAAATTGCTGCTCCCACAGTCTTGGACAGCAACGAAGCCGTAAGAACAGCTAGTCCTCAGCAAGCTAGAGGCTGGTTTCATCTTCGGCAGCAGCAGCCACCTTTGCTGCATGTTGACTTCCCATTAAGATAAGCAGTATTTATTGTTTTTCTGGCACACACAAAAAACCTAACATCCATCATATCTGCTATTCCTGATCTATTTCAACAAGTTCAAATATTTTCCATAGAGCTGTTCTGCAACCTGCACTCAAATGCTCTGAGCACAGCTTTTACAAACAAGAAGTCAACGTTTAATATCTTACATAACAAAAAGTATATTCCTACGCCTTCTTACATCACTCCCGCAACCACAAATAAATAGGTAAAGAAAGAGAAGCGCAGCAATCCCACAAGACCAGCAAACAGACCTGGCAGTACCGTTAAGGTTACTTCTCCCTAGAAATGCAGTAAGCAAGGGGCACCAAACCCCCTTGTACCACGGCACAAGCTCTTTTGGGGCCACCAGTGCCACAGTGGCCCCTCTACCGCCCGGGCGTCACAGTTACCTTGTCCTGCAGCTCCTCGTCCAGACGCCTGTAGTCATTATTCCAGACCAGGACGTGCAGGGGAAAGGCGCTGCTGGCCCTGCCAGGGGAACTCATCATGCCACACACCTGCAGGAGCGGGGGAAGCAGGGTGCCTACCCTCACTGTTCCCCCCTCTATTTTGGAGACCCCAGATTACTCAAGCCTTGACCTTCCCCTCTCTCCTGGTACCCACCTACCCCAGGTGCTGGGGGGCACACTGGGCCGCAATCCCCTGCGAACTCTTCACCCTGCTCCAAGGGGTACCCCATGCAAAATCCCACTCCTGGGGCCCTCCTGCTCCAGGACGCGCCCCTCGGCCCCCCACTGCAGAGGGCCTCCTCTGCTCCCGGTGCCCCCCACTTCTGGGAGTCCCCTGCTCCTGAGGCCGCCCACCCACCCACAGCCAGGCTCACACCCCTAGGGGGCCTCCCGCTCCGCTCGGCACCCCACCCCTGAGGGTCTCCCCTGCTCCTGGGCCCCCCAGCCCCTCACCCCCGGCCCTGCGTCCCTCCTTCTGGTCGCTCCAGGGCAGCGGCCGGGACGGACCACAGCGCGGCCGGTGCGGGGGGGGCTCCCCCTCGATTCCCCTCAGCCGGCCGCCACCGGCAAGCCCACAGAAAAAGGAAGTTGCTGCTCCCCGCTCACCCTGCCCCCCTCGCAGGCAGGCAGATGGAGCGTCCCGCCCGCAAGCTGCCCCATCGCCCTCCGCGCGGGGGGGGAGGCGGCAGCGCGGCGTACGGCCTGGCGCGGCGTTCAGGGCTGGCTGCTCCCCCCCTCACCTCCACCAAGTGTTGGTTTCGCCCGCCCGCTGTGCCATGGAGCGGGGAAGAAGCGCCCGCCCTGCCGCCGCCATGGTGGGTAAGGGCAGGGCTTGATGGCGAGTAGTCTCTTCCGCCAGTCTGCCGGGCTTAGGCTTCCGAACACCTTGTTTCTCGCAGCTCCTGGTCTCGAGGCTCGTTTTCTCCCCCCGTCTCCTAGTTGGGAGGGGACAGCGAGCAGGCCCGCGTAGCTGCTAACGGGAGGCCTCTATGCTTCCCCGCAGAAGCTTCTGTGAAGCAGAGTGCAGCCTGAAGCAAGGTGTCTGCCAGGGACAAACGTGGCCGACGGCGCCGCGGCCAAAACCTCGCCCAGGCTTACTACTGCCCTTTTGCCAGGAGCGAACATGGCGGTCTGGGGCCTCGCTCCCCTGCGGAACGCAGCCGGCGCTAGCGCACGCAGCTTGGTGAATAGCGCTGGCGGCGGAGCGGGCGGCGTTGCCGTGCGCCTGCGCGCTGGCCGCCTCGGCTCGGCCGCCTGGCGGGGGCTGGCGGCGGGGACCCGTTAGCGCGGCAGGAAGCGCCCGGTCCCGCCGCCGCCGCCGCCGCGCACCATGTCGAAGCGCCTGAGGAGCAGCGAGGTTTGCGCCGACTGCAGCGCCCAGGGTAGGCACCGGTGGCGGCCGGGGCCGCGGCGAAGGCACCCCAGCGCCCGGGCGAGCCCATCCCCCTCTCCTCAGACCGGGCAGCGGCGCTTCCCCGCCCTCAGGCGCCGAGGGGGCGCGGGCAGGTGGCGGCCGTGAGGGGCCGTGGGGGGCGGGAAGCGCGGGGCTCCGCCGGGGGTGTCACCGCTTGGTAGCGGCCCCTCCTCGGCGGGGAGCCGCTTTTGCTGGGTTTGGAGGCGTTTTCAGCGGTTTTGTCCGTATCGGCCTTTTTGTGAAGGACCCGTTCTCATACCGAGCGATGGTGCGCTCAACCCTCTCTTCAGTTTAAGGTAGTTGTAGTTTTAAGGCGTACGGGTCACCTCGGGAGCTCGGCTGTCGGCGCCGTCTGGCCCCGCTGCCCGCTCGGGGCGGTCAGTCCTGTGCCCCGGGGACGCGCTGAGGGCCGGACGCGGGGAACGGCCTGCGGACGGGCACCGCGCTCTGGGTAGAGTCGGCCTGGGAGTCCTCAGCCTCGGCGGGAGGCAGGTTTACTTAAAGACGTCTCCCGGTCTCGGAGCTAGAAGGCGGGAGGAGGGCGAAGGCTGGCGGTGTGCCGCCGAGCGGGGCCCCGGGGAGGTGGCAGCGGGGCGACCTCGGCGACGTCCCTTCTCCTGAGAGTCAGGGGGAAGCAAAACTTAAACTTGTTCAGTGCGTGACTTGCCCCGCGGCCGGAGCTGAGTGCAGGGATCCCGAACTTCCAAAGAAACGGTGTCCTGAAGGGTCCGCCGGACTCGGGTTGGACGTACTCAGTGAGCAGCGTATGTTCGGTGTGTGTTCTATGTAGACGTGCGCCTTGTCCGTCTTAGGCTACAGGTAAGTTTGGGATCTTTCTAAAAACAAGATTTGTTTCAGTAAGTCACTTGCATCTCCTTTCCTGACCATCTGTAGTTTTGCTATTCTTATATTTAAAATTGTCCAGTTTACTTTTTTTTTAGCAACTGTGCATATTTGTTGTCTTTCCTTCAGAGTTACGTAGTTTTTGTTGTTTGTGTTCTGTGCTGGTTCTTCCAATATAATTACTTACGTACATACTGAAATGAATTAAAACAGTGTAACGTAGGTAACATTTGAATGGCCAGAAGGTATGATGTGGGAGAAGGGATAGCAACTTTTGTAAAATGTGACTTCTGTTTAAAAAACAAAACAGCCAAAAACCTCTCTGGGGGTTAATTTGAGATTTTTAATTTTATCTTCATAGAATTTTGTTTTCACAATAAATAGCGCTTGCATATTTTATGTAGGCAGTTGTCCCTATCTCATACAAGGTAGCGTATCTATGCTTTTAAACATCAGTGGTGTTACAACTCTGAGATAAAACTGCGTTTGTATTTGTTAAGCTCGTCAGGACTATGCAGTGTATCGTAATCACTGTTAGGGTAATCTTGTAAGCTGGCATTTTATTTTGTTGTGTCCTGACATTATAGCATTGTCAGATATGTTACCTGATCTTGGTGAAGAAATCTGCTGGCTTATCCATATATATGAGGAAAACGTAACTTAATCCTTTCTTAAAAAAAAAAAAACAAAACCCACAACCCTCCTTTTACTTAAACCAGAGAGAATTTGCCAGGGGGATGTCTGGGAGCTGCTGTTTGTGCAGCTGTGTTGGGAGACCTGGGGGGACTGCAGCCTTTTCACCCCCATCAGGTGTAGTGAGTGCAGGCTGCCTGACTGCTGGAATAATTAGTACTTGCCCCTTGAACATCATCAATAGACACTTTCTTTCTACAGCGGAGTGTGAATAGCTTGCTTTTACGTGAGGTGATTTTATGTGTACTTTTCTGGTACGCTTCCTATTCTCAGGCAGGAGTTCACTGTTCACACTCATGGTTCAGGCTTGTCTTCATCACATGCTTCCTGTTTTGAATCACCCTGCCATGTTGCTGAAAACGGATTTGACCTATCTTTCTAGCTTTTCCCCTGTTATATTTTGGTATTGGGTTAAGCATAATTTGAATGTGTCCATAATTGGATATCTTCTAAAAATGATTCAAATAAATTCCAGCACAAACACTTAACTAAATTTAAACCTGAAATACCAATTTTCCCATAACCTGACAGCTTTCTCAGTGTTTCTTCAGGCTGTCTGTGTTCCTTCTCACTTTCCCATCCCCACCTGTTACTTGAGAACAAGTAAATGGTACTAAGCCAGGTATGAATTGAATTGAAGGGCTACAAATCGTTGTGCAGTTTCATTTAAAAAAAAACTCCTTCAGTTAAACAGGTGTGACTCAGAAAACAGGTTGCAGTGCTTAACTGGTTTTTGATCAGTCCATTCTCCATCACGCACACTGTCAAATGCATTCTGTTCCGGATCGTTTAGGCTTCTCAGCTGGGGCCTGAGCCACTGTCCGTCCTCTCTGGCCTCCGCAATGCTCAGCAGGAGCAAAAAGCATTCACTTGTCTTGTTGTACTGAACTTTTCAGTTCCCTTGCCAAATCTGTCATCTTTTTTTTTCTTGTATTGTAATCTTTTTTTGTAACACACCATCTACATTTCCAATGGTGCCAGTTTCTGACAGATTCTACATAAGAGTAGACTCTTTCATCAACATGATTTGTTTTAAGTAGAATGTACAATCTGAAGTTACAAGCAAGGCCTCAGCTTTTTTTCTTCAGAAGAATTTTAAAGCCCCATTTCTGCTGTGAAATGACCAAATAAACAGCAGCTTATTTACAATGGCTAAACAGTCATTGTTTGGAGCTGGTTAAGTTATGTATTGAGGTGGGTGTAAAGGGGGGGGGGGGGGGGAAAGGGTGATGACTGTTAGTCAAAAGAGAGTGAGGTTCACAAGCAGGTGTAACTAGTGCTTTAAACAAGAAATGTAATGGCTTTCAGAAGCATCCCATTAGTTTATGAATGAGTGTGTGATAAGGTTTTCTGTAATGAAAAGGGACTAGACTCATTAATCTGGAAGGCTGCCTCCAGTCTTGGGTTGTTAGGTTAGCGCTAATGCATCTCATTTCATTGTTATTTTCTTCCCTTCTTAGAAGTGAAAGTTGTTAAAATAATGGAATGATTTAATAAGGAGGTTGTGTGCTTGTTATTAATTTGTTTTTTAAATTAGGTTAGGTTTTTTTCTAAAACATATGCTTTAATTTGGCTCTGGGCTGTGATAGTTATCATCTGTGAATAGATGCTCCTATCCCTCATGGCCTGTGGTTCGAACAGGTTTGCCTGCATTGCCTTCAGCACAGACACAACATCAACTCAGCTTAAAAACCACAACTATGATCAGCTCTCATGTTTCAGGGATTCAGTAAATTTATTGCATGGGTCAGAGAAGACTTTTTTATGATGCACAATTGCTTAGATGTATCCTGACAGGATGCAGAAGATCTCTCATCAGATAGCAGGTTTATGTTGTATTGAATTATTTATCCTCAGACTCATCTCTGGATTTGAAATTAAGAAGAATTTTCCAAAATAGGAGAGATCTTGAATTCCTGTTTCTTTCTCCTGGGATGTGCTAGATCTGAGTATCTGGCTTTCTAGTCACTGTTACTGCAGGGTTCTTGGCGCGTTGAGTTTCACGTGTCACTGACAGAAAACTGGAGTTTCTTCTGAAGACTGAGCTAAGAGCAGCAGAGGGACCTCAGTTTCGTGTCCTGTTGTGCTGATTCAGTTTCAGTCTGATGTATCATTCCTACTTGGTTTTATACTTTTTGATGCTTGAAGCTACAGAATAGCTAGTATATGTTATTTACTACTTCTGCCTTCCATCAGTTGTCTTTCTGGTTTGCTTATAAGATGGCTTCTGTTTGGATCTATTCAGAGTGAAGTTAATTTGCTTGGCAATTTTTTATTTTACTGAGCCTTTAACTTGACACATACGTATCTTGCTGTTTTCTTTTTTTAATATGAAACTCTTGAGTGCTTTTACTATCTAATGTGGAAATTAAAAAACATTGTAATAATATAGAACTGAAGACTGAGTAGTATGTGAAAAAGCATGACTACTATTACTGTTTCTTATTTACAGTCCTCTGAGGTTTTCCAAAAGAGTTAAGTAGGTACTGTTGTTAGATGTATTTCTGTAGGACTCCACTAAAAGACCAGTAAGGACTTCAAGAAGGTAATAAATTTAGTGTCCTGTTATGCTTACAAGGGAAAGTATTCTATTTTCATAGGAAGAACTGCAAACAGCAGGGCTTTTTTCAGTTTCCACAGCAGGTGTCCTTGCTGTCCCGGGACTTGCTGCATACCCAGTAAGTGCAGGGGCTGTTTCCTCAGCCCCCAGGAGCCCAGCAAGCTTGTAACATGTACAAGCTCATATAATGGCTAAGCAGTAGAGCTAAGGTTAGAAGGCAGGGCTCCTCATTTTAGAGTCTGTGTTTGAAATACAAGGTCATGTTGCCTTCTGTGTTGTAATTAATGGATTCCTTTTTCAGATCCTTGTTGGGCATCTATAAACAGGGGGATTCTAATCTGTGACGAGTGCTGTAGTGTTCATCGAAGTTTGGGGCGTCATATCTCTCAAGTGAGGCATCTCAAGCATACGCCATGGCCTCCAACACTGCTGCAGGTAAAAAGTAAAACTGTGTCTTCCTTCATTGAAACTAGATAATTCATTTTTTTTAACATTTTAAAGTGGAATTTAAATCACTAAGCTGTTGTTTGAGAGGGGCTGGTCCTTTTAAGCTTTCGTTTTGTACGTTAGTCTCCTTTTATTCCTCTTGTTTTGCCGCGATGGACCACTAATAGCAGAATTGTCTATGCCTTTTTAATTTGATGCCTTTGTTTTAGAAGGTCACCTTCAATTTTTCTTTCAGACTTGTGCTTCAACCTAAATTTTTAATATATAGCAAGCCTCTCTTTTCAGTAGAGCTGCTATTGGAAAGAGTAGAGAATTTAAGGGTGTTCTTACTACATTCCACATAACCTCCTAGGCAGGTATCTGGTTCTTATATCCCAGTAGGTTAGGGATGCTGGTACACAGATTATGAAACTCTGTTGGCTTGCTGTCGTCTTGGAAATAATTACTGGGATTTGGTTAGTCAGTCTGTGCAGCTAGCAGCAAAATTTCTTTACTGCCTGTTTGTATACATTTTGGATTTCAGATGGTTGAAACACTGTATAATAATGGTGCTAACTCCATATGGGAACATTCGTTGCTGGACCCTGCCTCTGTTATGAGTGGAAGGCGCAAAGCTAGCCCGCAGGATAAAGTGCAGTAAGTGGCAAATTACAGAAATACTTTTTTTGGTGGAAGAGTGATTATTTTATTCAGCAGTGACAGAGGCAGCAACGTATCCATGGGAACCTGTGTATATTTTGTTGATGGAAGAGAACAGGAGTAAACTAGCTATTTGTTCTTTCTTTTTTAATTTCCAATGATTTTTTTTTAATTTATTGCAAAGATTGAAATACAGTGCTTGAATTCTCTAGCTTTGAATAGTGAGGACCTTTAGTTGTACTTGAATCAAAAGACATTTAATTCTTGTGCCATGTGCTTCAGTTAACTGAATGATGCTAATGATAGAGTTTGGTTGATGAATTAAAAATTGAGGGAAGATTTCTGTCACTGAATATGGTGCTTCATTTTAAAATGTAAATAACTGCATATAGTAAGTATAGATCTTAAGTTGGCATAATTTTAAGTTCAGTGTTTACTTCTAAGAAATAGACACTACATCCTAGAGCCTGCAGATACTTTGATGTTTGTAACAAAAGTATGCTCTGTATAGTTAGACAATCTGCACTGTTTTTTTATGAAAATACTCTTCTGTGTCTAACTTTGCTACTAGTAGCATGCAGAGATCTCATGTAATCTTTACTTGTGAATTTTCCTTTTTGGTAGAGCATCTGTATTGCAAAAACGCTAATATTTATTTCCTTTCCCTTCTCTTGCTTGGGTTTCTCTTTACAGTCCCAATAAAGCAGAATTCATTAGAGCTAAATATCAAATGTTAGCATTTGTTCATCGCTTGCCGTGCCGTGAAGATGACAGTGTTACTGCCAAAGATCTTAGTAAGGTTAGTATGTTTGGGTTTTTTTCAGGCAGTCTGCAGAAGCTACAAGTTGTATGTAACAGAACAGTGAAATCTGACTGAATTAAATTAGTTGCTTTTGACTTGAGATAACTGTTGCTGTTCAGTACTATTATGTGAACAAATACGGCTTGACTTCTTGAAGCCACTCTTTTTTTTGGGTAATATATATGGATACCTGAGATGTGAATGGCTGAGAGGCATCAATTTAGGTTAACCTGGAAAAAAAAAACACGTACACAAACAGCTGCAGCAAAAATTCTTGCATACCTGTTTCTAAAATTATGGCTGAAAAAACAAATGCTGAATCACCGATATTGCCGCTGTATTAAGTACAATCCTGCTTCTTTTTCAGCAACTCCATTCCAGTGTAAGGACAGGGAATCTGGAGACATGTTTGCGATTACTCTCCTTAGGAGCTCAAGCCAACTTCTTTCATCCTGTATGAACCCTTTTTTCATTATTTTGATATGTAATCAGTTTCTTACAGTTCGTAATATTTATACTGATTTCAGCTGATACACGTCATCATCTACTCAGATCTGTTGATTAAGTAGATACTTTTCTTAATAACTTGTAGGAGAAAGGAAACACCCCGCTCCATGTTGCTGCTAAGGCAGGACAGACTTTACAAGCAGAATTATTAGCAGTTTATGGTGCTGATCCTGGCACGCAAGATTCCAATGGAAAAACTCCGGTTGACTGTGCAAGGTAGAAGGCTCTGACATATGTAATGCTCTTACACATTAACTGATGTTCATAAATCGCATGATGAACCTGCTTAGATATGTTTCTGTCCTTAAAATAACTTGACTGTTAAATGCTAATAAGTATTTTTTCTGGGAAGAGCGAATGCATAAAGAGTATAAATAAGCATTTTCATCATTTCATAGCCTGTATTCTCCTGGATGTTTGAGGCAACAGTTGTGATCCCAATGAAACAGGCTGTGCCAATCTAGCAGCTCACAGAAAAGTAATCTAAGGTGAAGAGTTTCTGTAAGCTCAGCAAGCTGAGTGGACCCCAGCAGTGCAGATTAACTAGGGAATTGCTGTAGGAAGGGGCTGGACCGCACAGATGCGTCGGAGAGCAGGGGGTGGAACCAGGATTTTTAGTGGCAGTGAACTGTTAGGCGCATTCAGTCACAGAACTGCACCCTCAGGAAAGCCCTACCTTTAGAAAAGCGATAAGCTTCCCAAGGGCAGACAACAGTCATGTCAAGAAAGATTAAACATGAATGTCTCTGCCGATCGTTTGTGCAGTAATGAGGCACTGCAAGATTTGCAGCACAGCATTGAAGGTTTTTGTGTTTATGTGCAAAATTGGACATTACTGATCAACTAGAAGCTGCATGTTTGTTTAAATAAATCATCCTTATTGCTCTGCTTTTGAATGGAGGCAATACATGGAATCTAAGGCTGAATAAGTTCACTTGGTCGCAGAACACAAGATGCCAGAATATTTCTATTTCTCAGTGCTGTTAATCAAATGTAAGGTTGGGTGAGTTTGCTGCATGAGCTCAGGAATGGTCTAGAAAATTGTAAATAACATATTCAAAATAGCCTATATAATCTGCTTTTTTTTCTACAGCAAAGCAGTAGGTAAAGTTTTTCAGAGGGTTTTTTTTTCACTGTCTCATTTTGGAAAGTTCATAAAAGTTTATCTATAGGTTTTTTGCCCACTAGAACATACTGTTGAATATCCTTCTGTGAGTCTGGGCTGTGTTTATACACTCAAGCATGTGCAGTGTTGAACAGTGGCTTGTAGTAAATCTGTTTCTCTGACCATTTTTTGTATGTTTCAAGATGAATAACTAATGTAGCTTTTGTGTGTGTTGTGTGTTTGTCTGTAAACCAGACAAGGTGGGCATCATGAACTGGCAGAGCGCCTGGTTGAAATTCAATATGAACTCACAGACAGGTTAGCCTTCTATCTCTGTGGCAGAAAACCAGGTAAGTAGAAAAAAACCTACACTCCGAGGTCTTTCAGTGTTAGTTATAGGACAGTTCAAACTATGGTGTATAATGTTTGTGTCAGTGTTACTACGCTTTTTATATGCGTTTCAAATATTCTAACATTATATAAAGAAAGAACTAAAGAAAGTATAAGATATAAGATTAGTGATAATGCATTTAAAATTCAGATAAAACTGCAGGATTTTAAGTATACTTAAATTAAAAATTAAGTTCCTTTCTGTTTTTCCACAAATATATGTTCTCTAAATGGAATACCCCTGATAGTGTGGAGAAACCTACATGGAAGATCAGATGAGTACTGTTTAACTTCAAGGAATGAATTGCAGGGAAAATACAGATTTTGTGAATGTTGAATAGTCTGCAGGAGATATTGTAGAAACTCTTCAAAGGAGTTTCTTACTGAAATGCAAAAGCAGGAGAGTATTCAATTAAGTGGGTAGCTTTTGAACAAATGCACACTTAAAAATTTTTAGCCATTAGGTGAAGGCAGCTATGCTACAGCTTAATCTTTTTTTTAAATGGAATTTTAGTACAGTTGATAAGCTGTAATTCAGAGTGTGATAACACCAGGAAAGTGTGGTAGGAACCTTCTTTTAAGACTTGCTAGCTTCCCACAATTGGAAATTGCGTAACTACATGCAAGATAAATTATTCTGTTTGCCTGTTGCATATATTCTTGGGTTTCTCATTACTATGTCTTTTACTAAAACTGAATACCAGCTGTACATCCTGACAACATTGAAAACTATAGACCAGTAACAACCTATTAAAGTGCAATTTGTTTTCAACTCTAGAGCATAAAAATGGACAGCACTTTGTTATACCTCAGATGGCAGACAGGTAAGTTGCTGATTCCATGGCATGTCTGAAAATGTCAGAATTAAAAAAAAACCTAATAATTACATTTTCTTTCCTTTCTGAAACAACTTGTAAGCTTCTTGTCATTCTGCCTTTATCAGTCTTGGAAGCTTTTTTTCCCAAGAAAGAGTATTGTCATTTAAACAAAATCAGAAAATTATAGAAGTTTACTGTATTGAAGGAACATGTATGGGGATTCCTGGGAAACAGACTTTGTAAATAATGTAAGGACCATTTGAGTTAGTTTCCTGATAGCATTTTGAAACTAATACTTGCAAGAAAGCTACATTTTTCTCTGAAAATATTTATACTTTTGACCATCTGAGTGCTTGTAACTTTTGGTTATGATGGATGAAATCATACGGGTATAAAACATACCAAGTATTAATCATAAGTGCCTATTTTTCTTTTATTGCTATGCAATTGGAAATAAGGCGGCTGTAAGTAAACTATTGTTCAACTTCTTGCTTGCAAAATTTCGATGAAAAACCTGTAATAAATTACAAGTTACAGAAACCATGTAATAGTTGGTAAAATACTTAGTGTTAACGTCTGTAGTTTTTTAGATATGTTTTGTTTAGCTATTGGATAAGATATTGTGTATTTTCAGTGCAAAGTATTTTGCAGAGCAGAGTAAGTATCATTTGCCTCATTACACAGAGAAGGAGGTTGACAGGCAGAGAAAATGACTCGTTCAAAGATGCTGCTTAGATTGCAGGACCTGCAGTACAACCTGTCTTACCTCTGCCTGATGTGCTCTGCTGGTCTGTCTGTTTTTTTTTCTTGTCTAGGTGACTGCCTACACAAACCCTCTGTGATGTCAGCTAATCATACAGAGGTTTTATTTGAGCCTTTCCATCCTTGTAGGTTAGGGAAATCTTCCTCTGGGTGGTATAAATATGGACTCAGAATTTGTCAGCTTCCCGATCTGTGGCTTTTATGATTAATTCTGTTGCACTGCATAATTTTCATCTTGTGCCTCATGTTCAAGGCTGGAAACTAGTAGAAGAGATTCTTTACTAATCAGTACAGAATAATTTCAAGCATGGCCCCATTGCTATAGCCATTTGCCAGCCTGATGGTCACCTACCTCCTGCAGAGCCCAGTGGAATAAATACTGTGTGTTTTCTGTGGACTCAGGGTGATCATATTGTTCAGATTCCTTACAGAAGGCATTTTGTTGCACTACAACTTGACTGCTTCGTGACCTATGCAAATGTGGATATTCATATTCCGAAGGATTTTGGGGATTTTTTTGTTTAAATTTAAGATTGTTGTTTAGAAAAGCTTAAGAATATGGTAGTTGCTATATTAGGAGTATTAGTAAGATCAATGTGTTAAAAACTGTATTAAAAATACTAAAAAATTAAGTCTCAATAAATTTTTGAAACATAGAATTTGTGTTTTAAACAAGTGCTGTAGATGTAATGATCACTTCTTGTTTTCATAGCAGTCTAGATTTATCAGAACTTGCAAAAGCAGCTAAGAAGAAGCTTCAGTCTGTAAGTAAAACTTCCAATGTGTGCTGTGTGACACATCTTTGTCTAAATGTGGCAAACTCTGCACTTCATCTTTCAAGCTGGTTTCAGCTGCTGTAAATTCCTGCATAAATAAATACCAACTCTAGCAAGTGGAAAGTCTGGAGGAAAAAACTGAAAATAGCAGGAATGGAGGAGCAGAGATGATGACAGAGAAGAAATATTTGTTGGTCTTGTTTGGGGTAGTATCTCCAGGTCTGTCTGCCCAGTTCAGAACCTTAAACTTTGTCTTTTGTATTTTTTATAAAACTGTATGTTAAATGTTACTGTTTGCCTTTAACTTTCTGGAAAACCAGTATAGTGCATTACTGTCTGCGAATTAGTTGATAGTAATGCCAGCTCACTAATTTTAGTAAAGTGTTGGTGACCAAATCCTTCTACAAGTTAAGAGTGGGGATATGTTTTCCCTCTACTTTCAAGCTTTTAGCTGAAGCGAATTGTATCAAAGGACAAAAATTTTGCAGTTAGGGGAAGAACAATCCTGGTGATGCTCTTCTATTCAACAGCGTCCGTTTTTCTCTAAAGGTAATGCTAGTGGTCATGAAAATTCCAGCTAAGCAAGCCAGCATGTGTAGAACTGGTATTCAAATAGTAATCCGTGCAAACCAAATAAGAATCCTGCTTTAGAACTGGCTTTCTGCTGTTAACATGCTGTCAGTGGCCACTTAAATGCATCGCTAGCTAGAAGTAGATGGATTCCTGCATTTTTGCAAGTCGTGGTGGGTTGACCCTGGCCAGCAGCCCAGCACCAACGCAGTCCTCCAGCAGGACTGGGGAGAGCATAGGGAGAGCAAAAAAACAAACTACTACTTCCTCCACCCCAATTTTTATTGCTGAGCATGCCATGCCATGGTATGGAATATCGCTTTCGTGGATTCACGTCGGCCGTCCTGGCTGTGTCTCCTCCCAGCTTCGTGCCCACCCTGTGCCTACTTGCTGCTGGGGGGAGGTGGGGGGAGAGAATGCCTTGATGCTGTGCAAGCACTGTTCAGCAGTAGCCAAAATAAGGTAGTTATCAACACGGTTTTAGCCACAAATACAAAACACAGCAAGCATCATGTGGGCTACTATGAAGAAAGTTAATGCCATCCCAGCCAGACCAAATACACAAATAAACATACGGGCTTTATCAGGGTTCAAGAATGATGGCAGTTGCTTTTTGGTTAGGGATTTAGGATTCAAACTCTGAAAAAGTGTGACTGGTTTTCCTGTAAATAAAGCTAAACCCTGAAAAAGTGTTCGGGTTTTCACCCTTTTTAGTATGGCTTGTCCCAGAGAAGGAAGATCAGCCATCTGTTCCAGCTTGCTTACACTATCAGTTAGTTATCAAGTGTCTCTCTTGAACCATCCACTGCAGGAACACAGTTTGAAACACACAAGCGTTTTGTGAGCTACACTGTTCAGTTAAGCCCACATCTACAGTGGCATTTGGATATCTAATTCCCACAGTAGGTCTGCTTCACTCCAAATCCACAAGGTCTTTTTGTGATCAGGTGGGAGAGGAAAAAAAATCCATTAACCAGTAACGGAAAAGTGTAAAACAGTATTGTTATTTCTGTATCTAGCAGGCGTGTGGTTTTATATGTCTGCTTAATGGATGACTTCACTGTGCAGGCTGAAAAACAGCCAGGGCAGAACAGAGTTGTGTTCTTGTATTTTCTGTGTTACAAAGGTCTTAACTAGGTTTTGTTTATTTTCGAACTGTAATTATTCTCTTCTACCCTTAGCTAAGCAACCACTTATTTGAAGAACTTGCCATGGATGTGTATGATGAAGTTGACAGGAGGGAAACAGATGCAGGTGAACAAGGCTTTCTCGAATATATATAAAATAAATTTGAATTGTAACATTACATACAAGATGCTAGTGCAAGCTTATGTTCTGTTTAAGGTACTTTGGTATTCAGAAATTACTGATAATGGTAGTTGCTTTGTCTTACATTGTCTGAAGGTGACGTTAATTGAAAAAAAATCCTTGTCTTTTCTACAAAGTAGAGAATCCCCTGGGGAAAAAAGCCTTCCTTTGAATTGATTGTGTTCGTGTTTGAAATTGTGGTGTTTTATTCTTTGACAAGAAACGCTGTCAAATAGTACAGGAAGGTTATTGCCTCTTTTTTTTTTTTTTTCCCCCCTCTCCTCTTTCCTGAGCAGTTTGGCTTGCTACTCAGAATCACAGTACACTTGTGACAGAGACCACAGTGGTACCTTTTCTTCCTGTAAATCCTGAATATTCCTCAACCAGGAATCAGGTATGCAATCTTCTAATACTGTAAAACTATTTGTAATTAATAGACCAGGTATTGTAGGTAATATTGCTTTACTGTACTTCATTACTGTGGAAGAGTTGCCTGTACTTGTAAAGAGTTTCACAATAGTTTCACATTTCCCCTGCCCCGGAGTGTGCAGCTGGGTAATTTAAAACACACTTTGTTCAATTACATTTATTGCAAAATCAACTCTCTGTAAGTGTTATAGTCTTAATTTTACCTGGGAACTCTGCTGTTCATCTAATAGACCACATACTCTCTCCCCCCCCGCCCCGCCCCGCATTATTCTGTAATTCAGGGAAGACAGAAACTGGCTCGATTCAATGCCCATGAATTTGCTACACTAGTTATAGATATTTTGAGTGATGCCAAACGAAGGCAACAGGGGAATCCTCTCACTGGTTCAAAAGGTGAGTATACTTTTAGTTGTCGGCTCTTCTATATGCAATTCTTCAGTAGTTTTAATCAATACCGTAGCCTCATTCAGAAGTACTACATGAATGAAGAAGGAGATTCATACTGTTTTTATAAATGATAAGGACTAAATCATGTGGCTAGCAGGCTATTGACAACATGCATTAGGCCACCAAAATAATGCCCAAGTACAGATTTGTCTGTTACGGTTGGTATTTGTAATACAACTAAATCAAATGGGATACATGCAATTCATGAACACCTTTTTATGATGGTTGTGATTTTTATGATAACTTTGTAAAAATTTCCAGAATACTGTTGCACAGTTTTAGAGTGATACTTCTTTTGATTGGCAGCTAGAGTAATGTCAGTGTTTTAGACGTTGGCTTTTCTGGCTGCTCTATACATGCAGACTTTGCTGTAATTTAGATGTTCTTGAGCTTACTGCTAATTTGCCTTGAAATGTTTACTTTCAGTATTTCTTGAGCATGATAGGTATGAAATAATACAAATACCTATACTAACAACCACATAGAGCCATAGTTCTAGCTGTGATGGTATGAAACAAGATTTGAATACTGGCTCTCCCTCTGGAGAGAAAATACAAAAAAAATCTTCTCTAACTTTTAATTTTTCCCCATATCTTTCATTTAAATGTTGACATCCATTTGTCCAGTATAGTCTGTTGGGGTTTTTTGCCTTATATAAATTTTATTAAGCTGTTAAAGCATGATTCTCACCACTTGTGTTAACTTGCCTAAACAGTTACAAGAAATGAAAAGGCAAAACCATAAAACAATGATATTTTGGACAGTAATAATCCATACCTATTAGGTGGATCTAAATTAATTTTTTTGAACTGGGCTAGTCAAATAATACTTTATTATGGTATGTCTTGTATTGTCTCTCTGGATGAAAATATTTTCTGATTTATTTATTTTTTAAATTACTTTAAAGTATGCGCTTTCGTTTCTTTTCCAAAGTTACTAGTATATTTTCATATGGTGTATGATGTTGATCTACAGAAAATGTGGAACTGATACTCAAATCAATCAGCAGTCAACATAGTGGTGAAAGTCAGGATAATGACCAGCCTGATTATGACAGTGTTGCTTCGGATGAAGATACAGATCTGGAAACAAATGCAGCTAAATCAAACAGACAGAAGGTAGGTTTGAAATATTTATGCACACACCGAATTTTATTCTTAAAGGTAATCTGCAGTGAATATTTCCCCTTGTGAGAGGATTTAACATGCATAAATGATCATAAAATTAGTATTTTAATGTTTGAATTAATTTTAGAATCATGCCTCAGTCTGTCAACTTTCTAACATAATCAAGTGTTGTGACTTAAGGACTTTTTATTGTAAGTAAAATGCTCCTCTAGAAAAGTAATGTGCATCACTGTGCATGTCTGGACATAAGGTACAGATCTAATTTGGTCTACCAAAACACTCTTTAACAGTGATTCCATGGTATTTCACAAACATTTACCGCTTGCTGCTGAAGAAATATATACAACAGACCAATAGCAACTGAATGTTTTAAACTGTTCTTGAAAATAATGCAACATGGAGAAAAAGGGGCGGTAAACCTCGTAGTTCTAGTTTAATCTTCCCTGGTAACATGCACACTGCATATTTGGTAATCCATATTTTATGACTTTTCAGGTTTTTATTGCATATTTAAAAACCCAAAATCCTTACAAAAGAGTATTGTGTCACCGAAATGCTGAGACAAATATTTTTGTGCATAGAGGAGCAAAGAGTTGATTAACATCAAAGTTCTTTTATATTGGACTAAAATTATTCTAGTGAATGGATTTTATTAATTTGAACTTAATTTGAACCATGATTCATTTAAAGTAAGTACATTAAAAGGTGTCAAAATCTCATTGCCTTGTTTTCTTTTGGTAATCTCTTTCTCAGTGGTATTCTTCTCTATAGTATTTTACTCTTACTGTTTACAGAGCCTGGATTCAGACTTGTCAGATGGACCAGTGACAGCCCAAGAATATATGCAAGTTAAAAATGCGTTGGTGGCTTCTGAGGTAAAGATTCAGCAGTTAATGAAAGTGAACGTCAACCTGAGTGATGAGCTGAGAATCATGCAGAAAAAGGTAACAGGCACAATGTTTCATTATTTCTTTATGTGTTTTATGTTGACCAGAATAAAATTGCTGAGACCGAAGATGCCATAACCCAGTATTAGGATAGTGAGAACACTTATTTTAAAATGGAGCTGCGTTGGTGAGACTATATCAGATGAGACTATAAATGTATATGTGCAGCACATGCTTTGAATGTGTGTTTTGTGGAGGTGATGATGATCTGCTTAGTTCATTTTGACATAAGTTTTCCAAGTGACAACACAGTTGTTGGAAGTCTTATGTTTTTGCTGTCTTACTTCAAGATGAGTAGCTTTCAACTTGAGGAAGGAAGTGTGCACATACGTATCTAATGTACTTCCAACTTTTCCAGTAAATATGTTGGGTTTAATAAGTTTGGCTGGAATGAAGGGAAAGTAAAATCCTAATCCAGTTTGGCAGTAGAAAATACTCTGAAATGTGGCAATACAATATGAAGTTTTTATATACGAAGAGGCCAAAATTTATTGGTTTGCTTGTGTTTGAATCTGTGGGAAATAGCATATAAAGGATGTGGTGGTAAACTCAATTACTGCTTTAAACCTTTAGCGTAGGTTTTGTCTGGTTGAGGGTAAGGTACAGGTATCTCAGGTACAATATGAGTTACTATGTGTAGATAGTCTTAACAAACAGAAAACTGAACATTTTTTTCTAAAATGCTGAATTTAAAGCTCCAAAAACCCAGTTTGGAGGCCAGACCTTCTAATCCTTATATAAACAAATCAACAATTTGTTGAATGCTTTGCCAGTGTTCTGGTGGATGGAGATTTTTGTGGGGTAAAGGAGAATTTGTATCTGTATTGAAGTTCATGATCCTGTCTGTCATGCTAGCCTAGAAAGGGCTGGTTGCTTCCTCAAATTAATTCTTTACCTAGGGTTAAAAATCCCATTTTCCAAATAATTACAATACTGCAAGACCTACAGTACGTGCTACAGAAAGCTCTCTCCCTATAAAGTTGTTCAAGCCGTGCTCCTGCAGAGGTGAACCTGTGCTGAGAGCTTGTTTCCCTGTTGTTTTGGGGCAAAGAGGCTGATGCTGTGGAGAGTGGTGGGAACTGTTGAGGTCTTAGCATCTGAGGCCAAGCTAATTCAGCAGATTTGAATATCCTTGTCTGTTCAGTGCCATCCTTCTGTTATAATTGCATTCAGCTTTTCATGTCTGTTGGAACGGTGACTGCCGAGAAGAACCGAAGAGATCAAGAGATCTCAGGGTGTTTCCGTGGTCTTTTAACAGCTTGTACTGGTTAAGCATTTCTCTGCATCAACTGAATTAACTTTTCACTTGTATTGAGTTTCTTTAAACAGATATAGTCTGTTTAGGCTAAAAAAAAAAAAATCTTTAAGGCCTATGAATTAATGAGGCTTTATTATATTTATGTGGTGTAGCATAAGAGATCATTGCTGTGCTGCCGTTGAACTTCTTTTGAACGATCGCATAGCCAGGGCTCACTCAACTTGAAGATAAGTTGCATTAATTTTCTGTCCTGATGATGTATATAGCTATGGGACTTCTTTAACTTAGTGTTTGGTGGCTCTGGATTGGTGAAGAATCGATACAGCCGTGCGCCATTGCAGAATGCAGGATGGGAGGAAGGGGTGACAGCTGTCTTAGCTCTAAGCTATGGGGAACTTCAGTACAATACAGGAATTCTCTGCTGGGTTACTTGTGGCAAGACACCAATATATTTGTACTACTTCAGCAATTCTAATGCAATAGAGGGCATTCAAGAGTCTCTTGTTTTCTAAGCAAAGCTTAGAAGATCATAAACTAAAAAAACCCTACTTTATGTATCACCGTACTAGCCAGCTGTGTATCTAATCTTTTGCATGGCAATTACTAAGCCACAGATGCTAATTAAAGAGGAGGCAAAGCTGCACTTGATGAATGCCATTTTGGAGTACATTCTTCCTAAATCAAAATTAAAATAGTTACTTTAATGGGCATTCTGATGGAAAAAGTTATTTTTTTATGCCTGTGGGGTTTTTTAGGTGCTTATAGGTTGTTAAGAATTTGGCCGAGTTTACATTAGCTGTTGGCTAAAACTGCACCAAAAGCACATTTATAAATTGTGGAAGAAGTTTGGAAGAAGGAGACTATAAAGTTGACCTATTTGATTGCCGTTAATGTCAAACTTTAAAGGGGTAGCTTGGCTCCTGGCTGATCCTCAAATCTTAAGAGTTGATGCATCTTACAACAGAGCACATAGAAAGTGGGGAGAAAAAGCATAAATTATCTTCTTAGAAGGCTGCACATTCGATTTAGGGTTGTGGGAAGTGCTCTAGGCAGAACAGGATTGTTTTTTGATGGAAATAATGTTCTTGAAGGTTCATATGATGCAAAGTAAATGCAAGTAGTAACTAGCAATTTCCTGTGTAAAAGGCCATCAGCTGTTTGAAATATTATACTCAATTATTGATACAGAATTGCTGATACTGACTTCTTTTATATCTTTTCTTTATGATGTGTTAATATAGCAAACTTACTCCAAGTAACTCCACAAACAAAAAATGAGAATTGTTGCATTTTTGCTATCCACCAAATACATAACAGTAAAAAGCTTTAAAATTATTTCTTGTTGGCTTCTTAGAAAGCAGTAGCTGATACTTAATTCTCATAAGCTAAACTCTCTTCTTGCTTTGCAGAGCAAGCTCTAGTTTTCTTTGCGCTGCCTCTAGTGTCTATGCTGTAGTTTTGGCAAATTTTCAGATTTCATAGGCCTTATGTTAAAGTCTTCTTTTAAGGTCCTATATTGACTGCTGAAGTGAATCACTTTGCTTGACGAACTGTTTTGTTGGCAGTCCTTCCCCCCACAATCTCATTATATTACACGATTCATGTGCCAGTACAGCCAGGCTGGAAGAAATGGATTGTGTGTTGTCTTTTTTTTTTTTTAACTACATCAAGCAATTTTAAAATCTAACTTAGCTTGCATCCTGGCAAAAAGTGCTGGAAATCAGCACGTAAATATTTCCAGATCTGGAACATAGATGTTTCTATGCTTAATATAAAGCAAGTCAAGTAGATATTGAAAAAGAAATCAAACCCCAGCTACTAGTAGCTCGATTTACTAGTAAAGCTGACAAGCGTGTATTGTATAGTCAGTTTGCTTTTGACGCTTGCTATTGGAAAAACGAAGTCCCACTGCTAAACATTTCTTTCAGCTTCAAACGCTACAGAGTGAAAATACCAACCTCAGAAGACAGGCCACAACCAATATATATCAGGTCCAAACTGGTTCTGAATACACAGACCCTACCAACAGTTCTTCTTTAAAGCGACGGCCATCTGCACGGGGTAGCAGACCCATGTCCATGTATGAGACTGGATCAGGTCAGAAACCCTACCTCCCCATGGGAGAGGTCACATACCCAGAAGAAAGCATAACAAGACTGCAGCCTTTCCCTCCACATGTAAGTAAAACTGCTGATGCTTCTGCATTTCTTCTTATGTTCAGCTTTTCTGTCTATTCCAACTATGCTCATTTACCAAAAGTGCTCAACTGTCTGCTTCAGAGTGAATTTGAACTGTAAGAATTGTTAATGTTTGCTGTATTAACATGTCTGCAGGAGCTTGATGTTTTGAAAAGTAAAAACTGTAACAATTCTGGAATATGTAAACTGGAGCTCTTGGCTTCTGCTCAGCTGTTTCTTTTAACCACAATATATATGCCAAATATCAATGTGTGGCTGTTTGTAAAACCAGGAGGGGGGGAAAAAAATAGTATTATAAGAAGGTAGGTAAAGTTCATGGATTTCTTCCTTGAGATATACAGGCACGTGCCAGCTTGTGGAACTTCAGAACCACCTTTCAAAAATAAAATACAGTTGAAGCTAACTTTTTCATTAGGCCACCAGTTTCTTATTCTGAGTTTGGAACTGGGGGCTGAAGATGGTTTAGATGTGCTAGTTGAATAAATTCTGGTTCAGTGTTTTCCTGTATGATGTGCTAATAGTGGAGACAGAGTTCTGTATTAGCCACAAGGATGCTGCACTGATGTGTTCACACTTTAGATAAGCGACCCCACACACGCTAGTGCTTATTAAAGTTAATTTTTTTGTTGCATTTCTTTCGATTGCCCTGAGAGCAGGAATATGGGACAATATTTTTTTTAGGCATATATTTAACATTTGTGGATTTGTTTCAGTATGTTTCCCTGTTGGTAGCACTGTCTTGTATTTCCTTCCAGATAAACAATTAAGCCCTTTAAAACACGTTTGGAAGTTAATGGGGTTTTTTGCCTGGCATGAGGGAGGGCAAATGTTCCATGCACGTTACAAAGACGACAGTTGAGTGCACCAGGGAATCGGTGCAGAAATTTGTATGCTGGGATTTCCCCCTTTTAATTAAATAAAATAAGAACTTCGGACAATGAAATCTGTATCATCTTAAATTATGGGCAGTTCTGGCAGCGAGAAATGTCAGAATTCTTCTGTATGTGGCAGTGTTCGCAAAACATGACAGTGCTTTGTACAGGTCCTTTGGTCATTTGGTTTGAAATTTGGATAGAAGTAGCCATTCTGAAGCATTAATTTGTTACGTGGAGTTAGTTAATTTGATATTAGGGTGAATGTGTTTTACTCTCTTGGAATTTAGCACCTCTGGAATATCAATATTGGAATTAACATGAAATCAATTGTATTTTGAAAGAATTAAGTCCATTCAGGCTTAGCCAAATTCTCAAAACCATTCTTGCTTTGTCATCTCCATGTTTTAAGAATGTTCCTTTATTTCAGTTAAGAATTTGTGTTTTGTTTTTTTGGTTTTCCCGAGTGTTTTTCTTTTTCCCATTTTTAGATCGGGAGGAGTGCGTTTGTGACCTCCTCTTCATCTCTACCTTCCTTCCCCTCCACGCTTTCCTGGTCAAGGGATGAAAGCACACGAAGGGTTAAGTACCTTCCCAATTGGTCTTTTACCTGGAGGAGGTGGCAATCTTCCTAGAAGCCGTTATGCTCTGTCTTCTCCCCTTTTATGCTGACTAGCCTTCATGCTTGCATGAAGCAGTATTTCATCACTTTCCGTTTCTTCTGTCACATGCTGTGGATACTTGCTTCTCTAACTTCACAATGGCTAAAATCTTTAGCATTTAACACCATGCACAGTTACTCCAGATCACTTGTTCAACTGCATAACACTGAAGACAGCCAGAAGACAAGTTGGTTGCTCTTTGGAAAGTAATTTGGCAGGCACTCACTGATATTTCTTAAGCCAATATATAACTATTCCTACTGACTAAAATGCACTGCATGAGGCATATGAAGCTCACTGGGTCCTAGCTTTAAAGCCTGCTTTCTTTGGGGGCCACCAGTTTGTGCCAATGCAAATGGGTACTGATTGACCATGTATCTTACAGATGCTCGTTAGTGTGTTTGAAGTGAGTTATTTAAGCATCCAGATAGCTATTCATGCTGCCCACCAGTACGTTTGGCATCAGCTAGCTGCTTTCTGCTGACTTTGATAGACAAAAGACTGAAAGGGCATGACAGTTGTTTTTAGCACGATTCCTTTCAGTGCAAGATTAAGACACTGAGAGTATATAAAGGAAGCTTATACCGGTGTTCCATCAGGATCTACAAAATGTTGTTCTTAGGGTTTTTCTTAGCTACGGTACTGACTAGGACAAAAATTGCAATGTTACCAAGAAACATTAAAGGTACTCTGTAAGCTTACGTTATTCCAAAGACACTCTCTTTGCTGTGACCTCATACGTGAGCTATTAACTATGTGAAAAAAACGTGTCCAGCTGCTTAAATTTTTTTTTAAACACTGTGCTCTTTTTGTAGTGGGACACTTAAAGCTAGTCTTATTCAAATTCATTTGCTAGAAGTAAGCATGAAATACCACCTTGCAAAAGGACACATTTAGCAAGGCAAACAGTTTGATACACTAGTCCGTTCATGACAGCTGCTTTTTAGGCCATGCTTTATTTGGGATCCTTGAACTAATTGCAAGTTATGTATTCAAAAGGAGAGAAAAGCACATTGCATTTGCACCTCTACAATAACATCCATTTTTGGCTGTGAAGAGGCTGTGATTGAAGTAATGGACCCTGAGCAGGTACAGCTTAACGTGTCACAGACTACTGAATGCTGAAGATGAACAAACCATAGCTTTTATGCTGCTGTTTGACCAGCCTGAGCTGCCAGCTTGCACTGCTTGCAGAAAGTACCTGCCATCATTAGAATGAGTAGATTACATTTTGAGGTCACGCTCTGACTGAACCTCTGTAACTTTGAAGCAGATATCAATACAGGGTCCTTTGGGCTTTTTTTTAGATGTTTGTCTGTCTCATTTCTTAGAAAATGATGAGTTACTTTTATACCTATTTTGTTGTAGCATGTCTTCAAGATTTAGGCTTTGCTTATTTCTGTGTTGAGAGTTTCCAGGAGTAAAGTTGAGAGAGAAGTATTTGTATTTCTTTGTAAGACTTAAGTGATTTTGAAAAGATCTTTCAAGAAACGTTCTCTCTTTGCTCTGCTTTTTCTGTGTGGTTAATATAATGAAATCAGTACCGTTTCATTCAGTTTCTTGGGCAAGCATTGCAGAGTCACCAATCAAATTTTACTATATAATACTCAATTTTTCAGGAAAAAACAGTTTGTGGGTTTAGATGTTGAATGGTCATACTCTGGCCTCTTCCTGACAGGATACAGAACCTGATTTTCAAATTCTTGTGTCCACATTTTATTTTGACTGTACAGTGTTTGGACATGCAAATCTAATATCCTTTGATTGATAAGTAGGGCTAGATGATAAAAGTCACAAGTATCATCTTTTCTTCACAAGAATATCCTGCTTGGACAAATGCAAATCTAGGTTTGGCTGCAACTGATACCAGTACTGTGTAGTATTAGAAACTTGCAGAGGTTTTGTTTGGTTTTGTACACTGATTCTATCCTCTTCTTGTAATTCGTTGTTGTCATTTGTATTTCCAGCTATAGCATAGAGCTTTGCCACTAATCATATTGTTCTCCTCTATATGTCTGGGAGAGGGGAAAGGTCAGACCCTACATATAATAGTTTCATATCTTCAAAATATGCGTCACTTCTGTAATTGATCTTTAGTAGCTGTCCTGAGAGGCGAGTGTTCAAAAATGCTTGTTTTTTCCTTCTGTGCAGAGTAACTTTAAAATGGACAGAAAGTGTTCATACTCCAGGTGCTTCAGGGTTAAGGATTGTTGGTTTTAACATGACACTGTTGTGGCGTACTTGCAAATGGTTGAGCTTCTGATGAGCTTTGCAATTTTTAAGACTAGAGTAGGCGGATGTGTGGTGGTCCTGGGGGCCTGGCTGAGGATGGGAGAGTGCCTCGGGGGCTTGAAACTGTGCATTCATGTGAACGGCAGAGATCGGTTTGACAGTAGGTATTCATAGCATAAACCTCCAGGATGTTGTATTGCCTGGGCATAAAATAGCCAAGAAAGCTAAACCAGGTCAGAGAAGGTAGCCTAGCTCTCCATCTGAAAGTCTGCTTTGAGTCTCTTGCTGACAGAGGCGGCTGTATGTTAGGGTCTGCAGGGAGAGCACTCTTGAGTTGTCATGGTGCAAGTATGATTATTTGTGTTAGCAGCCCTCGGGGGGGGGGGGGGGGGGCTGAAAAGTAGTTTAGGGAGAAAAAACCTGAGCATCATCCCTGCCCAGGGAACGGATGCTTTACTAGGAGGTGCAGAACTGGTCTCCGTGGGAGGAGGAGGTGGCGAGTGTTCTGCCATTGCACCTGGGAGGTGCATGTGCTCAGAGGCAGGGAATGGGAGGCACTCCTATTCCTGGTGTGGACACAGTCGCTGTGTGTCTCCCCAGGGAATGCCACGTGAAGGGGAGAGCAGGGAATACTGGGCCTCTGGGCCTCTGGCTCCGTCTGTGGCCTCCATCCAGCAGCACTCTGTAGCTGGGCCTTCCTGTGCTTGGTCTGGCCTCCACTCTGTAGTGGGCCTCCCACTCTTGATTCAGCCTCCAGCTCTGTCTTCAGCCTTCCCTCTGCCATGGTCCTCCCACTCTAGGTTGGACCTCACCTTCCTTGTATGCGTCCGAATCTGTTTGGCCTCCTACTCTGTGGTGGGCCCCCGTTCAGAGTCACAGGCTCAGTTCATCCTCAGCTCCATGCTTCCCCATCTCGATTTGGCCTCCCCCTCAGCTGTGGGCCTTCACCTGGAGTTGAGCCTCTGCTGTGGATTTGGCCTCCAAGCTCATTTTGGTATCCCACTCTTCATCCCTTGCTCTGGGCTCAGAGTCCCAGATGGATCAGCCTCCGACTTCACAATGGGCATCCCATGCTCGGTCCGGCATCCACTTCTTGTATCCCTACAATGCTCGCTCTGGCCTTCATTTCCTTGTGTGCCTCCTGCCATCATGTCGGCCGCCACTTTGGAATTAGCCTACCACCCTCCTATTGAGATAGCTTCTTCGGAGGCCCTCTACTCTTGATGGCTAGGCCTCCAGCCCTTCTTCAACGGTATGCCCTGCAACAGGCCTCAACTCTCTGCCCTTTGGCCTCCCACGCCCCCCCCCTTTGGCCTCATATCTGCAATGGGCCTCAACTCTCCCCCTTTTGGCCTCCCACCCCACTTCTGGCCTCCCATCTGCAATGGGCCTCAATTTTCCCCTTTCTGGCCTCCCACTCTGCTTCTAGCCTCCAATCCACAATGGGCCTCAAATCACCCCCTTTTGGCCTCCCACATACCCTCTTTGGCCTCCAGTGTGCAACGGGCCTCCCATAGTCCCCCTTTTGGCCTCCCATCTGCAATGGGCCAGAATTCTCTCCCTTCTGGCCTCCCACCCTGCCGCTGGCCTCCTAGCTGCAATGGGCCTCAACTCTCCCCCTTTTGGTCTTCCACCCCCCTTTTGGGCCTCCAGTCTGTCAACGGGCTCCAAGTCTTGTTGTTTCTGCTTCCTGCGTGCCCTTTGATCTTCCACCCACCATTTGGCCTCCACTCCGCACTGGGCCTCCTGCCATCATTTCAGTCTGCTGTCTTTATTTTGGCTTTCATGCTGCCCACAGCCCCGCTGGGTGCCGGGGCAGGGCCCTTGCATTGGGTCTGGCAGGGCCGTGCCGGTAGTGCCCAGGGCCCCGGGTTCAAGCTGGCAACAGGACCCCAGCATGGGGCGGGGGGCACACCGGGCTGCAGGGCGGCGGCTGTTGTGCTAAAGCAAGTCCGCCTTTGCAGACCATGGCGCTGGCGTAGCTTGGGGCTCTTCTTCCCTGCACAGTACTGAAATAAATTTGTATTTGTTCCAGGCCTCGAAGCTGGAGAAGCAGAGCAGCGTGTCCGAGAGTGACTATGATAACCCCACCACCCCTCTGGAGCTGGAGGAGACGGGGTAGGCGCAGTGAAAGGACCTGACAGCACAGCTCCGCGCTGTTGGAGGACGAGGATTTGTGTGAGCAGGCAGTACCGTCCCACAGGGCCCACCTCTGCTTTGTTCCTCTGCAGGTCAGGCCGGAAGGGCCGTCAGAGGAGTGTCATTTGGCAAGGGGAGGGATCCATCCCTGAAGATACCGACACAGCCCCCAGCTCTAGCTTGCCCAGCACAGAAGATGTGATTCGGAAAACTGAGCAGATCACCAAGAATATTCAGGAGCTGCTGCGAGCAGCACAAGAGAACAAGCATGACAGGTAAGGCGTGAGTGCCAGAAAAGCTCCGGAGTTTGTGAGAACAACAACATTCTTCAGGTGTTTGCAGAAGTGCAACCACCGCCAGCCGTGTTAACGTGGGAGGTGCTGATTTCACCCCTACGAAATGTGTAGGTCTGTGCTGTTTCCTGCTGCACCCGACCTAGTGCCACAGGGTGAGCGGGGACGAGTGACCAGCGCAGGCGGTGGGAACGCACGCTGCTGGCCAAAAAGCCATCGCAGGCCCCTGTGAGTGGGTTTTGACTGTAGCGCTGCCTGCCACCTGCCTGCCCTGCCTGCAGCTGGCACAGTGATGAGGAGCGTGTGGGAGCAAAGCGGTTGTAAAGCCCTGCTGCAAAATGAGTGTTCTTTTAGGTACACATCAAACATGTTGCAGAGAACTTGGCCTAGGTTTCTCTTGGATCTTTAGAGCTGCGTCCGTCGGTAGGGTCACCCTGCAAGAGTGTGGTGGTAACACCAAAGTCTTGTTTCAGGAAAAAAATTGTGAAGGCAGGGAGAATTTGGCTTTCCTACTGAAATATTAGTGCAGATAATGTACCAGCAAAAGCTATTCTGAATTACTTGGTTTAGACACAGACATAGCTCAGTAAGTAGGAGACTGTTCATCAGCACGTGAGGTAGCACGCAGCTTCAGCTCCCTTGGGGAACTTCTGGCCCAGCTGAACAATTGATTTTCAGAATAGCTGTGAGCGAGTAAAAGTGATACTGCTCTTGACTGATCATCAGGTGGTGCCTCCTGCACAGCTCTTTTAGAAGACTGTAAATGAGAGTTATGTCTTCCCAGTTATGAACACCTTTTAGGTCTGGAACAACTTTGGTCTCCAGAAAATCGGAACTTGTAGACTGACAGGTCTTACACTCTGCCTCCTGTCCCAAGTTCAGTGCCCGTCTCTGCCCATGAGAAGTGGCTGGCGATTTATGTTAAGCCCTTACTTCCTGCCTTGCTGAGAGAAGTGCACAACAATGGGGCCACTTTTGTTCTGGTTTTTTTCCTTCTTGTACTTTTCTATTTTTAGACGGGACAGCGCATGGCCTCTCCTTCTCACACTGAAGGGCGAGTTCTAACGTGTTTGTGCTGAGCTCGCTGCCCTTGTCCGTAACCTTTTCTACTGCAATCCCTTGTTGCTTGTTTCTCACAGATCATAACAAGAAGCAACAGTAAGGAAGCTTTAAATGAGTTTGGGTTTTATGTGTATTACAGTTTACAGTATTTGAATTACATATTTTTAAAAATCATTGAAAGAAAGAATGCAGTGTACCTAGCTTTATGCTAAATGGAATAGATTTTTTTTTAAAAAAAAAAAAACCTGTTATGTTCTTTTTTTCTCTTCTGTACCATGTGTGGAGTAGGGTGTTTTCCAGTACTTAAATGAGTATAATCTCACAAAACACGGAACTGTGAAGCTGCTGTTCTTTGTTTTCCCATTCCCTGGCATGCAGCAAATGGAGTAGGCTTGTTCCATCATTCCCTTCTTGCAGTAGGGGAACACTTCCATAACAAAATGAGATACTCGGGGATGTAATAATATGGCTTTCAGCTAGTGCTGGGAACGTTGTAGATAAAAATCATGTGCTGCATGGATAATCGGAGAGTAATGAAATGATGCAAGAATATCCTCTATTAATGAAACACCTTCTTCCTTTTTTTTCCTCGCTTTCTTCCGTTCCTTTTCCTGTGTTCAACTGGCCGAGTAGACCATTAGAGCGTGTGGGCATGCTCAAGCTCAGACATAGCCTCGGCTGCTTCAGCACGCTGGTTCCCTGGGCTGAGAGAGCTCCCCTGCAGCCTCTGACCATCCAGCAGCCCAGTCCTGCCTCCTGGTACTCTGGCCTCTGTCCCTGCCTCCCAGGCACAGTGTCCTTTCTCTTTCTCTCTGCTGCCTCTTTCCCTCACACATCATCTGCACGGGGGTCGTTGAAGGCTATGCATGAAGTGCTTCGGATGATAACGAAACTGCAGACAGCTTGTACAGAGAGTTACAAACCTGTGATATTACCTGTTCAGTCGAAGCTGCCGGTATTGATTTAATGCAGAAGAGAATCGCAGCCTGGAACTGTCTCTAGCATAAAAGAGTCTCCTGGCTCTGTTCTGTTTATTGTCCATCGAGATAAATTAAATTACAACAACTCATGGTTCCCAACATGCAGCATTCACACCTGACAGCTTAGGCCCTCAACTGCTTATACAGCTGGTGTGTCAAATGAGATCATTTTATCTTGAATGAATGAAGAAAGATGTGTGTTTTATATAGTATCTTCCAACCTGACCAAAATATTGTTTATTAATGCCCAAAATAAAAATGAAATTCAAGTGAGATGTTCTTTAAAACAGAACTTCCCAAGTTCTAACCCCAGGTGTTACTGCCAGGGACAAACATCAGGACTGAAGGAAGAGGTTACCACAAGTTACTGCTAATGATGGATTCTTTTTTCCAAGCAGTCACTACTTGAATGTCTTCCTGATGTCTTACCGGAATATGTGTAAACTCAACAAATGTGTCAGCTTATTTCCTGAGCTTACAGTGAGTGTTCAGACTGTAAAATAAAGCCATTCCTCCGAGACACACTGTAAACTTTGCAGCTAGCCTAGAGAACGTATAATGAAATAGGTGTCGTTAATCTTGGTCTCTTTCATTCAAGTTATTCTTAGGGCTTTCTCTGCCTTGTTAGCGAAGGGTTTAATCAGCAAACTGGCTTTTAATGAGGTACGGTGGTGTTCAGTGTGGCTTGCAGGAAGCAAATAAAAATTAACTCAATAGCAGAATGGGAATTACAGTGAACTTGGAAGACTTCACTTCTAGTTTATTTGGAAGAACTCGTGATTTGAGACATATGGAAATACTCCTTTTTAAAGCAGTTTTCCTGCATTGCCAAAATGACCCCAGTGTGTTGCTTCTTTCTCGGTGCATTTGCAAGTGACCTATTTTTGCATCTTTGGTACTGCAAGATGGCTGCATAAATAATGACTGGGGGCGTGTTGGTTTTGTTTGTGTTTTTTTTTTTTTTTGCTTGAAAGGGCAATGATCTACCATAATCTACAGATGCTAAATATTTTTCTTGAATGCGGTTGCTTTGTGATTTTTAAGATTCTCTTGCTTAAGATTGAATCATGTTAACTAACTTGTTCTAAAATGGAGTCTTTGAAGCATAAAGTCGAGTCTTTTGAAATGACACTTTTGACAGACCACACTAACACAGCACTTCACAGCAACTTATGGTAGTTTTAAGATCTATTTTGAACCGACTAGTTTTCATTTGGTATATGAATCAGAAGTGAAATCTATGAGGACTAATGAAATCTGCCTTAGTTTTATAAGCTAACTCAACAGAATTACGTAATATTTAGCCTAAAACTCACACACTGTGAAAGTAGTTGGCAGTTTGGAGATGCATGTATTTGTAGGCTGCTGTATGAGAATTGTGTGGTGTCTGTTTACTGTGTACAGATTAATCCCAGAAGGCATCTTGGTGTTCTTAAGGTACCTTCATGTGATGTTTTACCTTTAGTTAAACTTTACTGAAAAAACAAGGTATGAATTCTTGTACTGGAAGTTTGGCATACCCCATTCTCAGTAGGTGTGTAGCCTCCTGGTTTGTGAAATGAGAAAGGGGAAAATATGTGCATGGTGCTGCATTCCTGGCTTCAGCTGATAATGAACTGATACAAGGATGGAAATAAATCTCCTTGGAATCAAGGTGTGTCCTCAGCGCGCATCTCCAACAAACTAAAGCTTCCAGCCCGGCCACTGACCCAGAGAGGCACGTGTTGCTTACAGAGATAGCTCAGAGTTTAGCGGAGAGCTGATGGGTTAAAAGCTTACAGAGGTCAAACTTTACCTCTTGCTGCCAAGTGTTTTGAATAGAGTTTTTTGGGTTTACAGTATTTTGGTAACGTAGGTACAAAGTGTTTTGTTTAAAAGGCTTCTACTTTGTAACTTACACATGGAAAAGTAGTGCAGAAAAATTGCATTGCTTCAGAGGTGTAGGCAAGACAGTGCTATAAATGTCAACCCTTGACTCTTAAATTATTTTTAAGAGTTTGGATAGTCAAAATTCAACTCTGAAACTTGAATCAATTGAAAAACCTTTGGTGGTGGTTTTAAGTTTTTAACTTTTTTTTCAGAGATTATGGGATGTTTTTAGCTGCTTAGATCCTTACCAGTTTCAAAAGTTTTCTTTTAATTACAGTCTCTTGGCTTATGCTGGAAGGTCTCTTTCCAAACAAATGGATGGAGATTTCCCTAAAATAGCAGCAAGCTAGAACCCCCATACAAAGCGGGTTTTTTTAATCTACTTTTGATTGTCAACACTGCAGTAAGGTAAACGAGTTGCTTTTTTCCCAAAGCACCTCTATGTCACCAGATTTTCTTTAAATATTTTTTGACCTGCAGGATCTTACTTTACTTTGTGCCTGGCTTACATGAACCAGTTTGCTTGGGCATGCTCTCCCACACATAACAATAATACATCAGTTGTGCATACACCAAACAGAATGAGCTGAGCAATTTTCTGTACAATTTGGAGATGAATTCTAGCATTTGAATAGTTGGGGGGGAGGTTAGGAAATGCGAGTGTATGAATTAATGTGCAGTTGGTATTTGTAGACACGTTTCCATAATTGCATACAAATTGAGACTTTTTCTGACAATGTTTGGTATAATAGGTGCAGACAGTTATTCCTTCAAACAAAGTTTGATCAGAGAGTTATGAAAACTTAAGAAATAAATCTGTACTGTTGGTTAAGTTCTTGCTTTTTCTGAAGCCACGTGTTTGTATACAAACTTATGCTTCAGTGTGCCAGGGAATGCTGAGATTCTAGGAGCCACCTGTGTTGCACTACCTACTTCAGTTGCCTTCAGTGCAGCCTACAAAGATATTTTTAGAATATATATGGGGGTTTTGTTACTCGGTAGTTTTTAGAATAACAGCCACTGACTAGTGAAATTGAAGAGGAAAGGGGAGTCTTCATGTAATAATACATTGCATCTTTTTGCAGCTATATACCATGCTCCGAGAGAATACACGTGGCAGTAACGGAAATGGCAGCCTTGTTCCCAAAAGTAAGTACTTCTCAGCATTAAAATGTTTTTGGCCTTGTTCCTTGCTAGTGGATTTCCCTTCAGTAAGTGAAAACCAAAAGCAGGGAGAAATGACTAGGTGTTTTTGTCAAATCTTGCATCTTTGTATTTATTAGCGTGCCAATTGGGAAGGGCTGATTTTGTGAATTCAGGCCTTTAATTTTTCTCTTGAACTTAAAACTCTTTAAGAATTGCACGCAGTTCCTCCAAAACTGGAGGCTACTTGTGTCTAGCTTGAGGAGTCGTGTGGTTATATGGGAATTTTGCTAGACTTGTCCCCATCAAGTTTCCAGTTGAATGCTGTTGCCTGGATTTTTTGCTTGCAGGTGTATTTAGATCTGTTAGCCATCTATCAAAGCGATCTGTTTCTTTACAACAAATTTTAGGGAGGGAAATCTCTGTGATTAAGTTTTTATAAAGTCATCTCTGCCTCAATAAAACTGCAAGGAAAATCTAATGCTCTTGTGCATACCTGAACAGATTGCCTTGTACGCGCTGTACCCTGATGTCAGCCAGGACGTGGGCTGGGTAGCAGTAAATAGGCACTAGAAAATTTGTGTGAATAACTTCCTAAACGAGAGCGTGAAGCAGTATTCCCTGAGGGTAGGCTGGCAGTGGTTTGAAATGTCCCCGAGATGAGAGAGGAGAGATGCCACGAACTTGTTTCATCTGCCCCTACCACATCTCTGCAGCAATGTCTTACAACGTCTCCTACACCACAGAGAAGTCCGTGCAGAAAGCAGGGCCCTCGTGGCAGGCATTTTGTATTAAAGAACACTTGTGAACCACTACCGGCTAATGAAAAGTGATCCTAAACCGGTTTTGTTGTTCTGTCAAGTTCAACTTCTACTTTCCTTTCCCAGAAACCCAAATCTGAGCTGGTAAGGACTTCTTTGCGTCTGCTGACATCTAGTGCCTACAGACTCCAATCTGAGTGCAAAAAAACCCTTCCCGTGGAGACGTGCCCTACGACAGACATCCAGCTGGTCACGCAGCAAGTTATCCAGTGCGCTTATGACATCGCCAAGGCTGCTAAACAGCTGGTTACCATCACAACCAAAGAGAACAACAACTGAGTCACATTTGGCTCTTTAGTCTTGTTTTTTAAAGGTTGAATTTCAAATAAAGGTGTGGAACTATTCAAATTTTTATGAGGAAAAGTAAAGGGGCAAGAAACTTTTTTTTAAAACCTCAGTATTATTTTTGCATGTTTTCTAACAATTTCATGATTAATTTAACCCACTGCCTTATTTTGTGCCTGTGTTGCCAGTTTAGTTACAGATAATAGCATGCTGCGAATAGCTGTTGAGCCATTATCACGTACCAGCATTGTATCAAGCTCTCGCTAGATGTTTCCTTGGGGCCACGTTCCGCTTTCAGATATTGCTTGCAAAAACTCCCGCTGAAGTCAGCTGCACGCATCAGAGGGCGGAATCTCGCCTCTGCTCTGTCCGTCCTGGAGCCTCATGTGCCGTGATGCCGCTGACTGAGAAACCTGCAGCGAAACAGGCTCCGAGGGCTCCAGGACCGTAACTGCAGGAAGAAGGTTGTAGCCCTGGCAATGGGGTACAAGCCAAATATCATCTGTTCCCATATCAACGGTTGTGCAATAATATTACGTTTTTAGTCTGCTAGAACAATAGTAGTTATGGGCATCTGAGCTTATTACATGAAACTATACGAGGTCTTTGTCACTTTATCCGTTTTGGAAGGAATTTTAAACGTAATAGGTATTTCTTTTAGTTGTCACTATGCCATTAATATATGTGTTTGATGTTACTTTAGGGCATTAGTGGTTAAAATGTTATCCTTTGTTTCTGATCTAGTAATTCATTCTTAAGTTTCCTACAGAATTTTACTGTCCATCTTCAAGGCACCATCTTGTTTGCAGCAGCATTGCTCAGTAAAATGCAATTTCGCTGAAGATTTCTGTGATAAAAAGGAAGTTAGAAGAGTGCCAGTGCAAAAGCAGCTGTGTCTGCCATAGCATATAACCTCTGTACCTCAACATATGCAAATGTGAAAAGATTTCTGATATCTAGTAAGTTTTATGTAAATCTTTCAAAATTTTACAAGCTACTTACGGAGTAACCCAAGTAGGCTGCCTGTCAGAAAGGTAGGTGGGCGACAACGGTCAACGTGTTTCGGGTTTTTGCGTTCATAGTTCAGAAAATTGTGTCAGTCCATACTTTCAAAAATGAGAATCTAAATTCCATGGGAGGAGGGGAAATCCCTAATTTTTGCTTCTAAATGGGACACACAAGCAGGCGTGTTGTCATTTTCAAGGAACCGGCCGCGGCAGTTCAGCTGGCAGCTGCCTAAAGTGGTCTTATAGTTAAGAGTGGAGTTACAGAACTGCAGCAGCCGTCATGTGGCAGCAGTTGGTGTGGACATTTAGACAGTTTTCACAGAATTAAGTCAGAAATAGCTATCTGCTGTTCCACAAACAGCGCTGCAGTATGTGGTCTGCCAAAACGACGAACTCTTCAAGGCTTTCTGGTGGAAAAACTGCCATATTTACATGAACAAATGAACTAAAGTTCAGTGGCCGGTTCCTTTTCAAATCATGCTGTGATTCTATGTATATATAAGCACTAAGTGCCATAACACTGTTGGATTCTTGTATGCTGTAATTAACTCCCTTTCTAAAGTAATGCAAGGTTGAGGGAAGGAAGGAATTGGAGAGTAGATGACAACCCAGTACATTAATGTTCTTCATTGTGGGGTTTTTAATTTCCTTTCTGCACTTCTGAATTCCAGACCTATCTCTAGACTCACAGGAATGCAGGCTGGGATTAGAACTGCAACAGACATTTGTAAAACCTACTTATTTTACTCAAAATTATGCTACTGGCACTTAAATACATTGATAATCTTCTAGGAACTTTTCCTTAAATTGGCATCATTGAAAGGCGGCGGATAGTATTTTTAAATCTCTGAAGACACCATTGTATGCTTTTCTTTAACATATCTTACCTGATTTCCAAAGCAGGGTAGCACTGAGGTATGTTGTAAGTTAACAGTTGTTTAAACTTGCCTCGGTACTAAAACAAAACGGACACTTTGATAACTTCAAGCCCTTGTTCCAGCTATGCTAGCTCCAGATTTCCCAAAATCAGCTGTTTTCCTGGTTGGAAGGTGTAGCTACAAAAACATGGCCAACCTGTAACTGACTGCCCCTTCTGTCACTTAAGCAGCATTTCTGGTCCATTCCCCCAGCCCTGTGTCTCCCTGCGCCACCGCTCCACAACCACTGTGCCTGTCGCATGAGATGGGCAATTTTCTGACGTTCTCAGGAAAAGCGGCCTGAGCACGTGCCAATGCGCTGCGTCGGCTCCTCTCACCCACAAGCAGAGTGGTTCAAAGCCAACAGTGGAACTAAAGAGCAGTACATAGATTAGCCCTTGAATCACACAGCACTGCTGGTCAGAAGATTTGTAATGCCTGAAACAACAACAGTGTGTGTTTTTCTGTTATGACTAGATCTCTTTTTACCTGTGTAAACAAACTTGCTCTTTCTTTACAAGATGCTGCATAGAAAAGTAAAAATTTTTTTGCCTTTTTCCAAAACTTGTATTTATCAATGTCATTCTGCCTGTATAATATTTTGACTTAATCTTTTGTTTACTGTATTACTATAAAATGCTAAAACCCTTTCAGCGTGTGAAATTTTTTGACTGCTGGTTCTGTAAAGAAAAGATCTTGAAAAAGTTCCTACAGTTGAGTAAACTGTGCAGTGCCAAAACGCACCCATTGCTGTACCAGCTCCTTGCACCCTCTGACAGGAGCTACAGCATGTGGTTTGGTTTTAAGCTGCAGTTGCCAATGATAATAGCAAGGAATTGAGTGCAGCAATTGGCTAAAACTCCCCTCCCCTCCTGTGCTTGCAGCCATTTGCTCATGTAAAGAAACAAAATGTTCAGATTGCAATTACTCATTATTTGTGAAACAAGTGAAAAACCACCCTCTAGTGAAGATTTCAGCCCCTTGTGGAGAAGAACGGGACACGTTGAGAATTACTGCCGCAGCACACATTATCCATCTTTCTGATTCACAATATGCGTTATAAATGACTCCTGAACACCAGCCAGGCCCCCAGGCGCGACCCACTTGTCCGAGCGGGGAGCCTGACACTTAAATAGCAAACGTGGCACGTAGCGGCTTCCAGCTCCTGTTCCGCAGGAGGCACGGATTCATGGTTAGATGCCGAGGGCCCATGTATTTGCTGTGTTGCCCTAGTGCAGCACGTACTAAAATATGTTGTCGCAGCTCCTCAAGACTAAGTGAAGCAGTTCAGTCCTCCAAGGATGCTCACACCTCCACGGTCCTGAAGCCAGTACAAATTTTCTCTTGTGCTCAGCTAGGCCACAGCTAAAAATTTTCAGAAATCTCACTTCTACCAAGCGGAGTCTTGGCATCATTGTAGGCTATTCCAAAGCCACGAGTATTTCAGGAGTTCCTTGACCCTCCAAAGTTTTCTCTCCGTAGTCTGCAACTGCATTCGGTGCTTGTTCCTCAGGTGTAATAGACAAGGATCCTCAGGTCCACGCTGCTTTTGGGTAACTGTAGAGCTAATGGGGTCAAAACAAAGATCGTAACTACTTTATGGGCTCTAGAATGAACCTTCCGCACAGGCGCTGTTCAGTGTGCAACGAAGGTGCAGGGGAGAGTGCAGAATATCCTCCCAGAAAAAGCATCAGGAACGTTTAGGAATTGATACTTTAAGGCAGTAACGCCTCCTTCCAGCTTTCTCTGACTTCTGTCGCTACTGTCTAATAAGTGACACAGGTGAGTGACTCTGCGTACTAGCTCATAGTTTAGTATGAAAAATACGATCTACTTGGCCTGTGGTTTAGATAGGGTTACCGAAATCTAGCTTAATTTTTAGAGCTAGGCAAAGTGCGACAGAAAGACTCTGAGAAGACAAGATGCACTATACCTCTGCATTAGTGCAGATGGTAATGCTGAAAATAATTAGAATAACATTTGAGGCATTAGCAACAAGTCTGCCTCAAAAATTATTTAAAATTGGGACCTAAAGCATCAATATCCGCAAAAGAAAAGCAATTTCTAAGAGAGAACTATAGACCTGTTAGAAATAGCACCAGGGGGAGGAACACGCCCAGCATTCTGCCCTGGCACTGTGTGGCAATTAAGGTGCAGATCAGAAACAATGAGAATCACACCTGCGCGATGCCGTCGCGCGTCGAGGCGACCTGTACGTACAGGCTGCCCCTTCATGCTGGCACCTACCCTGCTGCGATACCCTTGCTCAGCCATGCGCTTGGCTTCCTGCCGCACTAACTCCTCGCAGCGCTGCTGGGCTGCTCTCTCCTCTTCCTCCTCCTCCCTCTGACGCTGCTGCTCCTCCTGTTCTTGTAAGCGGCGTTCTGTCAGCTGAGCAGAGAGAAGACAGGGCTGTTGCAGCGAGATCGGACACAGCCTGGGCATCTTCAACAGCTGGGTGTGTATCTGGAAAGCGTGCTGTACCTGCGCCTCCAGCTCCTGCCTGCGGGCCGTCTTCAGTCCCTCCTCCTGCTCCTTCTCTCGCCTGGTCAGCTCTTTTGCCTCCTCAAGTTCTTTAATCAGCTTCTCTCGATACTTTATAGACTCTTCTTGGGCTCGTCTGTTTAACTCCATCTTCTCCTGGATCTGGCGCTGTCTGCCTGCAAGGACCTTTGTGAAGCAAGAGGATTAAGGGAGAAGGTAAGAACGGGACCAGGCTTGGAAGCAGAACTGGGGAAGTCTCAGTGCAGACGGTTAAACAGTTCCCAGAAAATGTATCAGACAAGCAGAAAAATTCTGCCCTGGGTACTGAAGGTTGTAACCTCTAGAGGGTGGAGGGTCACTGCTGGAACGATGGCTACACTGAACTAAGGGAGACACCTCATCAAAAAAGGTCATCACCTCATTCATCAGGCGATCTCTGGCTGCCTTCTCTCTTCCCCATTCTTCTTCCCTCTTCTCCCACACTTTCTTAGCTTCTTCTCTAAAGGAGAGAGGAAGAATTCTCTCTAAGGTTACTACTTAAAGTTAAAACCCCCCAATATACTCCATGGGCACAGACGAGCTACCCTGTGTTTTAGGGGAGCGCTCAGGTTGCTCTTCACGTTTGTTCCCAGGCAGCTCGTGTGCCCGCCCCGCCTGTGCCTATGGAACCGCTCCCATCTCCCTGTTACTGAAGAGCAGGATGTAACACACCGAAGGAAATGCTGGCCTAGAGCAGGACTTCTTGTATGCGCCAATCTGCCCCAGGCACAGCAGGGCCTCAGGGGGAAGCTTGCCTCTTAGCAAGGATATTATTTCACCCAGAGGATGGGTAGTTAAGGGCATTGCTGGAAAAGCTGAAGATTTTACAAATCTTCCCTCTGCAACGAAACCTTTAACTAAAACTCGGTGGTAGTACACACCGTCCCGTCACCCATGAAAATGCTCTCTGAGCTGGGGAGAGCGTAAGTTGAACCTGAACAAGGAACCTGACACAGCTTTTATCTACAGGCTCTGAGACACAAAAAGGAAAAAATATGTGGGGTTTTGACTCACTTAGACTAACCCCCTGCCCATCAGCAGAATCATTGAAAGTTGGTTACAAAGTACTTACAACTAAAAGGTAATTCTTCTTGTCTCTGTGTTACTACTTTTTTTATTATTAAAGCATTAGAGCTAATGTAATAGAAATTATGGACTAGGTGTTGGGATGAAGTCACAGAAAAACAACCACAGGCTTTGATTCTGTCCTGGCAGAAAACTCTTCAGGTCGGTCTGTACTGGCACGCTGACCAGCACGGTTCTTGGCACACGGAATGAAGGGGCAGAGCTCACTTCTACTGCAGTGCTTCTAGAACTGCAAGGCCAACCAGACTTTGGTTGGCCTTTCTAAGACCACTTTCAAAGCCTATTTAACAAACAGGAATGGAGCTCTACCAACCAGGCAGGAACATTCAACACATACAGCCTCTTTAGATAACGTTCAGAGGTGGGCAGACTCACCTCAAAATAGTCTGTAGCTCTGCTTCCCTCTCCTTTTCTAACTGGAGCTGTTCCTCAATGACACGTTTCATCCAGGCAACATCTGCAATGGCTCGTTCTCGTCGTGCAGATTGACGGTGCTGATAGTCATCTTCTTTCTCGAGCAGGGCTAATAAGATTTGCCTGTCTATCTCCTTGAGAAAAACTGCAAGATTAACAACTGTCCAACAGGCTTCCAGCCTGTGTGCAGGGCTACTCCCTACAAATTATTGGTGACAGTGTCAAGGGTGTGCTCAGCAAGACGCTCGGTCTGCTGCCTTCCGTGTGATCTTTTTGCTCCAGCCCTGTCCGCAAGCTGGAAGGGGCTTCCTAACTAATTATCTGTAGGCATCAGAGGCAGACACATAAACAAAACACCGAGAACAAGTGTTTTTCAGCACACAGTATCTATAACGTATAAATCAAGGGGTACTACTTCTTACCAGCTCCTCTTGTATCTGCTGAGCTCGTCTCCTTAACTGGGCATTACACTGATGCCTCAAAAAGCGACTGAAGGAGAGAAAAAAGAAAACATTCAAACTGACCCTAAAGCCCTATGTTATTTTACACCAGCACTCAAGAGGGTACATCTGTGACAATGTAACTTACAGCCAACAGAGCTACCTGCTCCTGCTAACATGAACGAAAAGCGTAACAGCACCAATGTATTTGCTCATTGGCTGTTCGGGGCACTTCCATCAAAACCCAAATATTTACAACTCACTGCTGCTATGTGAAATATCTCCTCGTGCCGCACGTACTATCACAGACATAGGAAATGATTCTACCCAATCCCTGCTAAAACAAGCTACACTTGATCTCATACCCAAGCTCCTTCTTTTTCCGGTGCTCTTCCATTTGTTTCCTTTCTTCTTCCAAGTTCTCCAGCTCCCACTGCTGTTTTAATAAATTCTCTTGTTCTTTTTTCAGCTTTGTTGACTAAAACAAAAAAAACAGCAACCAAGAAAGAGTATGTCAGAGAGCTCGGACATCCCAGAGAGCACCTTTGTACCAGAGTTTGTACCCCGTTCCGCTCCTCTGCAAGCAGTCAACATTCTCACTGCAGTAAATATTCCACCTTGATTTCATTCGTGTTTCAGTGACTCCCAGCACAAGTGAGGAGCCCCAGCTGAAAAAGCCTTTGACCTGAGCCTGTGACACTTAGAAGTTTCCACCAATCTTTTCCTCTTCTGGTGCAGCACAATAGGGTGGCTCACGTTACAAGAGGAGCGAACAAAAGCTACCAGAATTCAGTTAATAGGCCAGTGTTCAGGGGAGAGGTCTACATTACTAAGAGAAATTATGTCCCAGCTAACTTTGCTCCAGATTTCATCTAGTGGAAGCCTGGAGGGAAGAGGTCGTGTCAGTGTTGCTGTATTTCCAAGTGAAACCATGAATTTCCTTCTCAAATGAGGAGAAATTAAAGATTACCTCTGTCTCCTGTAATTTCAGTTCTTCTATTTGTTGAAGCAATGTCTCCGCTTGCTTCTTCTCTTCCAGCCGACGCTTCTCTTCCTCTTGTCTCATTCTTTCCAGCGCTTCCTTTCGTGCAATTTCGTATTCATTTTCATAACGTTTTTTCTCTTCAAGTTCAGCTGCTTCTTGCTTTCCGAGCCAAAAGAAAGCATGGCATTTAGGGTTAGGCTAACGCAAAGAAACAGCCTCTGGCTCAGGAAAGCCACAAATCAAACTCCTGCAAGCTGACATGTACTGGGAAAATATGGAACAAAACACACTAGGAAGGATCACAAGGAGAAAGCAAAACTATCTGCTGCTCCCTGCCTGAAAATGGTTATCAGCCTACAGATGTCCTTCGCAGGACCCTGCACAGGTCTGAGGCTAAGCACCAATGGTCTCACAAATACACGCAGATTTTCCTGTTGCAACACAGATTATTATTTTAGTTAACTCTGAAATCTGTATCTGAAGGCCTTTACTATTCTTTCCCATAAAAATCACTATATTCTCATATCTAGTATGTGCACATTCGAATACCGAGCCCTTGCAGCTTTGCGCTGGCTCTGCACTGCAGTTCGTTGCTTGTTAGACGAGCACCCAGTGCCACACTGAATCCTGCAACAGATCTGTCCAGCAGATAGCACTGGGTTTTCTAGCAGACAGACAGCGTGTACTTGTTGGACAGGAACGATGGCTCTTCATTAAAAGCATCCTTCCTGTTAGCAGCTCCCGTTGTTCTGCACATGCCAGAACTCCCCATCGCTACGGGAATGAGCACGGCGACCTCAGTCATTACTTGGTTCGAGGCTGGTGTGAGAAAACGAACAAACAGCCAACTCCTATTCCTTCCACGTGCAAGCCGTGTCCATCTAGGAAGGCAAGCTGTCTGCCAGTCGGGTCAAAAGGCACATAGTGTCACACCTCCACCTGCTCACACGTTTCAGGAGTCTGCCCTGGAGGCCGGTAACACCAGGGCCACCCCATCGTACCTTGGTTTTTTGCATTAGCTGGTCCCCCCAAGCCTCTATCACGTGCTTCCTGTGCAGGTCTGACTCCACCTGTAGATGACAACAGATGACATTAGTGCCAGAGGCTCTCCTGTCCCGCAGATCTATTGGGCTCTCTGGAGCTCCTCCTGACCCAGCCACAGCCCTGAGATCCCAGCAGGATCTGCCTCCACAGAGGTGGGCTCGCTTGGCTGTCCTCAGTACCCACCAGGCCATAAGCTGAGGGTCAATGTCATGCCGGTTCTGGGAAACAGCACAGTGACACTGAAACCAGAGCTGTGGCAGCTCGACCAGCAGGTCGGCAGAGTAAAGACTAGGAAAGCACCACGGACATGGCAGGTACAGTTTTAAAAAGCACCTGAAATGTTTACATCATGGGCACTGAAAATCTGCTGGCAGTGTCAGAACAGATTTCCGACTGGTTTTGAGAAACACCAGCTTTGAGGAGACTTCTTACACAGTTAAGCCATTTTCTTCTTTGCCTTTTGCTGTGATGCAGGATGAATGCCAACAGCAGGCATATGATGACTTTGGAATGAAAAACTGGTTTAATAAATGGAAGGCAGCGGGGACTGAAGAGAAAGTAACATCACCTCCCGGAGCTCAGGGCTGTTTTTTTTCCAGTGCTCGTAGAGCAGCTGCTCAGCAACCTGGAAACAGGAGAGTTGGATTGTGTTAGGACACGGAGGGGTTCGACACGCCAAACGCTCCCAAGGCAGCCGTTAGTTAAGCGCACCAAGTGCGGAAAAAGGCAGCGCAGGGCACGTCTGTCCAGCCCCCGGCAAGCGCAACGGGCACGTCTCAAGCAAGGGAGCGGCCTTGCCCGTCCCGTCGCTGGGAGAAGCTGTACGAGCGCTCCTTCCACAGCAGAGACGGGGAACGAACCCCGGGCTGCGAGGCCTCTCCGGGCGCCGCGCACGGCTGTGCCGCCAAGGGCCGGGGCCGCTGGAGTCCCCGTCGCTCCCCTCACCTTCCTCCTTCGCTCCTCCCGGCCGGCTCGCAGCTCCTCGCTCCGCTGCCGCATCCCGACGGCCTCCGGCCCGCGGCTCCGCCGCAGCTCCTCCGCCAGCGCCTCCCGCTCCTCGCCGAGAAGCCTCCGCAGCCGCGACCGCCGCTGCTCCAGCCGCGCCGCCGCCTCCTCCGCCTCCCGCCGCACCGCCGCCGGACTGCGACACACACACGGGCGCCTCAGGAGGAGCGTTCGTTGGCCCCGCGGCCCGGCCTCTCCCTTCCGGGCCTGCCGCGGCCCGGCCCGACCTCGTGGGGCCCGGCCCGTACCTGGGCGGCAGGGCGCGCGGCGCGCTCCACCGCGCCTGCCTGGAGCAGCAAATGGCGGCCCGGGCGAAGGAGCGGCTGGCCCGTTCCCACTGCTGCCGGCGGCGCGCCTCCAGCTCCCGCCGCCGTTCGGCGGCCCAGCGCTCCGGGGCCCACCACAGCGCCATCGCCCGCCGCCCGCTACCAACGGCCGCCGCCCGGCGCCATGGCAACGCCCCCGGCCGCTACGGGCGCCGCCGAGGGACACGCCGGGCCGAGCGTGAAGGGAAGGCGGGAGCGGCCGCTCCCCGCGGGCGTCTCACAGCGGCCCAGCCCCGGGGAGCGGCTCCTGCCACCGCCCCGCCGCGCCCCGAGCCCCCGCAGTGCGGGACGGAGCCCTTGGCCGGGCGGGGCGGTTTGAGAGGGCGGCCGGGCTGGCGGCACGGCAGGCGTCCCGTGTGTAAATACCGCCGGGCGTTACAGGTTTCTGTTTCCGACCGCCGTGGCAGCGACACCAGCCCCGCACCGCACCCCAACTGGGCCGGCCCTTGGCTGACCTGGGTCCTGCCGGGGTCCGGGCACCGGCTCGGCAGAGGGAGGAGGCGGCTCCGGCGTGTGCCGCCGCCGGTGACACGGGGCTCCCGGCTGCGGCCTTGTGCCAGCGCCCTTCTGGCGAGCCAGAGATCAGTATCGCCCCATGACCTGTTTTTCCAGAATAGCCGGTAAAAACACCGGATTTGGGGCCCTGTCACCAGCAAATCCCCTCCCCAGCTGTTGCTGGACGTGGCTGCGCCTTCCTCTGCTCCTGGCGTCTCTCGCCACGTCCCGGTGCTCTCCCTGCCCGGACCGGGCCTGGCGTCGCTTTCCCACCCCCAGAGGGGTTTAAAATTAACCGCCCCCCGCCAGGCTGCAGGTTTGTTTTCCCGGCGGAGGCCGGGCCGCGCTGGCTGAGCCACCTGCTCCCATGAAAAATTCATCTCCCCTCAATAATTAACAAGGACGAGCCAGGAATACTGCACCCCGGCCGGTGCGGGCCGAAACGGCGTCAAAGGCCACGGCGGGGGGTGCTCCGATTTCCCCCCGCCGCACCGCCGGGGCAGGGCCCGCAGGCGCCCGTGCGGCGCCGAGCCGCGCTGCCCCCCGGCCGCAGTGGGGGATGAAGCGGGGAGGGCCGAGCGGCGAGGCCGAACCGGGGCGCGCACTCCAACCGGCGCCCGCGGGCGGTCAGGCCCGAGCCCAGGGGAACCGGCCCCTGAGCTGCAGGGGGTGAGGGGGAGCACGGCCACGCCCCTCGGCCACGCCCCACCGCCCCTCGAGGCCCGCCCCCGCGCCACGATTGGCGGGTAGGCGGTGCGCGGCCATTGGTGGGAGCTGCGGGGGCGGGGCGGCCTCGCGCTGCCGAGTCGGGCGGCGGGGCCGGTGCGGGGTCCGGTGCTGGTGCCGGTGCGGCGCGGGCCGGGCTGGGCCATGGCGCTGCTGCTGGAGCACGAGTTCAAGCCGCTGCCGGCCGACAAACAGATCGAGACGCTGCCTTTCCTGGAGGCCGTGGCGCACCTGCCGCCCTTCTTCGGTGAGCCCGGGCCGGCCGTCTGCGGGGGAGGGAGCTGCGACAGGGCCCGGTCCGGTACCCCAGCTGTGGCCATCGGCGGGCAGAGGGCCCTCGGGCGCCGCCAGTCCGGGTAGCTCACTCCTGGGGCTGCCCCGCTCTGGGTCGTCCCCCCAGCCCGGTCCTGGAGCCCCGGCTGGTGCTCACCCCCGGTGCCTGGTACCCCCGGGGAAGCAGCTTGGCGGGGCCGGGGTTGCATCATGGTCCTGTCAAACCCGCCGAGCAGCCCCGTTGGGGAGCGTCCCGCCATCCCCGGGGCCCCACGCCCCAGCAGAGCCGCCGACGCCGCGGTGGGGCACGGCTGCCTTCCCCGGTACGCCCCGGCTGGAGGCATTGCTTGGGGCAGGCGGCTCCCGGCCGGCCCGTGGATCCCACCCGTGGCCACTCGTCCCAAGGCAGGGACGGGGCAGGCGCTGCCAGGGCTGTGGGTGTGTGCCGGCATGGCCGCCCTTGTGCCACGATGGCCTGCGCCGGCCTGCTGCCCTCCACAATGTTGGCTATTGTGTGACGGCTCCATGGCAGGGCTCAGCCGGGCAGGACACGGGCTGCCTGCCTAGGGACGGGCAGAGAGGGTCCCGTGCCCATCGTCCTGCTCTGGACTGTGGCACTGGGGCTGTGTCCCGGAACCGGGGGTCGCAGGGCCGCTGGAGGGGCCAGGGCGGGAGGCAGGGCCGGCAGCCACTCACCACGGCCATGTGCGAAGCCTGAAGAGCCGTTCCCAGCCTTGCTGGCACATGTCTCGGTGCCTCAGCTGTGGTTAAGGTGAAACCTGTTGGTTACAACTTGGGATTTTGTAGTGTCTCCCGTGTCCCCTGATGAGTAATCATCCTTCCTCCATTTTTCCACAGATTGCCTGGGGACCCCCATCGTCTACTCGCCAGTGAAAGCAGACCTGACTGGAAATATCAAGGTAGGGAAGGGCACAGGAGGGCTTGGCAGGGTGAACCCTTGGGCAGAGATGCTGTGGCAGTGGAGAGCCAAGACCTGGAGGCATTTAAAGGGGCTTTTCTTCCCATGGGGGTTTTCGGGCTCAGCTGTGGCTTGTCTCGGTGTGTTTATTAACGAGGCTCCCTGGCTAAAGCACCGTTTAGCAGCCACAGTGCTCGCTGCAGACGCCACATCTCCCTGCACCGAAGCCGTGAGCACCAGCCCAGCTGCTCTCTGGTGCTGCCCGCTGCCGTTCTGCCCGGCAGCTCCCGGGAGCCAAACCCCCCTTCTCTGCTCTCTCAGAAAATCCGGGCGGTTTATGACTCCAACCCCGCCAAGTTCAAAACACTGCAGAACATCCTGGAGGCAGAGAAGGAGATGCACGGCTCGGCCTGGCCCAAGACGGGCGCGACACTGGCGTTGATGTGGTTGAAAAGGTGACTCACGGCGTCAGGGGCTGCTCTGGGATGTGTTCTGGCACGTGGCTGTCGAATGCCGGCCGGGGTCCCTTGGGGCTGGGGCTGGCCGGGACAGTGTGGGGGGCTGTGTTTTGGGGAGCAGCCTAGCACGCTGGCCGCATGAGCGGGAACACACAGGGGCAGGCATCAGCTCTGCGAGAGGTGGTGCTGCTGGGGCAGTGGGTTTTTGAGGGGCCTGGATGCGCCAGGCTCAGGGGGTGCCTTGCTGGAGGCTGGGAAGCAGAATCCCCTTTCCCACCCCAACATCTCTGCTCTTCTCACAGGGGTCTGAAGTTCATGCTGGTGTTGCTGCAGAGCATCTCCGATGGCGAGCGGGATGAGGAGCACCCAAACCTCATCCGAGTGAACGCCATGAAGGCTTATGAGATCGCACTGAAGAAATACCATGGCTGGATGCTGCAGAAGCTCTTCATGGTGAGCGTTCACGCCTCCGTTGAGGAAAGCTCCCTTTCTTTAAGCCCAGCCACTCTGTTGCCCTGAGAAGTGAGGTGCTTAAAGGGGAACGAGGGCTTGGAAACACGGGAAGATGCTGATCTATTTTGAGCAGTGTTTCCAGGGGACCCTCTCTGCGCATCCCTACTTCTCCGAGGCTCCAGACACCATCCCCAAAGTTGTTCCCGTGCGCCTCCAAGCGTCCGGAGACCCCCGCATCATCCCAATGCTCGGAGGCGCATGGGAACAACCCAGACTGGGGTCCTGCATGTGGGATGGGGAGGACTTTGGATTTGTGGGAGCCTTACAGCTTCTTCCCCTGTTTTATAGGGCTCAGTCTATGCTCTTCCATACAAATCGGATTTGCTGAAGGCATTAGAGAAGGGTAAAGAAGTCAAAGAGGAGGAAAGCATAGAGAAGATTCATCAGTTTCTCTTGAGGGTCACACCTATCTTGGATGCAATTTATGAGATGTACACAAAGATGAACGCCGAGCTGAGCTACAAAGCCTAAGGCTCGCATGGGACTGGTAGGGCTTAAATAAGGCATGATGGGTGCTACCTGTGTTTTAATCACTGAGACAGCTGGGGCTGCTCCTGGCTGTCAGGCGACTTTGATTCTCATCTGGATCTGCAGTGGATAACCTGTTTTCTTAAAAAAAAAAAAATTTTTACTGAGATTACAGCAATAAAACAATTGTACCCCGTGTCATCGTGGGATTTCCCAAGCTTTTGTGCTAAAGAGGAAAAACAAGTGTTTCTAGTCCTAACTGCCGGGTTCACATCTACCGCGGTGCAGGGAATGACGCGTGGCTGGCAGCAGC